>NW_019721523.1:497675-531284 GCF_002891405.2 Cryptotermes secundus | reverse complement strand
GGGATACCTCCATTCCCCCCTGCGCCGCTAGGGCATTACAGAAATGTAAATTTTATAGGTAATTTTTTGTCATTTTTTGACATTTTTAGGTTTAAGGTCATTTTTTCATTTTGGGGGTAATTTTTTGGACTTGTAAGGGTATTTCTTATCATTTTTGGCAATTTTAGGGAATTTTTCTTCATATGTTTTCTGAAATGTGAATAACATGGAAGCAAAGTGTTCTGTCTTTTCTCCTTTAGGTCATTTTTCTGGATTTTTTCTGTCATTTTATAGGCATTTTTTTAATATTTTCAGGTCATCGAAATCCGGGCCCTGCATATTGTATTTTTGGATCATATTTTAGGTAATTTTTCTGGATTTTTCGGCCATTTTATAGGTATTTTTTAAAATATTTTCAGTCATCAAAATCCGGGCCCTGCCTCTTACATTTTTGGGTCATATTTTAGGTAATTTTTCTGGATTCTTTTCGGCCATTTTATAGGTCATTTTTAAAATATTTTCAGGTCATCAAAATCCGGGCCCTGGTTATTACATATGTCAGCGCATAATTAGAACTTCATTTAAAGAAACCGGGTAAATCTTTCGTTGATACCAAAGATCATTATCTTCAACTTGTTCGCCCAAAACTTTCAGTGCCAAATAATTTGAAAGATAATGATCTTGAGAATATGATCACTACAGGTCTGATTAAGCAAATGGGCAGTACATTTAATTACATCTGACTTAGGAGATCTTTTGCCTTCTATGGGCAACATCATTAACTATTCTTTCTTCGTATTCCTTCATTGGACACTACATGTTTCGGCGTAACTGGCCATCTTCAGGTGTGCATGTGTTGTGGACAAGGATTCTACTGCTTACTGTACTGGGGCTTTCTTTCTTCTCTGCATTACAGTGACCATCAGCATCCTTAACCATAACAACCAGCACACCTGAAGATGGGCACTTTGGTTGAAACATGAAGTGTCCAATAAAGGAATATGAAGAAAGGATAGTGAACGACGTTGCACACAGACGGCACGAAAGCTTCTAAGTCAGATCTATACAGTGCAACTTGATGCTGAAATATAACATTATTTAATTTACATTTTATTTTCTCATCGCATCATAACTATTGACAATATGTAACACAATAATGAATGAAACAACATAACTCTATTCATAACTGATTGAGCCCTACAAATTTCCACTTCATACACCATAAGCGAATAGATAAAATTGTTGACAAGCATACATGTTCCTCTCTCAAACAAAGCGGTTCCACTTTATACAACATAGCTGAATCGGAAATTTGAACCGAAGAGAGATGAAATGACAGGAGGCTGGAGAAAACTGCGTAATGAGGAGCTTCATAAGTTGTACTCTTCTCCAAGTATAATTAAAATGATCAAGTCAAGGAGGATGAGATGGGCAGGGCATGTAGCACGAATGGGGAAGACGAAGAATGCATATAGGGTATTGGTGGGAAAGCTAGAAGGAAAAAGACCACTGGGAAGACCAAGACATAGGTGGGTGAACAATATTAAAATGGATCTTAGAGAGGGAGAATTTGGGATGGCATGGACTGGACGGATATGGCTCAGGACAGGGATCAGTGGATGGCTCTTGTGAACACGGTTGGATTTCCATAAAATGCTGGGAAGTTCTTGAGTAGCTGCACAATTTGTGGCTTTTCAAGAAGAGCTCAGCTCCATGAGTGAGTGAGTGAACTGAATCGGAAAATGGCTTAAAAATACACGCTTCCTTTTCTGACACAGCGGTTCACTGATATTAGACAGTGCCTCTTGCCTCAGGCGTATTTGACACCAACAGCGCTTGGAATGTTGGCTGCAGTAGCGTGTTCAGGCAGTAGGTCGTTGTTATTGTAATGAAATCTGTTTACTGCAGACATTTCTGCCTATGCTACTTACTTGCTCATGGAGCTGAGCCCTTCTGGAGGAGCTGTCAATTCTGCAGTTATCAGCCTATGCGACTGGTTGTCATAATGTTGACATGCGTATTTATTGATATCATTTAAAGGAAATATATCAGGACAGTGATAACCAATCACCAGAGGACGGGAAAAGAGCCGATATTAAAAACATCGTTTACATTAAATGCATTTCAGGCAAGGAACCCCACCCAGCAGAATCGTATTGTGATGACTCGCCCATTGTCAAAAACCAGTACATTTTTGCAACTACATTCTTCTCCTTCATGATGTTTGTGACCACGGGGGGCCCGCGGTGAAGTGGTAGGTTGGGGCACTATGATACAAGCCGGAAGGTCGTTGGTTCGATTCACGGTAAATTCACTTGATTTTTCAATTAACTTAATCCTTACAGACGCACTATGGCCCTGGGGTCGACTCAACCTCTAAAAGTAATGAGTACTAGGATTCTTCCTGGGGGTAAAGGCCGACTGGCACGTAATGCTCACCGCCATCTGTGAGCCGATTGTCTAAAAAATGTGGGAGCTTCGAAGTCTCGCAACTCTATGTGCATTCACTGCCTGTTACAGCGAAAATGTTACCTTTTTTACTGTCTGTCACTATACTGTTTGAACATGCAGAAATATTTGCACACCCAGCCTCCTATCCAATGGATACCGGGGCTCTTTCCCCATGGTAAAGGGGCAGGAGCATGAAGCTGACCACTCACTTTCATCTAGTGCTGAGGTCAATAATGGTGGAGCGGTACCTCCACTCGTCCTTACGCCTTTATGGCATAGTGTTTAATTAATTAGATGCAGGGACAAATTCACTTTTACCTTACCTCCCATCCACATATAAGTCTTCCTACAAAATCCTCTATGCAGTCATCTCACATGCGCGCTACATGTCCTTCCCATCTCATTCTCTTTGACTTATCTGTATAATTATTGACTGAGATTAGCTCTTTGCAAGGGGCCCAACCGAGTAGGTGACTTCATTCCTCACCTGAAGACGGAAAAAGATCCAGTTTCCGAAACGTCGTGTTTTCTATTTCCTAGTATTCCGGACAATGGGAAAAGTCCAGAAACCCTGCAATTCTGTCTATATAATTATGTCTGGCAAGAAGTACAAGCTATGAAACTCATTATGCAGTTTTCTCCAGCCACCAATGATTACAGAGAAAAGATGTAAAATTACTGTACCTAAACTGGCAACACTGCTCCTGGACAGAGGAAATGTGCACAACAATTATGTTATAATGAATCAGCTATCATTGTGAGCATTCTGATAACCTTACCCGTTTTTTATATTACTTTAAACACGTAAGGCTTTGTAAGTGGCAGCTAGACACGGCAATCTCGCAGCCTCAAATCTGATGATACTTCTTTCTGAAGCAAGCCTACATCGCGAGGAACAAATAACAAGTCAAATGGCTGTCTTATTTATAAGTAAGTAATTTTCTTGGTCAGTGATTAAGTGAACCGGACGTCTTGTGGCAGCAACAAGGAATGCAGAAGTGAAAGATAAGAGACAAGGAAGGAAATGAGAAATGGGCTTGTATCTCGCTTGAAATAGAGCATCAGACCTTTCTTGTAGAATAAATCGGAAAGTTCAACACTTTCTCTTAGCAGAGCGTCCACTTAGTTATGCATTTATTCGGTCGCACGTAGTTTAGAATAGAACTTACTGCTAACTTGCTGTTTTTGATCAACAATTGACAGAATACAAAAGATTATTTGCCAGGATCTCTCAGTCTGTAAAGTCATTCCTCCTGACCAATAGCTGCGCTGTCAGAGTTTGATTCGCAACAATGTCAGCAATTTATCTCTTCTCTAGGCCGCTTCCTCGTCCAGTGATTGTAGACTTTCTTTTCCGGAAGTTGTGAGGGTGAACATTCACCTCCAATTCTAGAATACGTAAGGTTTTACCCTTACGCCTTCACAATGGAGCATCACAATCTCTATCTTAAAGACAATTAATAGAAACAAGAACAAAACTCAGTTACATCATTTTGCATTTCAAATACATAGAGCAGAATATCAAACCTACTGCAGTGCTGTGTTTGTTAGAATGGGTAACATGTGGAAAATTTTCCGTACTGTACACACGTCACTCATCGTGCATACAAACTCGAAAATTCTGCTGTCGTGTTAGTTACGGCACTGCAAAGCCCATTTGCCTGCTCAGGTTAACAGCGCATTCTAATATACTAGACAGCGGAATAATCCACGTGATATGGTAAGTGGTGAATTTCAGTTGAGGCAAAGTGTACGAACGAAACGTCGAGGAATGTAAACAATTTAAAAATCAATGGAAAATGAGAGAATGAGCAATAACATCTGTTTTTTATTTATATGATTATTACATATATGCTAGGACCACCTCTGTGGTCCAGTGGTCAGAGTTCCTGGTTACAGATCCAGAGGTTCCGGGTTCGATTCCCGGCGCTACCACATTTTCTGAGAAGTAGTGGGTCTGGAACGGAGTCCACTCAGCCTCGGGAGGATAATTTAGGAGCTATTTCAAGGAAATAGCGGCTTCGGTCTAGAAAACCGAAATTAACGGCCGTGGGGATTCGTTGTGCTGACCACGCGACACCCTCTGTCAACTGAAGTTGGCACTCACTTCGCGGTCTCTCGGTCGGTATAGTTTCCTTTTGGACTAAAGGTCACGGAGGGTTTACATATATGCTAGACTGAAACCGTGATAGTTTTCCTTAAAATTTACAGTGACTTAATTCACTGCACAGATGAATATACATCATATTGTCAAGTGACTGAGTCTTTGAGTGTAATTTTCATTGTTTTCATAGCGAAATAATTTAGTTTGAATTCGTTTTCAAAAGTTTTCATTCTCTAGGTCTTTGAATGCGGGGTTGTTTACTGATAGGGCTTCAGTGTCAGTAAGGCATACAAGATTCTGAAAATCTGTAGAAGTCTCTTAATTATTAATGTTATGGGTAACCTGAGTGTTCCTGATGGAAGCAAGAAGCTAATGTAATTCAATGTGTTCAAACTTGAAACTTATTCTAGCGATGTGCAATGAATTTAACTATATGTAGAACCTACCGACACACATACACACACCTATAGATAGCAGTGTAGTCCTTTATAGGTTACAGATAAATTAGAAATTTGTAAATTTAACTTGAAACAAACAGTTTACTGTAGAATTCATAAATCTTCAAAATAAGTGGAACGCTTCTTCATGTTCATACATATTTCACATGCTTTCGTTCATTTATCTATACAGATTAATATAGACTTAGTTGCTAGCCGTATACTTGCTTGAGGTGGTAATTAATTTTGTTTGATGAATTTTGTTTGCGTGCAGCCTCCAAATGTGGTGAACGTGCGAGGGAAGAATCCACTCACCCGGCCACAAAACCCTTGACGTGAAAATAATTTCTGTTTCGCGATTTAAAATGTTTTAGCGCAATGTGAATTCAGCGTCATAATGAGATTTCTTCTACTCGAAGAGACTTTCATTTATGAACGTACTTCTTCTAAAGCTCTTTGCATTGAGAGAAATTGCGTGTTGCATGAAGTTAACGTTTGACTGTAGGTTAGCACAATCGTTTTTCCATTATCTGATTGTATGATTCTTTAGTGAGTTAAATGGAATTACAAGCCGTGTTTGTATACCTGACCTCTTTTTTCTTTTTAATTCGCTTAGTGGGGGGTGGAGTCCAACTGGGTCTACTCGGCACGGCGACCACTGTTTGGTCTATTGTAGCCTGCCCCAGGTGATTATGATGATGGAGAATTTGGTGGAATGAAGATTGGCAGAGGAAAACTAAGTACTCGGAGAAAACCTACCCCAGCGTCATTTTGTCCACCACAAATCCCACTTGACCAGACCTGGGATCGAACCCGGGTCGCCGCGGTGGAAATCGTCAGTTTCTTAGTCTTAGACATTTGGTAGGACTCCTTGGACCGGGGATCAGCCCGACGCAAGGTCGCTACTTACACAGGACAACACAAACACAGAATAAACTCAGACAGACATCCATGTCTTGAGCGGGATTCGAACCCACGATCCCAGCGTTCGAGCAAACGAAGACATTTCATGCCTTAGACCGCGCCGTCACTGTGATCAGACTTCTCCTTCAGAACTTATGAGAATATAAAGCTAATTAAACTGGTCTTCATTATTTTCCACTTTCGGTGTTATATGACGGTGATAAATTTTCGCGAGGACAAAATTACTCGATCAGTCGAGCATCGACTGTACAGTGTGAGCCCTCGTCCAGGAGTCTTTCAAATGTTTATACAGTGTTGATGACTCAGCGTTTTCGAGTTTGATGCGAAGTAGTGAAGACCTCGAGTCCTGATGTCAGCCCCGGTTTCAGTATAATAGTGAACTTAACTTATACTCCACGATGAAAGGATATTGCTTGAAAACTTGGAAGTTACTTCGCTAGTCAAGAAATCCCCCCACCTTCACGGAACCGGAACCGGAAGTCTCATTTTCATTCAGCCTTTCTGTGAGCAAGGGAAGGTTATCTTTTCAGGACATGCATATAAGACGAAGAGATTGTCACTGAAACATGATCTAAGAACAGGATTCATATATTAATTATCTAGAATGTGACGTGTCATTTCGGATTAAATGAAGATGTTAGCAGTATAACACAAGAGGCTCAATAAATATACTTCTTTGTTAAAACAGGTTTGGAAAAGTGAACCTAAAATACGTCTATTTTATGGGGGCACGCGATCGCGTATTTGGTTGAGGCACTACGCTTCAAGCAGGAAGGTCGCGGGTTCGATTCCCAATGAGGTCATTGGATTTTTCAATTTACATGATCCTTCCGGCCGCACTATAACCCTGAGGTCGACTCAGCCTCTGATAGAAATTACTACTAGCAGTCTTTCTGAGGGGTATTGGGCGCCTAGGTCTGACAGCCTCACCGCCATTTGTGAGACGATTGTCAAGGGAAAATATGGGAGCCTCGACAGCCCACAACCCTATGGGCCTCTAAAGCCTGATATAGAGATAACTTTCCTGTTTTTTTACGTAGATTTTATAAAATACTGACCGATCAAACTCTCCTTTGTCTAAATGACTTGGATTTTAATAAATCGAAACAAAAACAAGGTAAAACCTGCGGAAATTCCGTTTATGAAATATGAAAGATGTGTTATGGGAAACCTGGGTATATTTACTGTAACTAACAGAATGAAATCACAATAACAGAAGTGAACACACCGTGACTATAACTGGAAATTCTAACAGATAACCTATTAATAGTCTTTTTTCCAATTAAGCGTGAAAATAGATAGGCCTGACGGTAGACATGGTAAAAACTGAAGTGAAAATGGAAAAGCGTTTTAAGGCAGGAAAAACATTAAGATTGCCGATGAGTTGAATAGGTATACTTGCCGTACATAATTGTAAGATGTGTTACAGCAGTTTCGAGGCCGATCTAGCCTGTCTCGAATTCTACGTTGTGTGCCAATCAGTCTATTAACAGCAATGTCTCTCTTGTGTTCCTACCGGAATTTCAGAATAGGTACGGTGAACCGGTCTAAGGTGTTCAGCATTCAGTGACCTTCAGTGCGATCCGTGGAAAGACCACATTGACTTTCATACAAAATTAATGATAAATATCGGCATTGAAGCAGCCCTACAGCTAGAGATTCAAATGTTGTAGACTCCGTGGATTTTTTTTTCCTTCTTTTCAGTCTTCAGGAGTTCTCACGAATTTTGATGCATATTGAATTGAAGACAATCTAATCGATAATAGACGATACATTGCGAATGAGAATAAACTACTCAAGTATATCCCTCATGGAAAATATTTGGATAAATCCCGACCGCTTGCCTTCCAGATCCTTGTAATCCATCAGTCAACATCTGACGTTGTATGGTCTCGCTAATTAAATTGCCGTTATATAACATATAAAAAATTATTAAAATTTATAAATTTTGTTTTAAACATTTTGAAAGTGTATGGGTTAGGGAATACAACGAAAACACTGTATCCCTCTAAGCAGTGGGGTTTCTTTACAGATGATCAGATCTGCAACAACGGATTATGATATACAAATTTATCTCCTTAGTTTCCTTCTTTCCATTCTCTCTGGTCTGTTCTCTGGAGGAGGATGCCTGTTGCTTCGAACTTGTTCACCTAAATATACCTCCGCGTTCTTGAAGGACATTTGCTTGACAGGATCATGAAAGTAAAGTAAAGTAAACTAAAAGTAAAGGTATCCCTGTAACAGGCCGTGGAGGCCCATAGGGTTGTGAGATGTTGAGGCTCCCACGTTTTCCAGACAATCGGCTCATAGATGGCGTTAAGGTTGTCAGCCTTACGCGCCGGCCGTCATTTACCCCCAAGAACATTCCTGGTACTCAGTTCTGTTAGAGGCTGAGTCGACTCCAGGTCCATAGTGCGGCTGGAAGGATTAGGTAAATTTAAAAGTCCACTGACCTCATCGGAATTTGATCCCGCGACCTTCAGGCTTGTAGCATAGTGCCTCATCCAACTACAAGGTCATAAATATATCAGTGACTAAGACGCGGGTTTGGATTGGTAATAGGATTTATTAATAGCCTACAGGTCGTAACTACAATTATTTATAACACTATTGCTGATTTACATAATTTACAATTATTCCACACCAACCTCTTCAGTCTAACTCCACTAGTCTTCACGGATTTATAACAAAGGAAGGATAAAGGTCTCCCTAAATCACACAATCCCAATACCACTGCACTACAGCACACATAAAGTCTTCAAATCACATATCAAATCTTCAAATGCTGACCTCTTGCACTCTTCTGTGACCCTAGTTTCAAATCGCACTCTCCTTTCTTGTGTTCGCGTGTTTCTGCCGCTAGTATTCACTCGTAACTGCCCTGAGCTGACTTTGCATTTGAATTCAATTCTCTTATAAGCATTCTACACAGACACCAAGGAAAACACAGTTCTATTGTTGCATAAGGCAGACCATACAGAGAACAAGTCACGTGATTCCTAGCCAGCGTGTTCATTGGTGCGCTGTTGTTTAGCAACGAGCAATAATATTCGTCCAGTGAGACACAGCTTTCACTGTTGCACGTTGTTTACAGAGCTGTTGCCTGGCAACGCGTTGTTCCAATCCGTTACAATACCGTATATGTATGTACAGTTTTAAAGAATGACGTACTTTCTTTTTCACTCGTCACACCTTTTGCTTTTATTGCTAATGTAAACCAGTATTAAATTTGATGCAGACAAATTATTCCGAATTCCGTTAGGTGGTTCATAAATTAAATCTGCAGAACTGCCGACATGAATTACTCATTATGCCGGTCTCGTACGATGTACATGGACACAGGCTGTTATCTTGTCATAAAAACACGAGTCAGAAATGTAGCTGAACTGCCGATTGTTCCACACCCCACATGCAGTATCGCAAGAAAATCAGCTTGTTTGGCTTGAAACAACGCAAACTTCGAATGTAATTGAACACGCTCGAAATACATTTTGTAGAACTCAGTCTTGTACCTTAAAACTTCACGATTTACTTCATATTTGGGGGAAAGAAAAAACATTTTTTTTTTCATTTTGGTTTCTTTAAAACCACTGTCAGTAGAGCCGACTATGTGGTTTTTCATTAAGCAATGATTAGTAAATAATGAATATGAAAAGATGATGCCGGTAGCAATCGCTGCCTAATTTGATGCACTCTCCCCCCATAAAAATCCCAATATTTTCAGTGTTCCGGCTGAGATTCGAAGTGGGCGTCTCCTGAACTGAAGTAAGAAATGTTATCGCTTAAGCCAACTTGCTTGATGTTGAAAGAAAATATATTTTTCAATGGCTCTTCCAGCCCATTCATGGTCCTGGCCTCTTATTCAGTTCCATTATCATTGTTCACAAACGGCAGGACTCCTTGGACGAGTGATCAGCTCGTCGCAAGGCCGCTACCTAAACACAGGACAACACAAACACAGAATAAACACACACACACCAAACATCCATGCCTTAAGTGGGATTCGAATCAACAATCCCAGCGTCAGAGTGATCGAAGACAGCTCATGCGAAAGAAGGCAATAACGAAATGAAATAAAAAAGAAAAGGAATGAAAGAAGTGCGAAAGAAAATAACGAAGGAAGAAACGGAAGGAGGATAGAAAAGAAAGAAGAATGTAATGAAGAGAAAGAGAAAGAAATATGTATAGAGTGGGAGAGCGGAAGAGAGAGAGAGAGAAGAAGGAAATTAAGAAAGAAAGATAAAGGAAGAAACACGGAAACAAAGAGGAAACTTTGTCCGGGGTTCATGACATATCTTGAACTTTAATTAAAAATGAACTCTTTCCTTCTTTTTCTTTTTAGTCGGTCTCCTAATTAGTTTTAGTTAGCGTTGTAGAGAGGTTCTGTGAAATATAACCTACAAAAAGCTAGCAATGAATTAAAAAGGAAAATAAGAATCAACAATAGCAGTATTCTTTTGTAATGCCCCTTCTGGTTTCATCAAGCAGACACAGGTTACGAAATGAAATTCTGCCTATGGCCCAACAACCTCAGTTCATATGGATAGAAATTTACGCCCCAATATATTCACGTACATATACTTACGAGAGTAAATATTCATGTTCATTTCTAGAGCCACCAGGCCGTGATATGTTACTGTTAATTCTGTGTTTTAATATACAGAACTGAAGGCTAACAGCACAACCCGCTCCAGACGATATTGAAAGCCGGAGTACAGACGATTTTGTTATAGTCCACTCTCGCCCAAAAAAAAAGAAAATATTCTCACTCACTATCATTGATTCTGAGAAGTGTCCATGCACGAAATGAGGTTAATGGAAGTCCCAGTACAACTGCACACATGCCAGAATATGTGCAATGGAATTCCAACACTTCCTATTCTCTTCACTCCTCCAAGAACTGGGACATATCTCACAGCAAACCTGCTCATATTGGAACTCACATGTCGTGTTAAAGACGTCTAGTTCATTTTATTTGTGTGCTGAGTTGGTTGAAAAGCCCTATAACTAACGTGGTAGAGGATAAGATTCCCACAACGTTTTGAATAGGTGAAAGAATTTACTTCTGCCAGCTGTAGAATGTTCGTGGGGCTATTGATGTTAGGCAGATGGAAAAGCAGTAGTACCGAAGCCTAGTACTTTTGAGATTGAAATTGTTTTTTTTTTTATTTTAAAAAAATTACAATCTACTCAATATACATAGAGTGAAGAGTAAAAGGGATGGGTGTGTAATATTGAAGCAGGTATCATCCTCCGATGATTCTCTGCAGCTTATCTAATGAGATCCTCTGGCCACATTCTATTTAGTCTTCTTTCTACTGCTGGTTGGTTCAAGAGGTTTCCTATTAGTTCGTTGTTGCTTTGAATGGTCCGGTTTTTGTGTTTCTCCGCATATGCTCTGATGGCTTATGTTACGTGTGGTATGCTTAGATCATTGTGTGAGGTAGCGTTTGATACGTACCAGGGAGCATTAACTAGTTTTCTTAGCGTTTTGGATTGGAACGTTTGGAGAATTTTTGTGTTGGAAGGTTTGCTGCATCCCCATAACTCTATCCCATAGGTCCAGACTGGAAAACTGTTATTGCGGAGTTTAAGAGGCGCAGCTTCTCCAGGCAGGAGGTGAATCACTACGTTCTGAGATCCAGGAACTCATTAATTCGGTACGGAAGAAGGAATGACAGAACCGACACATGAAGGTAGTTATATCCTTTGAAAATGTGGCACAGTTAAAATATTTAGGAACGGCTGGTATAAATCAGTGCGGTATCTTGGAGGACCTTCATGGTGCAGTCTCGTATGCTCGAAGTTGAACTTTTCGTAAACAGCTGGTTCCATAAATTTGTTCAGTCTGCTTAGGAATAAGTAACTCTTCTCAATTACTGCACTTATCTCGTTACTTTCCGATTTTCACGCTTCATCATAGTCTATTGTCTGAAGCAGGAAAAGTGCTTCACGTAGAAAGGTTGCCGGTTTTATTTGTAAACATTAAATACCAATAATTTTTTTTTCCTTGGCACTACAGCCCCAGTGGGCCTAGGCCTACCTCCATGAACTTTTCAGTTCACTTCGATTATTCTAGATCTTACACATTCGGTAGGACTCCTTGGGCGGGTGATCAGCTCGTCGAAAGGCCTCTACCTGTACACAAACACAGAAAAACGCACACACACAAACTAAACATCCATGCCCTGAGTGGGATTCGAACCCACCATCCCGGTTTCCAAGCAAGCGGAGACAGTACATGCCTTAGACCGCTCGGCTACCGTGACCGGATAAATTCCATGAACTTACTCAGACCTCTCCTTTAATGTTTAAATTCGAGGAATATGATAGATGCGTGCGTGCAGATTTGTAGAGTATAATTGCTAGCGTTTTCATGAGACTTCGTCTCCGTGTGCACTTATCCATTTCTATAACTGTAACTAATCTATAGGGCCATCTATAATGCTCTGCTGTCTCTTGCTCTGAGAGTGACAACTCCCTTTTTTTTAATTCACTTAGCGGGGGGTGGGGTCCATTTGGGTCCACTCGGCACGGCGGCCACTGATTGGCCTATTGTACCTGCCCCCGGGTAATTATGATGATGGAGAATTTGGTGGAATGAAGACTGTCAAGGGAAACCGAAGTACTCGGAGAAAACCTACCCCAGCGCCACTTTGTCCACCACAAATCCCACTTGACCAGACCCGGGTTTTAACACGGGCCGCCCCGGTGGGAAGCCAGCGACTAACCGCTTGAGCTATGGCGCGGCCTGACAACTTCCTTTATCTACCTGCTCCAAATTTATCTGTCAGAGAAGCAAAAGGCCTGTCTCAGTGCTGTACTTTCTAATTCTGCCAACGGCAAAAATGTCCTGTCTGCCATTCATCATGAAACTGAATCATTTTATTTTTGTCAGTGCTATACCCTCTCATACTACATTCCGTTGGCAACTCTGCTCGCTTCAGGCAATCATCGTGTGAGTAGCCAGTGCATGCTCTGTGTCCGTGCTTTAATCTACCAATGGTAACCCTGCATCTTCTATTGTCACGTGTCCGGGGTTCCGTTATTGGGTTCTGGATTGGCTGATTGGATTTATTAGCCCTGCTGTTACATCACTTGTAATCACACTCAATTACAACAGCTCAAAATCAGTGACTGTCTAAGACTCCCACCATTTTGACTGGATTGCGACTGTCTTCTTCTCTACTGTGAATGACTTTGTTCTGAGTTACGAGTTACTCATTTCTGGTTTACGAATGATTTACGAATGACGAATCACATGGGACGAATCACCTACGAATGAATGCGTTCTTACTTGTCCTCCCTTTTACAACCATTGGAAGGACCGAACATAAGTCACCACCCACAAAGTGTTTCTCTATCACTGCGTGCCTATTCGTTGCCGCTGCAACGTTCCTAGCGACCTTCTACAAAGTAACGGATATCCTTACACTGTTGGAAGCGTAAACCCGGGAAAGCTTTTACCGAGCTGTTGCCTAGCAATAGTCATATGCGTCACAATTTATTTCAGGGTAATTGCTGTAAAGGCAACAGCGCTTAATGATGCTTAATAATACGTTTCTTGTCGCTGCTTGTTAAATGTCTGGATTGTCTTTTGAATCCGTGTAGTGTTAGCGTGTGTTGGGCTGAAAGTAAGTTCAGTCCAGTACACACGCTGACGCTACACGAATCCCACAGGACATTCAGATATTTAACAAGCAGCAGCAGAAATAAAAATGTATCAATCAGAAGTTAAATAAAATTATAGATTCGTCGATAATATTGTGACGTGCTAACTAAAAGCCGGAATATCGAAGTCAGAGCGGGCGTCCATTTCTAGACAACTGCTCGGTAGGTACGTTTGTAGTGAATGCATCGTTGCCTAGGTGACAATTGTAAACATGTTTTCATGACAACGGCTCGGTAGGAACGTTTATAGTGAATGCATCGTTGCCTAGGTGACAATTGTAAACACGTTTTCATTACAACAGCTAAGTAAACGATTATTCTCACAGAAACGGATGGGTCGTTTTCCTGACAACGGAAGGATGCACTGTTCGACTCCGTGTCCCCTTGTCGGTACGCCAAGCAGATATGAAACAGAGTGCATCCGTGAGAAGAGTTCAGAAGCGAGAGAAGAAGCAGGAAGCCAGAAGCGAGAGGAGACTTCAGAAACGAGAGAAGACGTCAGAAACGAGAGAAGAAACCGGAAGCCAGAAGCCAGAAGCTAGAGGGGACGCCAGAAGCGAGAAGCAGGAAGTCAGTCATAGAAGTGAAGTACAGAAGATGGAGACAACAGTGAGGGACTCGACATCCTAAAAAACAGTTGAATCTGTGAAACCTTATAACCGAGTGTAATTGTGTTAGTAACATCAGATAAACTTAATCGTGAAATTCAGAATCCACAATTATTAGTCACGCGTACCCCCCCCTAAACATCTACAGTTTTAACTCACGTTATTGTTATGAATGTATAACGTATTACACTAGGATCCATAACAACTGTAAAACAAGTTCCTTTTACTGTTGAGCCTCTGAACATGGCCCCGAAATGTCGAAACATGTAAGGCCGTGTAAATAATTGAATATATTAAACTTGTTTACACAAGATAACTTGTCATTCCAGGATTAAATGTCAAGGCAAGTTTTCCGTCAACACAACAAACGTGGTTATACAATCAATCAATATCAATCAATACTCAGATTGAATTTTTATTTTCATTTTATTTTCCTTTCTGAGTATTGATTGATTGTATAACCACGTTTGTGGTGTTGACGGAAGCCTTACCTTGCCATTTGCTTAGGACAAACGACAGGAAAATATTCCAGGATTAATACAAGAGTAACGGCGAATACATCTCATGTAATAATAAAATCATATAATTAATTTGTACACAATTTCCTTGTCGCTTCAACTTACGTAATCCTGTCACAGCGACAGCTCCTGTGTCGATTGTGAAACATTAGACCTCTGAAATGTGGGAACTTCTGAGGCTTACGAGGTTGGGTGTCTGCGATCTTCACCCGCTGTGCTCAGATGTAATTAGATGCATTCATCCGAGTCTCCGCGGACGGACTGTGTAGAACAGGTAGCTATGACGTAACTTGCAGAAATGTGACCTACACAGACGCGCTTGTTTCGAAGTACGAACTTCTGTTACGGTGAGGAAAATGCTTTAACTTCGAAGTGACAAAACAGGATTCTCACAAATGATACGGTACCTGTCATGCTGGCAAAAACTGTAATGCTTCTGGCTTATATTCGAGAAGTTCCTGGTTCGAATCTCAGTGACGCTCTGGCTATAATAACTGATATTATTCGAGGTTTTCTACAATCACTCCGGGAAAATGCAGATATAGTACGTCATATTCAGTTAAGCCTTCTATCTTCCATAACCTTTCCAATTCTACAATAAATCATCTACCACTATAAATATCTCGAATTACTGATAACTAGCCCCATGAAACCGAGACTTTCTTGACAAGACACTAGTCACTCAGCTACTCAAGAATTTCCCAACTATTTTTTATGGAAGCAAAAGATTCAATATCGTGTTCACAAGAGCCCATCAGTAGTCCCTATCCTGAGCCAGATGAATCCAGTCCATACCACTCTATCCTATTCCTCTTAAGGTCCATTTTAATATTACCCTCCAACCTGTGTTTATGTCTTCCTAGTTGTCCCTTTCCTTCCAGCTTTCCCACTGCAACACCGCATGCATCCCTCAGTCACTTGCAGCGTCATTAAATAAACTACGTTCATCTCTATCGTGCTGAGTTGTCCAGTGAAATTTGCACTGAACCTCCTATCCAATCGGTACCTGGGGCTCTCTCTCCTGAGCTAAATCTCCAGAAGGTCAGAAGTCAAGATAGATGGAGGTATAGATCCATTTCCCCATACGTCTTCATGGCGTAGTGCTTGATTAATTAAGCCCAGAGACAAATTTACTTTTTTTTAATATTACAGATAATCTTTGTTGTTATTTCCTTTAATAATTTTACTATTTTTTTTCTTGGCACTACAGCCCCGAGTGGGCTACCTCCATGAACTTCTCCGTTCACTTCTGTTTTCCTAGATCTTACACATAAGGTAGGACTCCTTGGGCGAGTGATCAGCTCGTCGCAAGGCCTCTACATGTAGACAAACACAGAAAAACGCACACAAACATCCATGCCCTGAGTGGGATTCGAACTCACGATCCCGGCTTCCGAGCGAGTGAAGACAGTGCATGCCTTAGACCGCTCGGCTACCGTGACCGGCAATAATTTTACTATGGTGTTTCTTAACTGTTTTGTTTCTCACCACCCCCCTGAGCGCACAGTGCTTTCCACAAAATGCCCACCCCCCAATATTTTTTCTCAAAATAAGTTTCCGGATATCAGTAACACTCAATAATGAATGAAGTTCAATCGTCGACTAAATGAGCAGAAGAGAAAGGAAAGCCATGTGATTACGTCCTGTTCACCACCCTGCATCTGCTCCACCAAGTGCGAGGACCACCCCATGCGGTAACCACTGTCAGGGTAGACGCAGAATTGCTTTGAGCTGGGTGGTGGCGGCTTCTGGTTCGTGTTCTAACTTTGTTGAGATTTGTGGCTTTCCTTGCAACATGTCTCTAACTCCTTAGTGTCTAATGTCATGCGACAAGAAGTACTTGACTCTAACTGAAGACATGTGGTAGAGGTTATGGCTGGAATTTACCGGAACTTGCTGGGAATGTTGGCTGAGGGCTGAGGAAGATGGTTGTGTTTGTATTTGTAAGGAAGACAGATGTCCCTAACTTCCATGCTGATGGAGGGTTGTACGAGATTGGGAATGATGGGGGTGAATCTTTCTACCTTACAAGTCATTCAATTTTATTTTTTTGGGGGGGTGGGGGAAGAGAATGTTCTCAGATTGACTACACGAAGCTTGTAACTGCGCCTGAAGAAAAACAGAAATTCATTTCGCTCCATGGTCCAGGGTATTTCTTGAAAAGTGTATTAATGTATTCAGTAGAATAAAAATGTCCTCTTTTTATGGAAAACGAAGCTTCAGCATCGTGTCTGCTGCTCTCCACTGACTGATACTGCGAAGCCGACGAACCCAGTCATCACCCTCACATCCTACCCGTCATATATCTGTTTAAATTTTATCGCGTTAATCTCTGCCTCTTTCCTCGAAGTTGTACGATTAAAGATTTGTATGCACTACTTATCTCCCAGTGGCTGTTGGACTATCTTATATTCTTGGCCGTGCCATAGCTCAAGCGGTTAATCGCTGGCTTCCCATCGCGGCGGCCCGGGTTCTATCCCGGGTCTGGTCAAGTGGGATTTGTGGTGGACAAAGTGGCGCTGGGGCAGGTTTTCTCCGAGTACTTCGGTTTTCCCTGCCAATCTTCATTCCACCAATTGCTCCACAATCACCCTTACCCATTATCTGGGGCTTGTACAGTAGGCGAGAAGTGGCCGCAGTACAGGGGACTTAGTCCCACCCCACTAGCAATAAAAAAAATACCTTATATTCTTCATTTAAGCGCCATAAAAATATTAGGTGCAGATCACAGTATAATTCAAGAGATATCTTCGGCCGCTCGAATAATGGGATCGTGGGTTCGATTCCTACTCGAAGCATGCACGGATGCCTCTGTTCATTTCTGTGTTCGTGTAGCCTTGTGACCAGCTGATCCTCCGTCCAAGGAGTCCTACGGTCTTTAAGACTCACAATAAATGGTAAAGTTGTCCCTGTACTTAACTAATTAGCACTACGCCATGAAGGCGTATGGGGAATGGAAGTATACACCTACATTTTCTTGATCTCGGCGGTAGTCGAAGGAGAGAGGTGAGCTTCGAGCCCCGGCCGTTTTATCCCCGGGAAAGAACCCCCGCTATCCATTTTATAGGAGGTTGGGTGAACCCAAAAGCCGGTCTGGACAACATGGAGGTGATACGCTGTCCCCGAAAATTGCCGTCGACTTGTAAGACCTCCATAAGAATTATTTGAGAGGTCGAGGATTCAAACCTCTATCTTGAGACCGGATCTCCTAAGGTTTATCGCAGTTTTCCTGTCCCTCCAGTCAAGTTACAGGCTAATATCTTAAATTAGCCCGAAACAACCTCCTTCCAAATCCTTTCATTATTCATTACTAATCCCACCGTTGGAGCCTGCATATTCCTAGCTACTGACAACAATATTAAAGAAGCAAATAAATAAATTAGAGCATATTTTGTCTTGTTCTTGTTTGGGTAGTACATTGTAACTTATTGTATTTGACGTGGGACTTTTAAAAAACACAGAAAGAACAACCTCTCCATTTGAAGATCGACTTCGTAAGCTTCATTGGCTTACTTCGGCCACCCCAGACTTGTAATCCGCAGAACTCATCTATCATGAGACCAGCCGGGCCCTGGATCGATAAGAGGACAAACACGACAAAAGCATAAGCTTACACTCCAGCACCCCGCTCTGACTTTTAACGACGCTTCCTAACGAGAATGTTTCAGCCTAGTCATGTCTCTGTATGTCTGTCTGGCCGTGCTTGTCCTACAAATATCTGCGAACAGATTTTGAGGTAGTTATATACTAGAACGGGAGCCGGGATAGCGCAATCAGTAAAGCGACTGGCTACAGGTTGGACGACCGGGGGTTCGGAGATCGAGTCCCGGTAGGGTAAAACATTTTCTCTTCCCACAGCATCCAGACCGGTTCTGGGGCCTACTCAGCCTCCTATCCAATGGGTACCGGGGGCTCTTTCCCTGGCTAAAGCGGCAGGGACATGAAGCTCATCACTCACCTCCATCTAGTGCCGAGGTCAAGAGAACGTGGTTCTATACATTCACTCCCCCATACGTCTTAATGGCGTAGTGCTTAATTAGTTAAGTACAGGGAGAACTTTACCTATTTTTTTAACATTATTCTTTCTATTTAGGGCCTGAGGGTCTCACAGCGGTAGTTGTGAAGGGTGCTATATTCTGGGGTATAGCACCGTGTGGTCCTTTTGTTTTTGGTGGGAGGGGGGGCGATACTGAGTCCACTTGGTATGTTGGCCACTCTTTGGCTTATTGTACCATCCCCGTATGATAGATGATGATGTATATGTAGCATTCCGTGGAATATGAATTGGCAGGAGAAACCGAAGTACTCGGAGAAAACCTTCCCCAATGCCACTTTGTCCACCACAAATCACGCATCACTTGACCTGGGCTCGAACCCGGGCCTCTTCGGTGGGAAGCCAATGACTAGCAGTATGGCACGGCCCGTGTATTCCGTTGAATGTTAACCGACGACTCGGAGGACTATGCAGCCTCCGTCTTCAGGGTCCTAATATAAACCACTTTAGAAACCAACAAGAAGCAGGTAGCCAGCAGATTTTTAACGTTACTACATGGCGTTGTGTCCCATGAGACAGGGCTCTTCAGTATTGTTTTCTGAGTTTTTGTTCACTAATTCACAAAAAAACTGTGAGTATAAATTTTAGTCTCCCTGAAATTTGATTATACTGTGGGAGAGATCTGCTTGCTCCGCGTCTTTGCTGCAACTTCCGTTCATGATTATATTCCACAGGAAACCAAGGACGCTGCCTGCACTCTGGCTCCCTTCTCGTCTGCCCTCAGATTCTGTTTGTGTTGAGTGAAAAATGAATTAAAGATTAAAGCTATCTCCTAAACCCCTTTCTTCCAACTTCATCCGTTTCAATCCTTTCCATCACTTCGGATAGGAGAGTGGTTACGGCCTAAGTCCAGTCATGAAGGTTGAGAAACAGAACACAAGCTTAAACATGGTTCGAGCCTGTTGCGATTGCCAGGCCGTGTAAGGACACTGTATGCCATGTGATGTGGAAGTGAACATGAGTAGCAAATGGAGAAGAATTTCAGAAGCATTATCACGAAACTATCAATTTGGACAACAGGTTCGCGGGCCTTTATTCCAGACGAGAGATAGAACTTGGTTGTGGCGTAATATTGCACCCGTTTCATGACAGAATTTAGTGTCATTCAGATGATCCTTCGTTTTGAGAAGCACATCGCCCGAAATCAGTGCGCGAAAATTGCCAGCGATGAGTTCGCGAAATTTGTCAGACTATATATTACCTTTTCAGTCTTCATTTTGTTATATACACATAACTTTAAATCTATCCGCTGTAACAGGCCATGCAAGCCCTTAGGGTTGTGAGACGTCGAGGTTCCCGCATTTGCTAGATAATCGGCTCACAGGTAGCGGTAAGGTTGTCAGCCTTACGCGCCGACCGCCCTTTAACCCCAGGAAAATTCATGGTACTCATTTCTGTCAGAGGCTGAGTCGACCCCAGGACCATAGTGCTGTTGGAAGGATTAAGACAATTGAAAAATCTAATGACCTCATCGGGAATCGAGCCTGCGACCTCACTGCTTGTGACATAATGGCTCAACCAACTACGCTACCGCGTGCCCCACTAACCTTATGTTCGTATTTATTACGTACTGTATTTAACTTTCTTTCATTCTTCAGATACAGACAACTGTGAACACGATTTTAATTTAATTTAAACTCTACTTCTTCCAAAGTACACATGTCCTAATTTACTGTAGTCAAGATAGCCTATTTTTACGTGTGAGGTAAGGATTCATATTTTTCAACTTTAAGCCACAATGGTTCATAATAACGTCCGGCATGTATGAGGCCAATAATTATCTGCTCCCTACATCCCGTAAACCGTTTCATAAATGTTTCTAAAATTAAATATGAGAGACTTTAACAGATTTTTTTTTGTAAATTCTGTTTTTTTTTAACGATATTAATGTGCAATCCTGCACTTAAGCATCCTGTTGCATTACTACGAGTATATCTAAAACTGTTTATGTACTACACAGTACGTCCGTCCGTTTTAGCAGAATAAGACACCTGAAGATGGCCATTTAGGGCCGAAAATTATTGTGTCGAAAGTGAAAGTGAAAGGAAGAAGGAAAAATTTGCTGCGTTGTTGACGGACTGTGTAGTACATAAAGAGTTTTATGTATTAATCTGCAATGAAACCTGGCTTTCTAAAGGCCGCTCTTCTGCCGATTATAGTGAAATTCGGTTCCAGGAGAGTTCGACTAATTTCAATTTAATTTTCCCCCTTTTTATCATGCTTCAAGGAACCACTTTTGGTAACTTTGTGCTCTGCATTTTAGAATACACCATTTCTCATCTTTATGTAGTTCCTAATGTAAAAATTTCCCGTATTTTGTCGTTTACAATTTTAGTTGTATCTTTTCGAGAAATATTTTTTTTTATTTCTGTTTTGTCAGCTCAAGAATTAATATTGCTATTTCTGGGATTTGAACATTTGTTGCACGTTGACTGATTCTAATTTGAACCCCAGAGTACATGAAGTCATTCGAACTATGACTCATTATTGTAAACTATACATACGGAGCAGGTTAGCACAGCATAAACGCACCTGACTGGAACCTTCATGTATGATAAGTTGACTGATACCGCAGCTTTCTGTCACGCGATTTTTCTGTCTGTTTGTGCTGACAGAAGAAGAAAGAACTAGCAATTAAAATGTCAAAGCAAAACAAATATTGTTCATGTCATCCATCAAGATATTGCTCGGGCGCACATTAATTTCTTTTCTTAGTAGGTTAGCTCTCTTCTGTNAATTATTATTATTGTTGTTTGTTTGTTTGTTTGTTTGTTTGTTTGTTTGTTTACTTGTCTGCATTATTGTGTTTTTCTCCAGTGCTAGCCTGTAATTTGTCTTTGACTTTATGTTGTGTTTGTCCATAATGTAATTGCTTGTATCTACCCTGTGCTCTGTCTGTAATTGGCCTTGTGGCTGTTGACTCGGCACATAAATAATAAAGAATTGAATTGAATTGAATTGAATTATTATTATTATCACGCATTTAGAGGTGTGTGACTATAGATGGGGTATAGACTCGTGAATTGAATTTATTGACCACTAGTACACACCACTCGGAACGCAATCGCTAATCTTCATACTTCACAAATCACAGCAACACCGACTAAATCTTTGGAACCTGCTCTCTTCACTAACAGCCGCTTCCTAGCAATGTCCAACAGTGGACATTCTTCAGGTTCCCGCTCTCACATCGTTACTGTCCAGAGATTATCCCATATCTGAACTCTTGTTAACTGTAAACTCAGGTATAGCGCCATCTCCTTTCAGCCTTCCTTGCAGAGCCCGACTCAGCTGCCAACCTTAACTAACCTGGTCCCAGGCTGGCGGCCATTTCACACCAACCTCCTAGCCTTCTCTTCACAGGCTGACATTCAACTGAACTCTCTCACTCATCAACCAGCTACTTAACTTCACTCGACTGAACTGCACTTAGCCGTCCTGGGGTCCGTATACGGGCGGACCCAAGAGAAAACACCCCTTTTCCATTGTAACTGTATTGTGTGCTACTTGTTTTCGCGGGAACGTGTTTATCGAGCCCTCACCAAGCAACGTACGTTCTTTCTCGCGATCGTTGCATAGCAACGGTACTACGAGTTACATTATTATGTAATTCATGTTTCGCCCTCTGGAGTATACGGCATCTGTGAAACAATCGGTAGGACTCCTTCGGTGGGGGATCAGTTCTGTCTAAAGGCAGAGCAACAAAGCACAGAATAAACGCAGACAGACATCCATCCCTCGAGTGGGCTACGAACACATAATCCCAGCGTTTGAGCGGGCGAAGACATTTCATGCCTTAGACCACGAAGGCACTGAGATAGGCAGTGACGTAAGATCTTTGTAATTTAAACAAATCAAGAATATGAAGTCTGTGACTGTATGCTCCAGTGTGTAACACACCTGATGAATTCCTCTGCGATGTTACACACCTCATTAGCCCTAATGATCATTTGTTTTAGAAAAATCCACTGTTCAAAAGCAGTCACGCTGCAGATACCGCAGTCTGTATGTCCGCAGCCAGAAGAGAGTTCTGCTTATATGTCCTTAAATACTTACATAGGAACGTTCATTTTATGTCCTTTGCACAAAAACGTATAGAAAATAACGTGTTAAAATTAAGTTAATTTTTCTACCAGGTTAAACTCTTGTGCCACATACTTTTGTTTCTGTCATTGTGGAAAAAATCATAATAATTTAAAACACTTTATTTGTAACGTTTCAACTCACACGTAGCCTTTTCATTTGCTATGTAGGCGGTTGATTGTAGTACATTAAGGCTGCTCCTAACTTGATGTGGATAAGAGTTTTCGGTTCGAAGAGGTTATGTACAGAGACAACTATAGATGTCAGTGGGGTCTACTGATCTGTTGTACTTGGCTGGAATTATGTTCAGAATTGAGGCAACTCTGACATCTTACTGCTTCGTGTGGCTTGATACTAAATAGTTCAGTTATCTGGACAGAAGCTACGGCGAGAATATGAGCAGTGACTCACCTAACTTATTCCATACGGTACAGAACATATGGAGAAGCTGACAATTGCTAAGAAGCTCAAGAAATTCCCAGTGATGTATGGAGCATAATTATTCATGGCTCTCTTCATGCCAACCCATCCATGGAACTTATTCTAGACAAATTTAATCCATTTTATATCCACATACCATGTTTCCTTAAGTTACACATTAATACTCTGACATAATTGCAAAAAGCAAAAGAAAATGTGGAGGCAGAAAAACAGGCGTTGCTATGTAATGGCCCATACACACGCAGCAGGGGAACGCGTCACGTACGCTGTGACGTCACGCAACAATAGAAGAAAGAGGTATTGCAAGCGGTGTTTTCTGTAGGTCCGCCCCAAGGTTATATAACGAGAATCTCACGCAGCTGGAACTAGAACTGAGTCGTGAGCTCCGCGAAGATAAGTGAGAAGAGATGGCAGTTGGCAGATGATGGAGGAGTCCAGTTCGAATCGGTTGAGTGAGTGCAGTGCAGTGCAGTGCAGTTGTGGAGTGTTAACCAGCGGGCAACGGAAGCCGAAGATTCGTTACCAGGAAACGTTTAGTAAAAACACTGCAGAAAAGTAGCCATTGTTAAGAGCTGTTACTAAGTAAAAACGAGTGTAAATAGACTGAGAAGACTTAGTGTGGAAATCAACAATATTGTTATAGTTATCTGTAGTCAAGACCTGTAAGTTGTCAATAAAACTATTCACCAATCCAAACCCCATCTATATTCACTAATACACGTGACAATATCCCCCTTTCATCTACTACTAGGTCTCTTCTTTTCAGGTCTTCTCGTCCTTTCATGCATATTTCATGTAAATCCATCCCTCAGTTTCCTTCATTTGTCCACTGTAATACTTTTACAAATGAATGTAAATTACGAACTTCATAGTTACATATAATTTTACCTATCTATCTAACTAACTATCTAACTAACTAAAGCACAAAGCGGCCTCCGTAGTCTAGGGGTAACGTTCCCATTTCATGACTCAAAGTACGCGGGTTGAAACCCGGCTGAGGTCGTGAAATTCTTAAGGGCGGAAAAATTCAGGGAACAAGTCCTCCGGGAGAGACTTTAGGCCGTGGGTCCCGTGTCGTGGATTTAAGGCACGTAAAAGATCCCCATGTCTCTATGAGACCTCTGAGCAAAATTAGAAAACGTTTCCCGCCCAAGTAGTTTCCAGTGCCTCCGGTAGATGGGGAAGTATCGGGTACCACTGCCAGAAGAGGGCTGACCTCGCTGGCAGAATGGGGCTGATAGCGAGCACCAGTACTGGAAGAGTATGGCGACAGTAGAAATTAATGGGGGACGCACAATGGACCAATAACTGGTCTAAGTGCATGGGGAAACCCACCACCTCTAATAATGAATGAATGAATGAACTAAAGCACAATAGATCACTGGTCGCAGTGCAAGGGCCCAATTATTATGACCCAATCATTATGAATTCATTCATTCATTCAACTAACTAACTAACTGCAACAGCCAACTGACCATGTTTATAATATCCCTCGGCATTGACCGTGCAGAGAACACCGTTCTGCTGTTGCAGTGCTTGCTTGCGGAGCCGTTACTTAGCAACGGCTGTTGTATGGTTGCACATCTCGCTGTCTTTCCATAGAAAATTGTCTGCATACCACAGTACTTTTGGAAGTAAGAAACGTTCTTTGGAAATGTCATACTAAATACTCAAGAGAATTGTATTCTTTTGACAACTCAAGGAGAGTTTATTTTGTCACTGTATTGTTGGGAATATTTCAAGTGTTCCTTTTACAATATCGGAACTAGGGGAACTACATCCCTGGTTAGTTCCAGCCCCGTAAACCTTTTCCATTCCGCTCCATTTGGAACCGTGTAATAAAATTTGTCATCTCAGCTTGCTACGATGGATTCATGTTCCCTGTATAGCAGCAATTGGACTGGAATGGACCGAAATTTGTCTCTTGGAACTGCAGGAATACCAGAAGTCACGGTTGAACAGATATCAATCCTGCTCTATGTTCAGGTTTCTCCGGGTTCGACTACAGTAGCGGTTACTAAGATATTTCCTGTAGCTTTCTAAGAGTCCCTCTAAGTCAGTGAAGGGGCGATCATTTTATTTGTACGTCCGTCACAGCAACATTGAAGTGGCCTTGTGCCAGCCAGCCTTGTGAGAAACCGCAAGGCGTAACATTTACTGTCACTGGCTGAATATAATACAGACCTTACGGAATTATCAAATTGACCTGAATTTAAAAGGAATATTATGTAAATAGGACATACCCACTTAATCCGTTCCTCTTATACCCTACGGTGTCGAGGTTCTTTTTTTATTTTGGTCATTTTTACAGATAGTATGGCTCCTTGGATGAGTGATCAGCTCATCGCAAGGCCTCTAGCTAAATACAGGAAAACACGAACACAGAATAAACGCATATACACACAAAACATCCATGCCTTGAGTGGGATTCGAACCCACGACCCCAGCGTTCGAGAGAGAGAGAGGAGAGTTCATGCCTTAGACCGCGCGGCTACCGTGACAGACGCCGAAATATTAATACCTATAACAAAGTACACGGCGTCGCTTTCTGGAAATGTTTTTCACTGTGACAGTTTCAATTCCCATAAAGTGGACTCTTAACTATTCCAGACGCCATGGTCTTAACTACATCGGCACCTCATCTCCTGGCTTATCCCATACAGACTCTAAGAGCGCGGGCAGAATGGCTGAATTTGATCCGAGCCACTTCAGATAATGAATTAGGATGTGTTATCGACATTTTCGCCGGTAAACACCACCACAATGACGCATCACCCACCGTATTCACCCAAAACGAAAAATGTCTGAGTGGGAATATATACCTTCTGCACAACGTACACAGGCACGCGAGCGCACGCACGCATACAGTGAGTGAGAGAGAGAGAGAGAGCCTGTTTTAAAAAGTTTTAAGTTCAAGATAGAATTGTCCGTGTGTTCTGTTAATGAAGCATCACGTTATGGAGGTGTGGAAGTGTAAAAGTAAAGTAAGGCTATCCCTGTAACAGGCCGTGAAGGCCCATAGGACTGTGAGACGTCGAGGCTCCCACATTATCTCGACAATCGGCTCAAAGATGGCGATAAGGTTGTCAGCCTTACGCGAAGGCCGCGCTTTACTCCCCAGGGAAATTATTTAATCAATTCCGTAGTGTATCTCAACACATTCTTCATTTAGGCGTGATATTGAGGCAACTGGTGAACTGCACGACCAGGCCACTTTACACCACAGAAACATCCGCCATTGAAAGCTGGTTACGCTGAATGTGTCCCGGAAAGGGCTTGATGCTGTGGAGACGAGAAAAATCTCTTGTCCTCTATCAGGAATCGAACCCCAATTCCTCAGCCATCCGGCCAGCAACCCATCTCTATATATAAATAGCTAATATCGTACTTGAGATTTTAGAAGTCATGCTTGTTTTTTGTGTTGTACGGGATTCGAAAATGGACCAGAAAAATACCACACTGAGTTTTATCTTTGATTTTTGTAGTGCTTTTGGGTGAATGCTTGAATCGTACATAAGGCTTATGTATGTATGTATGCACGTACTGTCTCGAGATAAATGGCATGCATTTAATAAGCTGTCGAGCTTCAATTGTGAGAAGACAATCATGAAAGGAAGCCTCACTTCTAAGGCCGGTTTATGGAACACAACCTTTCGGTCATTCGACTTAAAACAGGAGCAATAAACTCTGGCTAAATAAAACATAGGCGTTATCTGAATCCTGATTATTAGCTCGAAATTAAATCTGTACGTAATATATATACTTACTTATTTACTCATGGAGCTGAGCCCTTCTGGAGGAGCTGCCAATTCTGCAGCTACTCAAGAATTTCCCAGTATTTTTGGAACCAGAAGGTTCATTACCGTGTTCACAAAAGCCCTTTACTGATCCTTATCCTGAGCCAGATCAATCCAATCCATACCATCCCATCCTATATCTCTAAAATCCATTTCAATATTATCCACCCACCTACTCCTTGGTCTTTCCAGTGGTCTCATTCCTTCTGGCTTTCTCACCAATATCCTATATGTATTTCTCGTCTCCTCCATTTGTGCTACATGCCCTGCCCACCTCATTCTCATTGACTTGATCATTCTAATTATACTTTGAGAAGAGCACAAGTTATGAAGCTCCTCAGTGTGCAGTTTTCTGTTACGTAATATATATATATATATATATATATATATATAGGATACAGGTTTTAAAATAAGTAGCAGTACACAATTCTAGAATGTCATTTCTTTTAAATAATAATTAAGAATTCAGTTCCTACATCATAGGAAGTAAGCTTCCTCTGTGTTATAATCGATAATTAGTTAATATTGTATTCTATGTTTGCTACCCGCTTTTTGCTAGTTTCTTGCTTGGTTTGCTCTTCGTCCCAGAAGATGGAGGCAGGATGTTCCTCCGAAACTCCGTTGGACTTTTACCAGACTACATGGTGTTACGTCCGAGAAGAGAGTACACTTTCAAATAATTTATGTTCATTCTAAGAATCATATAAACATGAAAATATACTTTTTAGATAAAATGAATGCATGTTTAATACTAAAGCAGGTTGTATATATATAGTAACAAATATGCGTTAAGGAGTTAACAGAGATAAGAGATCGTCATTCTGACGGATGCATCTGTGTTATACATTTTGCCTGACGGAGACACGCCACTGAAATAATTCGTTGTGATTTGAAAGTGTTAAAAATGACGATACTCCGAGTTCAACGGATTTTTCTAAATTGCATATTCTAGTTGTGGATTGTTTTGGTCTGGATTCGAAATCAATGAATGGAATAGAGGGAGAGGAAGTAAAAACGAAAACAGAAATTGAAAATACAATGAGAGTTTCATGAAAAATGTGACTTGCGTACTATTTCCCATAAAGATTTCCTTTTATAAAGTGTTCTAGTTAGACAGCCCAATTCCATCTCTTGGAGCCAACTTTGATTGAACATTGGCTGCAAACACCTTGCAATTCGGTATAAAGGAAGAAAAGAAGGGGAAGATGGTAGAAGCTTGAGAATGATTTTAAACTTGATCCGATAAATCTACTCGCAACGTGTTGTAAATTCAAAGTAGAAAGGCAAGGGAAGAAGGGGGGGAGGGAAACCACACATGCAGTTTTACGGAACCAAGATGAATGACTCTAGCTTTAGAGGTGGCCAGATCAAAAGAATGGAGAATATAAAAGACAAGAAGAATACGTTAAGTTCTTGTGAAGGAAACAAAATTTAAGAGAGGTCAGAAAATAAAGTTGTTTATCTTTCAATTTTGTTTTCCTGAGGTCAGTATTCTACCTTTTGCTTCGATGTGAATTGGTTTTTGTGTTTTAAAGCCTTTCAGCTTCATTGAAATAAACTAGGGTTATTTTAAATATTAGGGAAATAGAAAGGAAAAACAAGTAGAAGAAACTTCCTTCCCCGGCTACAAGTTTGCGATATAGTTCACACTGCCCTCACTCTCACTCAAATTATATATTATATTGTGGTATGTAGATCCGTTGCTGGGCAACGACCATAAGATAACAAATTATACAGCAGCCATTATTGTGTAACGGCTTCGGAAACAAACATGTCTGAATGGCAACAGTTGGAAACAACAACAGATTATCTGTGTTATCTATGGGGTTTGTGCCTAGAAGTTATAAGCAGGGGAGTTCGGGCAATGAGTTAGTTCATAGTAAACTGAGAAGACTTTAAGTGGGATGTGGTTACAGTGAACTTTGGAGTGTGTAACTCAGCGAGACTCTCCTAGTTATTTATAGTTAGGTTCTGTAATATTTCAGTAAACCAAATTACCAATCCAAACTCCGTCTATAGCCACGCTCTAAAATCATGACACTATAAAAATGTCTAAGAATATTACTGTGCACTAGTAAAGTATGTTTTAACCCTTATTCCTCTGAGTTTTCGTAGAAAAAACTGTACTGAAATAAGCAAGTTGTACATAATTAATAATCTACCTGACTTAACTAACAAACTTTATTTAACAGATCATTCTTTATAGAATGATTGTCACTTAGCAAGTCAAGATATTCCTTGCCTTCTTTGAATAAATTTCACGGCCGTTCACAGGTGTGCGCCACTGGACCCAATTTAAGACAGGTGCATGGAGTCCACGCTTTATCACCGAGTGACTTCAGCCTCCTTTGAGTATTACCATTCTATCTATGCCTAGACCTGCCTTGTTATTTCATCAGTCTACTCAGTGTGTCCAGATTCTGTTGGACTGTGTTCATTAAAAAGACAAGACGTGAATTATTTTCAAAATTTCACGCTTTTTATTCAAAATAGTCTCATTCTGAATCAATACATAGCTGAAATCGATGGAAAAGTTTTCGAAAACAGTCACTATACTCCTTTTGTGGAATCGGATGTCCTGGATGGTGTCGTGACGGTCTCCTTTCATCGCCAACTTAACTTTTGGGAACAACCAGAAATCTGCTGGAGCCAAATCTGGTGAATACGGAGGATGATGAAGGGCTGTGATATATTTTCTGGTAAAAAAAATTGCGCACGATCTTCGATTTGTGGGGTGGGGCATTGTTGTGGAGGAGTGATCAGGAACCTTGCTCTCGATATTCAGTCCGAATTCGAAGAATTCTCCGCCACAAACGATTGAGGACTCCGAGAAAATAATCAGAATTCACTGTTTGACCTGGCAGAAATTCCTTGTGACTGATTCCTTTGGAATCGAAGAAAACGATTAGCAGTGTCTTTACTCGCCTCTTTTGGATGCGCACTTTCTTTGGGCTCAACCACGTTGCACTCTGCCGCTTTATGAGAGGCTCATATTGAAAACACCATGTCTCGTCACCAGTAACAATCGATTTTGTAAATTTTGTATCACATTGGGCCGACCGTAACATGTTTCTGCAGCGTTCCACTCTGGCATGTTTTTCATCGCCCGACAGCGCGTGCGGTACAAACAGCGCACAGACCTTCCGTTTGCCCAAATCCTAAGTCAAAATTTGATGCACAGTACTTTCTGCTATTCCCAAAAGCTCCTCAATGAGTCTTGCAGTAACACATCTGTCTGATGCAAGGATTTCGGTCACTTCTTTCACATTTTCTTCGGCGAGAATTTTTCTCGGCCTTGATGTACGTGGAACGCCTTCAATGTCCTCCCTGCAGTCACGAAATACAGCATATAATCGGAAAATGTTCGAGCGACTCAAACAATCACTACCGTACACACTTTTCATCAATTCATAAGCTTCTCCGGCTGGATTGCCTAACTTCAAACAAAATTTGATGTTCGCTCTCTGTTCAACCGCCATTTTCCGACGACCATCAGAACAGTACTGTTACATTCAAGGTAAAAACACATGATGCAGCGATGCTTGCGCTTTGAAATTATAGACAGCCACAGCGGAAACTTCAAGAATCTCAACGCCTCAACTCGCCAACAGATGGCATTGCAGGGCCAAATTTAAAATAATGATTTCTAACGGATCCTTGGACACACCGTGTAGTTTCCAATTACAATTTTATAAGCATTTCTCAACTCGTGTGTCTCTTGAAACCAATGTTTGTATGACCATATACGATTTTTGTTTCCTGCAATGGTGGTTGTGAGGAATTCTTTCTTCTGGGATGTGACTCGGTATATTTCGTTGATAGTAAAGCGACGTTTCGTAGGAAAACGTCGTCTCCAAGTTTCAGGCTGAAGAGTAAGCCAATCAAGAAAGCAGCACGAAACAGACAGCGATAAAAGCATGTTATGTGTAACATTGTGACCTCTGCTCACAGCTGTATTTAAGGAGTCATATGTATGACCACTGTCCTCTTAAAATTATATTGTGATATGTAGACCCGTTGCTAGACAACGACTTTGAAACACGCAACTATACAATAGCCGTTGCTAAGTAAAAGTTCCACATACAAGCATGCTTCCATGGCAACAATTACACTGGAACAGAGGAATGATGTTTCATGTCCCTGCCGATGTTATACACAGGACAATTTTGTGGAAAGTTAATGGAGTTAGTGAAGAGTTAGTTGGTGGGTGAGTAAGTTAGAGGACTACTGCGGTTCAGTCGTTGCGAACTGTTGCTGTTGGAAGCGGGTAGCTGAGCCTGGGGACCGTTCGGGAACCCAGAGGAAGGAAAATTTCGCCGCTACCAAACAACGGCTAGAGGAAGTTGTAACAGATTTAAAACGCTTGTCTGTGTGTGACAATTATTTGTAAAGTTGTAAAGTGTAGTCACGACTTGTGTGTTAAAGTGCTCAATAAATCCGATTACCAATCCAGACCACGTCAATAGTTACACTACATACAAGTGGCAATATTTATTCATCTCCGATTCAAGCTGAATGAGAAGGTTGAAATACGAAAGAACATCTCTTGAAATCTAGTTACGCCTTCTTACTGAAACTGCGCAGAAAATCAATTTATTGTTCCGATATGTAAGTTTCGTTCCTTAGTGCGCATGCTAGTTTCTCAAGAAGCAAGGAAGATGGCGTTGTAGCGGGAAACGTGTTGTGACCACGCCGAGTTCATCATTCAGCCATTCAGTAACCGAAAGAAGAAGTTTAGGGTCTTCTAGTAGTTAGTTGACTAATCAATATAAGAACTAAGCCATCTGTTTCTTAGATCCCTTAAATATACATTTTTATACGATGTTTTTTAGTTCCAGCATCGGACCATCGCCTACTCACGCCCCTTTCGAACAATAAGATGATGGAAAAGTCTCTCTTTGACCAGTATAATACAATTTCAAGCTCTGACCCTGAAGTTTACAAAATTTTGTAACTATTCGAACATGTCGTGAGAATATCCTCACTGAAGTGTAGCTGCTTTGAAGATTTTCATTACAGTTTTTGACTCAAATAATAAATGCAGTTTATGAGGAAAGTTTCCATTTGAAGGAGGGGCACGCGGTAGCATAGTTAGTTGAGGCTACAAGCCGGAAGGTCGCGGGTTCAGGTCCCGAAGAAGTCATTGGATTTCTTTTTCAATTGACCTAATCCTTCCAGCCGCACTATGGCCCTGGGGTCGACTCAGCCTCGAACAGAAATGAGTACCAGGAATATTATTGAAATGTTCTTGAGGGTAAAGGGTGGCCGAAGCGTAAGGCTGACAACCTTGCCGCCATCTATGAGCCGATTGTCTAGAAAATGTGGGAACCTCAACATCTCACAACCCTATGGACCTTCACGGCCTATTACAGGGATAGCTTTGCTTTACTTTTTTTACTTCCATTTGAAGGGAGCAGGTAGCAGGTAGCAGGTAGCAATTCCATTCTCAACGCGTACATCTTTTCGACTTCACTTGCTATTGGACACAGTTTAGACTTTGGTTGTCTCTTCTGCGGAGTGCCTCTTCAGGATTTCGAACTTATGACATGTAACCTATGTCTTCCTGTAAAACAAATGAAGAAACACATGAAAACAATTGTCCTACATAAATAGTTCGTAGCATGCGTAATCCTCTCGGTAACGATTGTCTCTTTTAAGAAGATAATTTTGATATATTGTTAGAATTGCTGACGGCTCTGTTACGAGAGCTGCTGACAGGGGATACACGGGAAGCAAATAGCTATGTAGGACAGAACTGAGAGGACGAGTCAGCAATGGCGTTCGCAACAATGGATGCCGAGATTAAATCGTCACCTGGAAATGGTCCATTCTACTTCCGGGCACACGACCAGGTTTAGCATTCGGTACCATAAATGAGCCAGGATATGGACAACTTTATATTTTCGATTCTGCCGAAGCTACAGCAAAACAGTTTAAAATGAAATCAAACCAAAAGTATATGGCTGAAGCAATACAAGGTTTGAATGAGATGCTGTCAACCAATTTGTCGAGTAATATAAACGAATGCCTCAAACGAAATTAAATATATGGATAAATAAATATAAATGCGATGACATTTAATTATTAACCTTTAAAATCTGCTAAAACGACGTATGTTACGTCTGGTACAGTTAGTGTGGCAATAAAGAAACCGGATTCATGCTCTAACCCTTTATTAAAAAAAATCAGACAGTCGAAATGTTATCCCCTTCAATGTAGTCCCCTCCCCGATCCCTACACCGCTCCATGCGAATTTTCCACTGTNTATACCGACCGAGTGACCATCGCTTGTCGGCGAAGTTAGTGCCAACTTTTGCGGATATAGTGTGTCACGTGGTCAGCACAAAGAATCCCCGCGGCCATTAATTTCGGTTTTCTAGAACGGAGCCGTTATTTCCTTGAAATAGCTCCTCAGTTATCCTCACGAGTCTGAGTGGAACCCGTTCCGGGCGCACTATTTCTCAGAAAATCTGGTAGCGCCGGGAATCGAACCCTGGACTTCTGGAACTCTGACCACTAGACCACAGAGACAGTCAGAGTTC
>NW_019721523.1:489809-497188 GCF_002891405.2 Cryptotermes secundus | reverse complement strand
GGGTTCTCAGTCGCGCAACATGTTACAATATATATATATATATGTACACCCGCACACACACACACACACACACACACACACAAGTTTAGAGTAGATAAGTACATATGACTGTTGTATATTACACATGTAGATTAATGGTAAATATACAGAGTGTAGCCTAACGAATTAAAATGACGGAGGAAAACTTCAGCTAGGACGAAGAGTTCGTATCATGACCATTAAAGTGTCCCTTAATATGTTCATGTGAATGCAATTTAATTAAAGTGGGCCTACGTTGTATTATCCAAGTCCTCTTGTAACGCCACGTACACGACCCAGTTGACCTAGACAGAATTTGCGCGTCGACAGGAATACAACAGAACTACTTGCATGTATCGGAAGTGGCATGAATCATAACCATACAACACACAACTGATTACGGTGGTTTAAAGATAGAAGTTCGAAATAAATTTGCCATTGCGTGCAATACAGAAGTAATGACTTAAATTATCTTCAAGGACCTTGCAATCATTTCTTGGAATCCACACAGAAGTCGGTACCGTTTAGTTTACGAGTCTGTAACATGTACTGTGTGCTGACTTTGTTCCTCGGCGGAATGACAACCACGTGGGTTCATAGTTTGAGACCACATTTGCATAATCATTCAGCTTCCCTTCGAAGTTAATAAACCAGTTTCAAAATTTTGGAGAAGCGAGATTAATATAAATATCAAATTAGTCGTTTTAAGCACCACGTTCAAAGATGTGTCAAGTGAGACTCCACTTATTCTTAACTTCAACATTACTTACCGTTTAACCGCGAGAACGGGCCCTCGGCAATGGTCAGGTAAGGGGGAAGTTGGTATCGGCCACAGATTCCGCTTGGACTGGGTAATGAAAGGAAACACGCTTGCCCCTGCAGGAACTAAACCCCGGTCGTTCAGGTATTAGGTAATCACGTTAGTAACTAAGCTGCCATGGCTCGCCGTAAAATTAGTTGGGATTGTGAATATAAACTAGGTTTGTTGCAGAATTTCTTATTTCTGTTCACAAGGAGTGTTCTTCAAATTTTGGTTGATTCTTGCTTTCTACTGTTCTTCTCGGTAGCTCAGGAAGTTTCTAGATAAAACCTTCCTGCCTATTTCATATTCACTCAAGAACAAACAGACAAAAGTAGGAAAGCGGGATGTTCTGCAATATTGTAGATGTTCTTAGAGATCAATAGATGGTATTGTGTGACGCACATTCCAAAATATATTATCCTAACATATCTGTACCGTTCAAAACCGATTTGAAAAACTGTTGAGAGGTCTGACAAATAATTCGGATTTTTCTATAACAGAAATACATATCACTAACCTGTAGTCAGCTTTTTCTCCTTCAAAGCCTCTCTTTCTGACTTAATACACACATTCAAACGTCTATACCATGCCTGAAACTTCTAGAAGTCATTTTCTGAAAGTCGTTTCAGTACTGTTGTAGCATTGCTACCAATATGTTCAATTAATTGAAATAAAGTAATTTCAAGAATTTCATTTCGTATAGCATGTCGGTATGACACAATAACACCTGAAGCTAACATGGGGGATTCTCTAATATTGATATTTTTTTTTTTTGTATGAAAGAAAACCCATTTACGAAAATTGTCACGTGGGAAGGCATATTGCTATGATGAAAAATCCATTCCGACAAACGTGCGACCTTAAACATTCTAGGCTTGAAGATAGGTCGACTGGTTATTTGGATTAAAGAATAAATTTCGCGACGCGCCATTCCTTTCATGCTATGATATATAAAGATTCTGATGTTTCGTACTGGCATTCGCTCGTGTTTTGTCTCAGACATTCTGGACTTATCGTAGGGGACGTTGCCATTTTGTTTGTGGATTGTAGTGAAATGAAGTTGCATTAACAGTCATTATTAAACTATTTCTTTCGTAAGGTCTGGCTCATTCAGTTATTTTGCAGAGAGGACTACAATAATTATAGCACAAATAAAATGGCTGCTGCGACAGCAACAACAACAACAACAACAACAACAGCAAACCGAGCACTATGGACCGTTCCATATAAACGTATTGAATCGTGTAGTCTCCTCACTCAACACATACCAACTCACCAGTGTTGCCAACTATTGCACAAAATGTCTATCCACTTATTTTATTTTTGGACCTTTTCTATCTATTGTCTCTAAATTGAATTGTTGCGCAGGACAAAATGTGATGGGTCGAAAGAAACAGGTAATCACTGAAAATGTGTTGCCTGGATTTCCAGAGGGTAAACATTTCCAGGCTTGGTCAGTAGTTCGCAAGTTGGACCTAGCTGGTCTGTAATTTTTTTTTACTCCTTTTTCGTATTTGAGAGGTGAAGGGTTCAAATGTCGACATGGAGACTGATTATGTTGAGTTCTTTTTTATTTCGTGGTTCCATCTCTCCCCCCCCCACGTCTCTTAAAGAAATCCCGACATGACACCTTAAACTAAGCCGCAACCGCAATCCCCCCACATTATATCCAACTTATTTTTCACTATCGCTCTATCATTCGAAGTAAATAATCAGAGCTAATGAAAACTTTGTTAAATCGGTTAAGAATAAATGGATATCATCCTTTATATTATTCAAAATCAATGCTTTTATTTCTTTCTGAAAATCCACGTTGCATCATATATGATTAAATTAAAACAAGAAATATATTCTGCCAGAATAACAGGTACGTTAACCATCGAGATAAATGACATATACAGAGGCAAATGGAAGTCGATGATTATCGTTTCTTTTTAGAATTTCCGCTAGAGGAACCTTACAGAATCTAATTTGCTACGTGTTCACTTGTTATAATTCGCATAGTGTTGTCATCTTCTGGAATACTGGAACGTGACTCCCCGGTGGATACCGTTAATCCATTCGTTAAAAACAATTCTTAAGTTAGTTTTGCATCACTGCTTATCGCGAAGTTTTGTATCTCGCTGTGCAATTATGTCTGACTGCTACATTAATCTTGTATGAGAGAGGAATGTTACGTCATCTGTAATTCAACATAATGTTCACATAATTGCAACTAATTCCATTAAAGCAGAGTTATTCTTGAGAATATGATAACCTTTTAACTGATCAAAATGTGGACTTCATAAGTTCTTCCAAGAATTATTTCTTGTAATATTAGAAATAGCCGTTCCCGGTGGCTGCGCGACCTGAGGCACGAAGTTTCTTTCCCAACTTAAACACGAAGATCGTGCGTTCGAATCCCACTCGTACCAGGGATGTCTGTCTGCGTTTATTGTAGTAGAGGCCTTGCGAGGGCTGATCCCCGTCCAAGGACTTCTATCAACTGAGTATAAGATTAATAATTTCGGAAGTTATTCTGATTGGGAACAGACCAGAGAACCCGATCCGTGAAAGCAGAAGAAGAAAATTGCAACAGATATATAATGGCACAGTCTGCATAATAATAATTCTGAACAATAGACACTACTGTGTCAAAATTTGTTTTATTAGATGTTTGTCGTAACGCTACATGTTTCGAACCTTTTCTCGGGTCATCTTCAGGCGTACAAGAATACTGGTACTAGTTCAAACAGAGCCGCTACAACATAGTAATAACACCATCACGGGGAACTCTACATATACACAACACAAATTTGAATATCCAACTACATGTAAAAACATTCTGAGGTTGATATACAGAGTAACGAGTATAGCTTTCACACGATAATAGAAAGGTCAGAAACCAACACGACCCAGATTCTGAGGAAAAATCCCAGAACTTATTTACCCCACCTCACAACTATCACTTCCATAGTGGCACAAGCAACAACACATATACGGACACGTAGCGGTCACAAAGCCTTAAACGAAACTTATAATATCAGTTCTAATTTTAATTTTTATCTTTTTAATCTTAAATTTTAACGGCAAATTTTAAACTATACGTGAAATACATTTAAATTAAAATGTATTTGTTGGCATAAAAATTCATACAAATATATTATGAAATCATATTGATTAATAACGAAATTCAAAAACTAGTATCAGTATTATTGCACCCCTGAAGATGACCGAAGAAAAGGGTCGAAACATGTAGCGTTACCACCAACAGCTAATAAAACAAATGTTGAAAGAGTAGTGTCTATTTGTCTCTTTCAAAATTATTTATTATATAGATTGTGCTATTATATATCTGACAGACAAGGGGATGCCTAGCATAACAGAATATTACAAGTATGGTCCTTATTGTACGTATATCTGGTCTTATAGTCGGGGTAGAATATTCCGATCTCAGTGCGTCTCTGTAGCTGTCTGAATGACTGAAGTGAAAGTCAAATATAACTAAAATATGGAGACTTGCGGAACTGTATCCAAAGTGGAATAATTTCATACAACTTCAGATCATAATCGTGATATAATCGCCAGGAGTCCATATTGTGAGGCTGGTGTATTAAACCATTCAATGTGGTCACTGTGACGTTCTAAGTACTGCCATGGGTTATGAAGGAACTGTCTTTGTGACCCTGCCTTTGTATTTGAATGTATCGCAACAAAACACTCGAATAGTTGCTATATCATCGTCTGATAAACAGTGGTTGTAAAAGCAGGTTTTACCGGTTTGTAATATAAATTCGATCACATTTTATATTGGGCTGCGGGAAATAACACTCAGAATTATATATACCAGGTCGTACGTATATACTCCTCCATGTATATAGCAGCTAACAGAAATTTTACAAGAATACCGTCTTATGGGATGTGGCGCAGTGTGTAAACTGATGTTTCGGAGGAACGTACTGCCTCCATCTTCAGATCTGCAGTCTGCAGCTATCTGCTCACAGTGGTTCGTCGCTGGTAGATTTATAAAAACATGGAAGGTCGTTTGAGTCAGTCTAGCTTGAGCCAGCCTGCCAGGATATGGGATTGGGAGCAAAGAAATCGAACTGAGACATCGGGATTACTGAGTGCAGGTCAGTTCAGACTTGAAAGTCTGCCTGTGTGAAGGTAGGACTTGGCGTGTGACTTGAAGACGTTATGTGTGTTCTAATACAGTGATATCTGAATCCTGACCGTTACAGTTCCTGTGTTAAAATCCGTTGCCAGGAAACGGATAGAGAACACAGCAGACAGCTGTGACAGCAGACTGAGAAGATCCAATATGGAGTGAGTGTGTGAAAATCAACAACAGTGTTATACTTATTTGTAGTTAAGACTTGTACATGGTCAGTAAATTCAATTACCAATCCGAACTATACCGACCGAGCGACCGCCGCTTGTCGGCGAAGTTAGTGCCAACTTTAGCGGATATAGGGTGTCGCGTGGTCAGGGCAACGTATTCCCACGGCCGTTAATTTCGGTTTTCTAGACCGGAGCCTCTCCATTTTCCATTTAGGTAGCTCCTCAGTTATCCTCACGAGGCTGAGTGGACCCCGTTCCAGATCCACTACTTCTCCGAAATTCTGGTAGCGCCGGGATTCGAACTCGGGACCTCTGGATCTGTAGCCAAGAATTCTGTCCACTAGACCACAGAGGCGATCCTGTAGTCACATATACACATGGCAATATTAACAGTCCAGAGAGGTAAGAAATATATATAAAATATCAGTCATCAAATCAGAATGTAAGGCAAGAACTGGCATACTTAATCGTGGATGAGAGGTTACTATTCAGATATTTTGAAAGGAATGTTGTGCGAGGGTGTAGAACTCATTCAAGTGGCTCTGGATAGGGTATACGACAGTGTCGGACTCTTAAAAACGCGGTAATACACGTGAGATTTGACTTTCTCAAGAGAGCTATTGTGTGGTGTGACGCCGTGTGGAGTGGTAGATGCCAACCGACGTTCCGGATATAAGTGTTACCTGCATCTTGACTGTAATCTTTGGAGCAAAGGACCTTAAGTTTCTAAAAACATGGCAATTTTCTCTCCAGAATCACTCTCTATCTTACATTTTTCTCCTGTTTCTAAACTGCAGTAATTCAGTATATTTTTACCACCATTTTACAAAAAGTAAGCGACAGTGTGGAAGCCGGTCACGGTAGCCGAGCGGTCTAAGGCATGCACTGTCTTCGCTAGCTCGGAAGCCGGGATCGTGGGTTTGAATCCCACTCAGGGCATGGATGTTTGTGTGCGTTTTTCTGTTTTTGTGTAGAGGTAGAGGCCTTGCGACGAGCTGATCACCCGCCCAAGGAGTCCTACAGAATGTGTAAGATCTACAAAAACCGAAGTGAACGAAGAGTTTCACGGAGGTAGGCCTAGGCCCAAAATGAGGGCTGTAGCGCCAATGAAAAAAAAAAGCGACAGTGTAATAACAGACGCTACAGTCACGTCGTGTTATACTAATGAATGCATTCTGGCTTGGATTTGGAAGACCTGACTCTCTGTGTTCATGAATATCAGCGCGAACAAACGGGACACTGGAGCCGTTACACTGATACGGTACGGTGTGGACGGAATCATGCACTGCCACTCGTGTTACTCTGAGGACTTTCCAGAGATCATCAACCATGATTCATTTCCGTTATTGACTGTGAACAATCCACGGCTTCCGAACAATGTCCACAGCTAGTAACAATTATGTTATTGAACATGAAACATAACAATGTAAAGCTTACAATGGAATGCACTCGTATGTGGCTGTTCTGTTTCACATGAGACGAAATGGAACACGTTCCCGTCCGAATAAGCGCCACACGCAGCATGTCGAAATTCGTAACTAAAAGACATGTCAAGATGAACATGGGACTAATGGATTTTATATGTAAACTCAAAATCACAGTGAAAATAGCGACTGCTTTTAGTCTAAATTAGAAGTAAATGTTGCATAATGTGAATTCATTTCGAAGCATGTGATGATAATTTTTAATAGAGCTAATTTTTAGCAATGTAGTCAATTTAAAGCTTTAGTCATATATTGGAATGGAACGTGATTTATTTAACCTTTTTAGTTATTCGGATGCTTGGCTGAAGTCGATATGTAGACCTAACACACATTTCACATATTTGTGGGATAATTTATAAAATTATATTCCAGTTTGTATTCGTTAATGTGAAGTGGTTTATCAGCATTAACATTCTTCCTAAATAAGCGTACTTAGGCCTGTATATAGGTAGGCAGAAATATTTCCTCGTTCAATATATAGAGTGTCCCAAAAGTCAGTTAATTGGATCCTGGAATATACATTGAATTACTTTAGAAATGTCATTATTATTTACTGAACTTTAAAAATTGTCCGAAATAAGATCCTCCAAGTTCAATGCACAATTCACAATAGTGTGATACCTTTCTAGAGACTGATTTAAATCAAAACGTTCCCGTTAATATGAGAGAATATTTCTGGTTAACTGACTTCTGGGACACCTATACATAAGTATATAACTCAGTGACTTATTTTATGAATAATATTCGTTGGAATA
>NW_019721523.1:467808-489664 GCF_002891405.2 Cryptotermes secundus | reverse complement strand
AAACAGAAAAACGCACACACACAAACTAAACATCCATACCCTGAGTGGGATTCGAACCCACGATCCCGGCTTCCGAGCGAGCGAAGACAGTGCCTTAGACCTCTCGGCTACCGTGACCGGCCCGAAGATCTAGTACCGCATAATATTTAATAACCAGAGCTTATCTTGGATGCGGTGGCGAAGAGAAATTGGCTGTTCCTGTCGATATTCAATCCAAAGTCTTCTAATCAACAGCTTAGTCACTGTTGTGAATTTTTTTCTCCCTTGGCACTACAGCCCCAGTGAGCCTACGCCTACCTCCTTTAACTTCTCCGTTCATTTAGGTTTTTCTAGATCTTACACATACGGTAGGACTCCTTGGGCGGTTGATCAGCTCGTCGCAAGGCCTCTACCTGTGCACAAACACAGAAAAACGCACACACACAAACTAAACATCCATGCCCTGAGTGGGATTCGAACCCACGATCCCGGTTTCCAAGCGAGCGAAGACAGTACATGCCTTAGACCGCTCGGCTACCGTGACCGGCCTGTTGTGAAATTGCTTTGTGGAAAGTATACAGATTGAAATTCTCCTAACATTTTCAAACCTTAAATTTATTTCAATAACACTTTAAAATTCAGTTCTTACCTCACAGGAAGCACACTGTCACTCCATTACTAAGAGCAACCGCTTAATGCTGTTTAGGGAAATTATCGCTGTTTATTGTGAGAACCTTACGAACACGTAAATTCACTGTGTGTATCAGAGAAGGTATTACACGCAGTACCCACAATTAATGATGTATATTCTTGCAGTCTGAATGTATATCTTATTTCAATGACACGATAATTTATGGAATATTTAATAAGTTTCATGGATGTACTAAATTTCAGAATTAAGTGTTATCCTACCTTATCATGATAGACGTAAGAGAAGAGTGACAGTTACCATTAACAAGACAAATATGCCCATTGTTTATCGTCGGCTGTATTTACCTGCCAGGGGAGGAAGGGTGAATGTACAGCAGATCCCTGTGGCGTAATGTTTACCTTAAATTTGCTATTCTCTTGGATCCAGCGAATCCAGTATGGGATGTAGTTTTATTTGTAAACATTTTTATGTTGAGGGAGTTAGAGTACGGAATGGTATTTTAGAAAAAAAAAACGATGACAGTAACATTGTTGTGCGAATTGCCATGCCACCACTATATCAGCGTGTTTGAAGTTGTGAACTGCTCGAACATTTCAATTCTAGGAACTAAGACAAATCAGTATTTATACCGCACATCCTTACATATATGAAAGGACATGTTTACTGTCAACATAGCTGCATTTATGCTTCAATTAATAATTAGCTGAGGCATGCGGTAGCGTGGTTGATTGAGGCACTACGCTAAGAACCAGAATGTCGCGGGTTCGATTCCAGTGTGGTCACTGGAATTTCCTTCAATTGATCTAATTTTCCAGCCGCATTATGACCCCTGGCTCGACTTAGCCTCTAACAGAAATGAGTACCAGAAATCTTCCTGAGGGTAAAAGGCGGCCGGCTCGCAAGGCTGACAACCCAACCGCCATCTGCGAGCCGATTGTCAAGAAAATGTGGAAGCCTCGACGTCTCACAAACCTATTGAAAATTGAATAGACAATAAACGAATCTTTAATGTGTTTAGTGACGGTCACGGTAGCCGAGCGGTCTAAGGTATGCACTGTTTCGCTCGTTCGGAAGCCGAGATCGTGGGTTCGAATCCCACTCAGGACATAGATGTTTAGTGTTTGTGTACGGATCGAGGCCTTGCGACGAGCTGATCACTCGTCCAAGGAGTCCTACCGAATATATAAGATCTAGTAAACCGAAGTGAAACGGATAGTTTCATGGAAGTAGGCCTAGGCACAAATTGGGGCTTTAACGCCAAATGAAAAAAAATGTTTAGTGTACATTTTAGTATCCAGTTATTGCTAGTGGGGTCGGACTAAGTCCGTTGTACTGCGGCCACTTCTGGCCTATTGTACCATAGTATCGAGTTAACTGACTTTTGAGCCATTCTGTATATAGGTGTCCTCGTGCTGTAATCAGATCTGTCTGCAACACGCAGTACATAGTAAGGCTGTGCTGCAATAGGCCCGTACCAAGCAAAGACTTTTGGCAAGGAGTTGGCAAAGCGTTCGGTCTCCAGTTGTTGAGCATAGAGACGGAGATGGAAGGAGCATAATAAATAGAGCAGCACAGCTCATATAACAAGCTCAGTGTTTCATTGTTAAGTAGAGCAGACAGGGGGAACAGCTCCACCCAACCACTAAACAAGGCAAGTAACAATTCTTCTACAACCATCACTTGCTCTCGTCTCCACCCTTACTATGCAACCATCAACTCCCTTGATATAAGGATTAAAGCTAAGTAATACGCAGTCTCTCTCTAACCGTCTGTTTGAATGGTAATGAGAGAACTGTTTATGATTCTGCGTAAAGTTTAGAAATGAAATAAACGCTTTCTTGTTGCAGAGTAGCATATTTACATTGTAATGATTTTCATAAATTTTGATATTATATATATATATTACGTCTGCTGCATGTGATCACGAAATGCTTCGTACAGAGGTTAACAGTTTCGAGAAGTTTTATGTTACGGACTCCGATTTCTGATGTTAATAGTTAGATTTTCAAAAATTGAGAAATGCTAACAGTACAGTCTTCTGGGCTGCAAAGCGGCATAGATCAGAAAATCCCGACGTTTCAGGGAAAACTGTCGCCTCCTTATTTATGGACGAAGAGTGAACGAAGTGGAGCTTACCGTATGCATCTTTCTCGTTTCTTTCTTAGCTGCCTCATCGACACTGAAGATGGAGAAGATATTGTAACATATAGAATCATTTCTAAACAACGCCCGAAATACGCGCACGCAACAATAAAAAAAGTTATTACAAGAATTGTTTTCTATGTGGTTCGCACCATGCCAATTGCTAGGCAACGGGGTGCTAAACACATTCTCGTAGAAGCAAATGCGCGGATCCATAGAAATCTATTACTAGTTAACGGTATGTTAAAAAGACTTTGTCAACAATACAGATTGTGGTTTCCGTGGGGTCCGTGCAAAGTACGCTGTAAGATAGTCGAGTTCTGAAGCTGGCAGTTGTGGAAGAACGAGAATACGAACTAAAAAGGTACAAAGGGATACAACGGAGTACAACGGAGTTAGCCTGCAAATAGAAGACTTGATATGTGCTGTAGTTACAGCGAGAGTGTTATAAATACGTTGCCAGGATACGACTAGTGAAGACTGAGAAAACTTAGCATGTTCTTGTGAGTTGTGAAGTGGGTAGATTAGCAGTAGCGCTATAATTGATTGTGATTACGAGAGATTGTACACGGTGTTAATAAATCCAATCATCCGATTCAGAACCCGTTATTGTTAGTCACGGAACCATAAACTCTTGACAGTATGTTCTCCGAAACGACGGCTGTCTCCGATCTACAAGACGTTACAACCCAGAAGACCGTACTATTCATAGGCACTGCTATGTTAACCTGAAATCTAACAGACTAGTGAGACTGAAATTTTGGCGATGATGGAAAGTTTTATTGCAGTTTCTGCTACAATATGCCAAACAGCGGCTGACGTACGAAGTGGACTCAGTCTCACACCATAAGATATAATAATGTATTATCATGCGTAATTGTTTTGTTTAATGAGAAAAGTCCGGAATACGGGAATGTAAGTCTCCGGACTGCCCGTGAGATGGCAACCCTAGGAATGACCCCTGTGTCAAATTCCATTAAGATCGGTTTCTTGGCTCAGGAGCTGTTGGCATGACACACAGGACTGTCGGCCTACGACAACAAACAGGATTGAAGATTGGATTTCTGAACATACGCATATTCTGAATCGCACAACAGATCTTCCCTCCGCAGAAGAGTCGGTTCCATTCTGACGCCCTAAGAGGATTCTGGATTGTGAAGTAGCCATCGAAACTCCGAGCTCGTATAAACCCTTTTTTGAGATAAAATGGCAGAATAAACGTACATAAGCTTTACGAACATTTCAGCACAACAATCCATGTGTTTATAAATAGAAATTTTATCTCTAACAGAGATGTAAATTGTAAAGCTGTGGACTGAATATACTTCAAGTTGAATTGAAAAGCTTTTATGTTCACACATATGACATGATGCTGTAATTTTGAAACATTACAGCTTAGTCTGTATTCTCAGTACGGAGTGTATGAAGTGATTATGAAATGTATTCTTAAATATTTTGACGTAGTATGTGTAACTACAGACAAGGTTTTGGATTCGATATTGGATTTATTGGCCACTTTAACACACAACTAGTAATTACATTTAATTATAGCTCCATGCTACAAGCCACACTTTACAAATCACTAGAACACACAGACTAGTCTTATCAGTTTGTTATTAGACGTCTCCTGGTAACGGCTCCAACAATTACTATGCCTCTGCTTCCGTGCTCAGATCCTCTCTGAACGGCAGCCCCCTTCCAACTGCGCACTCTCGCAACTCCAACCAAGTTTTCTCTTCACAGACTTCCAACTGACAAGTGAACTCCAAATTATCCCGTTTATAACATTACAGCACGGATCACATAGAAAACACCGTTTCCAACAGTTTCTCTATTGTTGCATGCGCATCCGTTGTCACGGGAAAGTGTCTACCTCTTCTTCCGTGCTCAGATCCTCTCTGAACGGCAGCCTCCTTCCAACTGCGCACTCTCGCAACTCCAACTAAGTCTTCTCTTCACAGACTTCCAACTGACAAGTGAACTCCAAATCATCCCGTTTATAACACTACGGCACGGATCACATAGAAAACACCGTTTCCAACAGTTCCTCCATAATAGCTTCTGTTCTCTGTAGAACTTAGTCTAAGACTGATAGAAACTGTGGGTTCTCAGAATAAAACATAGAACTTTATTACGGAAACCTCGGGAGAACGCTTCAGAACGCTAATATAAAGTTCAAAATCAGTTCTATGAGCAAAATATAAACCTTGCTTAATCTCATAAGACTAACTTCATGGAGATGAGCCCTTCTTGAGAAGCCATCAGTTGTGTAGATACTCAGGAATTTCCCAATATTTTATGGAAGTCAAAGGTTCATTACCGTGTCAACAAGAGTCCTCCACTGGTCCCTTTCCTAAGCCATATCAATCCAGTCCATTAAACCGCATCTTATCCCTCTAAGATTCATTTTATTATTATCCACCCAACTACAACTTGGTCTTCCTAGTGGTATTTTTCTTTCTTGCTTTCACATCAATATTTTATATGCCTTCCTCTTAATCCCCATTCGTGCTACATTCCCTGCCAATCCCATCCTTCTTAACTTGATTATTCTAATTATACTTGGAGAAGAGTACAAGTTATGAAGCTCCTCATTATGCAGTTTTCTCGAACCTCCTGTCACTTCATCTCTCTTCGGTTCAAATGTTCCCCTCAAGACACTCTTCTCAGACACCCTCAATCTAGCTTTCTCCCTTAATGTCAGAGGTAAAATTTCACACCCATACAGGATCATAGAGCAAAATTATAGTTTTTTGTATCCTAAATTTTACGATTTTAGACAACACACGAGAAGACAAAAGCTTCTGGAGTGAAGATTGCAAGAATTACATGAATTCAATCTCCACATAATTTCTTCCCGAATCAAATTTTGATTTGTTACTGTCGTTACAAAATATTTGAACTGTGCTGCATGTTCAAAGGATCCGTTAGCTATGTTTATGTCATGATTTTGCCCTGCATTCTAGTGACGAGACAGCAACACATACTTAGCTTTCTTTGCGTTTACTTCTAGATCAACGTCTTTACTAGCGTCACTTAAAGTTTGTGTGTTTTTGTTTATGGTATGTTTGTTATTACAGAGTAGATTCACATCATCAGCATAGACTAACAACTGATGTGTCCCGTTCAATTTCAGTCCAACCTGGATTTCTTGGACCTTTTTAATGGCATATTCTAAACCAAAGTTGAAAAGTATTGTCAATAAAGCATCTCCTTGTTTTACACCATTTTGGATATGAAATGTATAAGACAAATGTTTACTTATATGGAATTTTGTATAGGTTTCATTACCAGCTTATCAATATAGGTAAACAATATACAGGTAAACCGTTGTAGATAGGCAATGAGTGACGCATTATCTGATACCACAACGAAATTACTGATTAATTTTTCTCCTGTATATTACTACAGGAATATTTTCTATCGCAGAATTATGTATCAGAATACTCTGATGTGTTGGACTGAACTCCTCGTTTTATGAACGTTTTAGTTTTAAGGACTTTTCGCTTTAATCCAAATGTAATTATTGTAACTTTGTGTTCTCGTACGCATAATAAAATAAATCCCTCCAAGCTTTACGTATTATATTCAGAGCATTATGAGCCACGGTAGCTCAGTTAATATAACTGTCTTCTGCAGAACAACTGGTAATTGATTCGTAGTAGAGGCCGTATTTTTCTCTTCTCCACCCCCTGTAGAATGGCTCTTTACCCCCCTCCACCCCCTTTCCCGTGACCTATTCGATGTTCATCGGAACCTCTACTCTGGTTAAAACGGCAGGGACACGCACCTTACCACTTAATTCCTGTAGTGCCTGTATTAGGAGCGCGAGGAGCAGTACCTCCACCACCCAATTAAAGTTCATGACTTAGGCATGGGTACCACTTTACATATCGGATGAACTGCAGGCCTGCTATGTTTATCTGAATTCAGAGTAGGAACACTGTGATGTAACTGTGACGAGGAAGTAGGAAAGTCTTACAGAATTTGAGCATGAAATCTCTTGGACAATAAACACGTGGAAGAGTGACACAGAGATGGGAGAACTACAGTAAGATGTATCCGAGGGAGGTAGGTTTTGGGGATAGAAATATGATAGAATTTGCCCAGGATTGTGTGAAAGAGCGCTATTGAACTTTAGGCATATGTTAGTAAGACTTTATTTAGTTAGGCTCTAGAAGGAATGTGGGAACGTGGTAGCGTAGTTGGTTGAGGCACTATGCTACAAGCCGGAAGGTCGCGGGTTCGATTCCCAATATGGTCATTGGATTTTTTTTTAATTTATCTAATATTTCCAGCTGCAATATGGCCTTACGAGCGACTCAGCCTCTAACAGAAATAAGTACCAGGATTCTTCCTAGGGGTAAACGACGGCCGGTGCGCAAGGCTGACAACCTCACCGCCATCTGTGACTCGATTATCTAAAAAATTAGAGAGTCTCGACGTCTCACAAACCTATGGGCCTCCACGGTCTGTTACAAGGATAGCTTTACATTTTTTTACCTAAAATGAATATTATGGTATTCGGTTTCTTTACTATATACATTTTGTGCTGACTAGGGGCAATACATTAAAAGCATAATTTAGTGGAATGTACATATAGGTATTCTCTGTATTATTTTTTTTTTCATTGGCGCTACAGCCCTCATTTGGGCCTAGGTTTACATCCATGAAACTCTCCGTTTCACTTCGGTTTTACTAGATCTTAGACATACGGTAGGAGTCCTTGGGCGGGTGATCAGCTCGTCGCAAGGCCTCTACCTGTACACAAACACAGAAAAACGCACACAAACATCCATGCCCTGAGTGGGATTCTAACCCACGATCCCGGCTTCCAAGCGAGCGAAGACAATGCATACCTTAGACCGCTCGGCTACCGTGACCGGCCTCTATAGTCCTTAGAATGTAAAATAAAGCTAATTCAATGTTTCTTGGTGACTTGAAACAGTAGAAGGAGAGAGGAAATATGGTCATGTGACTGTTCTCTCCCTCTCTCTCTCTCTTTACTGCTCCAAATATGGGCATATATGTGAATATAAACTGCAATGCAGTAATGAAGACTAATGTGGACCATTCCATTGCTTGGAGACGTATTAGAGTTACTTGGGTGCAGAAGGGTGAGTTCTTCATTCTACAGACAGAAGAAGAGGTCCACAATGAAGCTGCCCCCCCCCCTTCTGACACCACTGCACTTCATTCAAAGCTTAGTGTGTTTCTTTAACAATTGTTGAGGGCCATTGTCAGTAGGTCATCCATCAGACCGCTCAGTCAGGACCAAATCTACCGCAAATCCCATTCCGTCTCCTGCATCCACTCTCAGATTCATCATGGCATAATAATTCTCTGCTCTGGTAAATTTGCCATTAATCACGCTCGTTTTAGACTGTCTCGCTAGCTCTGGTAGTGTGCTAATTTTCTGTCGGAGTATGTTATCTGGCCTTACGTGGTAAATTACAATAATTTTTTATTTTGAAGAATTTCATCTTCTGAGATATAATGCCATATAGTCCGGTGAAAGTCAATCGACGTTTCGGAAGAAAATCTCAGTCTTTCAAGATGAAGAATAAGCCATACAAAAAACCAGCATTAAGTAGTCAGCAAGACTACAAGCCCAAATTTCAAATAAGGAAAGTTGTATGATGTATGATAAGCACAATAGAATATTGAAGGTCACAGTGCAGGGGCCGGTTTTTATGGCCCATCCCTTACATACATACGTGATGTATGATAGGACAGCCATTTAATTTAATAAGATTCACTGCAATAGTTTAATATTATAATTATGGAAAAGTACACTAATCAACATCGGCATAGCGACATAAGAGAAAACAAAATTTAAAATTGATTCTGATATGGTGTTTACAAAACTTTGCACAGATATTGTATTTTGCATGATGTCACGGCTTCACATTTAATTGTGATCGAAAACAGTGCGCCTTTCATCTTGGTGTATTTTTCTTATTTTTTTTTAATTTTTCTCAACCATAATGTGAGAAATGATCGTATTATTTAATTATGTTTAATTTTCTTTCAAATATCTACATTATTTTGTATTGCGCAATAAGACGTATGTATGTCCATATGTCTTGAATACAAGAAAGTATAAGACAATAAAACAACTGTGCGTTTCACAAATTAAGATTAGTCCAAGAACGGGAGAAGCTCCATGAGCCTGGGTAGCGCAGTCGGTATAGCGACTGATTATAGGCTGGACAACCGAGGGGTCGGAGTTCGAGTCCCTGTAGGGTAAGAATTTTCTTTTCTCCGTATCGTCCAGACTTGCTCTGGGGCCCACCCAGCCTCCTACCCAATGTGTACCTGGGTCTCTTTCCTCGGGGGTAAAGTAGCAAGGGCGTGAAGCTAACCACTCACTTCCAGTTTGTTTCGAGGTCAAGAAAATGTGGATCTATACACCCACTTTCCCATACGCCTTCATGGCACAGTGCTTAATCATTAAGCACAGGGACAACTTTACTTTCACCTTACGGGCGAAGATCCAGTTGTGATTAAAATTTATTTTACCCTGTTCCATATGTGAGTAAATGTATATACCGGTATATAAATAAAACAACAATATATGTCAGTGAAAGACTGGTGTGTTCCAAGTGATTAGCTACACTGTTACAACGAAATTGGGGCCATGCCGTTGTGTGGTTTTATATGAGTACTTAAACATGTTACTGGCTCTAATCCAAAAGTTTATTAAAGTGGATTAACATCCTTTTTGCACCGAGTTCTTCAGTTTTTGAATGTCACTTTCCTGATGAGCATACCAATTTAGCCAGAAGTAGCTTATTTCATAAATATTATTGAAAAAGTGAAAGCTTGTTGTGCTGCGTGGTTACTAGAGCGCGGTACTAGTAGCTCATTACTGATATACGAGTATGTATGTATGCTCTAAGCATATCGCAGCTCTCATGTGCTTCCTCGGCCAATGAACTAATGCGTAAGAGAGATAGAATAGTTTTCATATGTACAGCTAATTAACTAGACGTCACAGAAACTTCCTGTGACTATTTGTTGTTGTTTAGCTCATCAAGAAATTGTCTGTCTTTATGGAAACCTAACGTTCTCATCGTGTTCATGAAATAAACATTTATGGCTCTATGGTGAGTCGGTACATTTCAGTTCATCTGTCATATTCTACGTCTATATTGTACATTTCCTTCATCATCTGCTTATATCTTCTCCTCAAGAATTCCTAACAAAATTTTAGATGCATTTTTTCGTTCTTTCCTTGCTATACTTCCTATAATTTTCTTATTTCTTTATTTAATTACTTCAACAGTCTTCTTTTGGTCAGTTCTCTCCCTAAGGTAGGTTCTGGTCGAACCGTATGGAGATCACTTCCTTCAACAGTAGAATGCTCGCGTTCCTAGGCGTTACTGTGTTTTGACCGGTTCGTTGCCTTGTGAACAGCCTTTATTATCCGTTGTAACGGAAACGTTTCTGTATACGTTACCTAGGAATCAACGTCTCTGTGTGCTTCTTCAGCTGTGTTCGTTGCTGTGGAAACGTGTTCCAACAGTTCGCCGTCCAGCAGTGGCGCCTTCCGTGTTACCAAGGGAACGGGCTCAGCGAAGCCCCGCCAAGCAGGTGCGCAGATTGCAGCTTTCAGGCGTCATGTCACAGTATGGACTCAGCTGAGGTTGCTGATGATAAGGTTCAGAAACTGACTCTTCTTAAAACATTAATGGACCTTCAGAGCCCATGATAGGCGGGAAATTTCTTGACCATCTCAAAGACTAATAGTTTTAAAGGGCCCTGCTCTATAGAGTTATGTAATTTCCTCCAGTCTTTTGATCCATCATCCATATTGGCCTTCATATTAAGAGATGACGACCAAAATCGACAGTAAAACAATTGTACACACCTGCAGATATTCATAGTTTCATTATCTTCAGTTCACACTAGATCACCGCAGGTTCTGATCAATAATAATAACAATAATAATATCACGTACTTATCAGATTGAGAAACTATTTAATGAAATATAAAAAAGGTAAAGTTGTCACTGTGTTTAACTAATTAAGCACTATACCATGAAGGCGTATGGGGGAGTGGATGTATAGATCCACATTTTCTTGACCTCGAAACTAGTTGGAGGTAAGTGGTCAGCTCCACATCCAGGCCGCTTTACCCCCGGGGAAAGAGCCCCCGGTACAAATTGGACAAGAAGCTGGGTAGACACAAAAGCCGATCTAGACGACACGGAGAAGAGAAAATTTTTGACACTACCGGGTCTCAAACTGCGAACCCTCTGTCCTACAGCCCGTAGCCAGTCCCTATACCGACTACTCTATCACGACTCCTCAGTATCTAATGAATTATAGTTTAAGTTCAATATAAAATAAATGTATGTTATATTATTTGGACGGTTGACGGTTTGTACGGGAATTCATACTGTACACACCGCTTCATAACCCGAGTAATATCCTCAGTTATACCTCCTGTATGTGGTGTTGTCCGGGCTTGAAACTTACCGTCTATTTACAGGAGATTAATATTCATAACTCCACCACATATACACGATCATGCAAATTTATCCCTCCAGTCCACCCCATGAAATCATTCTCGCACCCTCTACTCTTTAGAACATCCTCCTCAACTTTTGGAGGGCTGCAATTGTGGCTATATATACAGCGAGTTTTCCAGACTGACTAATTGCTCAGGGAAGAGGATAGGCAACCTGGAAGTCCGTGGCGGGCCTAATAATAATATGGGAAGGGGAAATGCAGAAAGAAGGAAAGCAGTGGTTGGCGTGGCGAAATTAGTCCCGCTGGGTAGTTAAATTAAATAGTTGCCAAGAGCTCACCTCTGTTGCTGCGTTACAGACAGACTGCTACTCTGGGCAGCAGGAAGTGGAAGATGTTGCTACTTAACCGTTAACTGCTAGGCGGCTCATACAGATAGCATAAACTAAACACGGAAACTTTAAAGAAGAAAGCAGTCTTCTGGGATTTGGCACCGTGTATATGTGGTGTTAACCGACGTTTCGCAGGAACGTATCGTCTCCATCTTCAGGAAATCCGCGAGCGAAGAGACCGTGAGAACAGGTAAAAGCAGACTGTTGTTAGAAATCAAATCTTACACAGAAACTTTAATTGATGCTAGTAAGGAGGTTAGCCCAGAAATAAACACAGAGAAAACGGTAAATATGTTGCTGTCTCATCACGAAAATGCAGAGCAAAATCATGATATGAAGATAGGTAACAGATGTTTTGAAAATGTGGCACTATAACAAATCGAAATCTGATTCAGGAGGTAATTAAGAGGAGACTGAATTCAATTAATGCTTGCTACCATTCAGTCTAGTAACTTTTGTCTTCTCTTCTGCTGTCTAAGAACATAAAAATTAGACTACAAAAAATCTATAATTATACCTATGATTCTGTATGGGTGTAAAACTCTATCTCTGGCATTAAGGGAGTAAAATAGATTGAAGGTGTTTGAGAACAGGGTGTTGAGGAGAATATTTGGACCGAAGAGAGATGAAGTGACAGGAGGTTGGAGAAAACTGCATAATGAGGAGCTTAATAACTTGTATTCTTCTCCAAGTATAATGAATAAGCAAGTCGAGGAGGATGAGATGGGCAGGGTATGTAACACGAATGGTGTAGAAGATGAATACATATAGGATATTTGTGGGAAAGCCAGAAGGAGAGAGGTCACTAGGAAGACCAAGACGTATGCAGGTGGACAATATTAAGATGGATCGTATAGAGACCGGATGGTATGGTATGGATTGGATTGATCTGACTCAAGATAGGCGCCAATGGTGGCTCTTGTGAACACGAAATTGACCTTCGGGATGAGTATCTGAAGTAGCTGCAAAATTGGCTGCTTCTCAAGAAGGGTTCAGCTCCGTGAGTGAATGAGTGAGTGAGTTGTGAGGGTTGGAAGAAAAAATAAATATAAACAGTACTTTTAAAGAATAATAAATTCAGAATATAACACCTTTAATATAATTATAAGCATTTTAACAAATATCATTACTATTAGCAATTAGAACGCCTCAATCATATTCTACATATTTATGCTTTCTTTTCTTAGAAATATTTACAAAATGTGCCTCGCCTTAAATTCTGCCCAAGAAGGTGTTGTCTAAACCAAAGAAATTATTTTATTTTATCTATTTTTATGTGTATACGTTTGTTCTGATATTTTTTGTTCGTGCTCACTTTAAAATTGACCTTTCGAATATTTATTAAGAACCTAAATAAATGAAGATTTGAACTGTTTTTATTTATGGCTTATTTAACGAAGCAGTCCGTAAATCAGACTGAAGCATCGAACCGTGAGATTCCTGAGGAATAATTAAATGAAAATAAAGCAGAAGGAAACATTCGCAGCCTAATTTGAGGATCTCTTCAGACATTTACGTTTGGAGACTGAGTAAAATCACAAACGGCCTCAGGATAATCTGTATTCCCACCTAGATTCGAATCTAGCACCTCTCGAACAGAAGTAAGAATTGTTTAACCGACGTACTCGGTAGGAGCACTGTGATCCCAGATTACTTCGCTGAGACTACATTAAAACATTTACGCAGCCTCTCAGAACAGCCGGCCTCAGTTCTACTATTGCAGCAGCAAAACAGAATACAAAAGCAAGGCGCATGAACCAAATTTAATTTAGCACTGCTTTTATATGTCTGCGTGACCTGGAAGTTTCAAGAAAATTCTCTCTTCCATTAAGTTATTCATCTGCTTTAGCTCTACCTTATAGTCGTAACACCTAAATAAAGAAAGAAAGAAAGAAGAGAAAATGATAAACTTGCTTCGTATGTTCTTTGCCGGAAGGAAGAACCCATTGTCTTGACATCGCTCACCGTGAAGTCGCTGCCTTGGAATCAGGTAACCTTCCTTCTCTAGTTTAACTGAAACCTTATGATCCGACCCGCATATCCCGGACCTAGTGCTCCGGAAAAGACCTCAGAAATCGCTTCAGTAATAAATTTACCCGCAGTGCGGCGAAGATCCCGTTTCACTGCCTCCTTTAGCAGCATTAAGGTTTATATTTCATTGCGCGAGAGCACCCCCCTCCTCCTCCCCAACTTTGTTACTTCGATGCGTATTTGAAGGATTGGGTGACGAGGAAACTCTGGTAAAGACACGTCAGTTATTTCTTAGTGTTCTATTGACATGACAGTGCTGGGAAATGCACAAGTCTTCCCTTTCAGGGATTCTACAGTAGCTTATACTCTCTTCTTCTCAGATGATTAAAAATTATCTCATCTTAGAATGAGGAACAGCACATTTATATGGAAACCTTGTTTTACGTTCAGAACAAAAAGGTTCAGCTCACAAAATAATTCTTTCGACATAAACTTAGTACAGTGATTTTAGCAAAATAAACTATTCGCTTCATATAGTATATATTCTTATTTACTTTATTAGTAGAACAGCTCACTGAAATTCAGTGCGGAATAGTTTCCTTTGTGTCTTAATGCCTCACTCCCCTTCTACATTTCCTTTATCGCGTTTCCTCCTTTCTACTTTAAAGCAATGAAAAAGTCGCATCTCTGTCACTCAGATGGTATAATTTCGAACACAGAAGTTGCTACGTGTAAATACATGAAAACTACTAAGGTGTGAGGATGACATAACATACATACATATTGTGACATGTCTAACCGTTGCTGGGCAACGGGAGGTGGAACGAGTTACCACGAAGACAGACCCTTGAAAAACGATCGGTTGCCAAGTTACGCGACAGTGGAAACCAGGTTACGCAACAGTAAGGAAAGCGGTGTTTGCCCGTGCCGAGCCGAAGCGCACTGGTTGCTACGCAGTGTTGCCCAGCAACGCCTTTGTAAACACGGCGTCACGCAACAGAGGAGCCCGTGCAGCAACTGTCCTAAGCAATCGGTAAACATGACGTCACGCAACAGTGAACGCTATCACGTAACTGCTTTCTGTGTTGTCAGTGCGGAAGCTACATAACAGGAGTATTCGTCAGTGAGAGAGAGTAACCAGTCAGTTGCAGTCTAGCATTCGCCGGAGTGAGTGGAAGCAGGAGAAGTAATTGTGATACTGCAGATGGCAGTAACTGTGAAATTATAAATGGTGTAAATGTAAGAGCGAGTGGAATAAATTCGCTAGATCCAATACGGAGTAAAGTTATTTGTCACGTGACACACCCAACACGTGACAATATATACATAACTACATGCATGCATGCATTAATAGATACGTACATACATACACACATATACATATATGCATGCATACATAGTACATACACACATACATACATATATGCATGCACGCATACATACATAAACACATACACACCTACATACATACATACATACAGATGTGTTTAAACATTTTTCAAGCTTTATTGAATATTAAGTTGAGGGACTTAACCTGTTAGAAATTCCAGTCCCAAGCAGGAATTGAATTTCAGCCTTTCGACTCGCAGTCAGTTACTGTGCTACTGATCTCGGTACTTCTAATATATGCTCGATATGAAATTTAACCGGACTTCTTTCCCCACTGTTAGAGAGCCAACATACGGACAGCGGGACACGGACTTACTTGTTTGCATTTATTTCGTCCGCTTTGTGTGAAGATCGCAAAGTTTTTAACTGCGGACTGTTTCCAGTTGTTATTTTCTGGCGCCTCTGCTGTTCAGTTCTCTGTCAGTCAATGTTTATCCCTTAAATTAACCCATCGTCTCTATTCCACCTTAGAAAATAGCTGGCCTCTCTTTAAATGCTTCTGCGTTAGGCAAAACGGATCCAGAGGATTTCTTTACTTTTATTAATAATTTCACGAATAAATTGAAATGTAATCTCTTTGAGTTGAACTGGGGTTAAAATTTCCAAGAATTTTAGCATTATATGATGTACTCTAAATTTTCAGAGGCAAAGCTAAAATTGTCCATGTGCTTAACTAATTCAGCACTGCGCCATGAAGGCGTATGGGGGAGTGGATGTATAGATCCATATTTTCTTGATGTCGTCGCTAATTTGAGGCGTGTTGTCAGCTTCACGAACCTGCCGCTTTACCCCAGGGAAAGAGCCCCAGGTATCCATTGGATAGGAAGTTGGGCGGGCCCCATTTCCGGTTTGGTTGACGTGGATAGGAATAAATTCTTGACCGTACCGGTCGCCCAGTCCATACCAAGTTGTTATACTGACTGCACTATCCCGGCTCTAAATTTAGAGAGGATAGAGCCTTACTAGTCAATTTTCCCAAAGGAGATATTTTCTCCTTTAATATCTAGTTGGATGTGAAATCCCTGGTGCCGTCTTACGCTAATTTGAAATGCATGACGCTCGTGAGAGTATGATGTTGATGAATCTGAATAGCTGAAGTTACTCTAGGATGAAATTAGGGCTTCTTCAAAGACTACTGTCTACAATGCCTCATAGAGAGCATGTTAGATGCTCTTCAGACAGGAAGAAAAGTATTTCCATTCTTTAACATGGCACGATTCTTCTAGGGGATGATCAACCGGTTTATTTAATTTATATTTGTCATTAACATTTAGAATTACTTAAACAGGTCGATATTAGGAGACTGAGGTATGTGAACTGACTTCAGAGTCTGTTTCGGACGTTGAAGATCACTTAGCCTCTCTGTAAATTCCCAGTTTTACGGAATTCAAATTTCATTGTCTTCTTCGAGGTACCTATTTTGAAGCAGTTGAATCCCATCCAAGTATAGACATCAATTTCTCTAAGATACATACATAATTCCGTCTATTCCCAGGTTTCTCAAGTGTTCTTCTCCCTTCAAGTTTTTATTTTATTCTTTAAAGATGGGTTTTTAACGACGCTCTCACTATCGGAGAGCTATATAGCCTAATTATTGGGATGAGTAATGACCGCAGAACAATTTGTGGAATGGAAATTGGAAGGGGAAACCGAAGTACTCGGAGAAACCCCACCTAAGTGACACCTTGTCCACCACAGATTCCACATGAACTGACCTGAATGGAACCCGGCCTTCTGCAGTGAGAAATCGCGGTATAAATGCCTAAACCATTACACAGCTTGAACATGTAGCTAGACACTTCACTACTCTGCTTGCCACCTGCTTACACGCTGCTATCCTGCTCGACTTATTCTTCGACCCTGAAAGTGGAGGCGATATGTTCCTCCGAAACATCAGTTGACTCTCAACCGAATATACGGCGTTATATCCCAGAAGATAGTACTCTTCAAATATTGCTTACATCTTAGTCTTTTGGGCCATGACAATGTTAAGTCCAATAAGTGGTTACTAATGTTTCGACAGTACATATTGCCTCCATCTTCAGGGTATAAATCTTATACCTGAAGACTGAGGCAATATTTTCCTTCGAAACATTAGTTAATATCTACCAGACTGTACGTTGTCATAACCCAGAATATCGCAATCCAAATCTTCAATAAAAATTTGGGGGGGAAGGGTTCGTAGATTGTTGAAATACGCTCTGTGAACGCAAGAGGTTCATTTGATTTAATGACTTAAAACTATGATTACGTATGCTGAATTGGAATTAATTAAGACTGAATAAGTCGTCGACTGTTCCCATATTAACCCCATTTCCCAGGAAAGTTTGTGACCCTTTTAGCGAACCACTGATTAAAATGGAGCTGTTCTCACACAGCCAAATGAGAGATTAGTGATTTGTTAAAACACACCACAAACACTCGTGAAATAGGAGCCTACAGACGAATGTAAATTAGTCCTATCGTTAAGCACAACACACACTGAAGGCGTAGAAGGGCTTAGAAAATGTCTTTTTCTTGACGGAAATAAAATTCCAGCCGTACTACAGTAGCCTATCACTGAGTTGTACATACAGGAAGTAATTTCGAAGACCTGGAGAACATCACGCATCAGACAAATTAATGGATGCTTTATTATGAGGAAAACTGACGAAAATGACACTTCACCGTGCTGAAAGACAAGCAGCTTCTTCCAAACTTGTATCATTTGGATTGAGTTATTTAAAGGTGCTGATTCTGAACCGCGGCAATGCGTCTAGCTTGTGTTCGGTAGATATCTGGTTCCAATTCTGATACACGGATCCCAGTATTTGTCATTCCGCACGAAAACTTTAGGGGGTTGCTTCCTCCGGAACCCCAGACTCTGAGTGTTCATTATTTTGAAAAGTATTTGCCTGTTTCGTTATTTTATTCCGTCTATCTTGATGTAAAAAAGCCCAAATTATAGGATCGAGTTAATTGAAATTCAGTAATAGAGGAATCCATGAGAAGTTGATAGTCACTCAATGCCGTCTATGAAATCCGAAGTTTCAAACACACGCGCAGTATTGGTAGATTCTAAAGGATTCTGACGTTGGAGTATATCACTCTCTATCTGTCTGTCTCTCTGCCTATCTACACGTATATATCTATCTGTCTGTCTATATATCTGTCTATCTGTCTATCTGCCTATCTACACATATACATCTGTCTATCTTTGTCTATCTATATATCTATCTGTCTGTCTATATATCTGTCTGTCTATCTGCCTACCTACACGTATACATCTGTCTATCTCTATCTATATATCTATCTGTCTCTCTGTCTATCTGTCTATCTATCTGTCTGTCTCTCTATCTGTCTATATATCTATCTACCTATATATCTGTCTATGTATGGCTCTACAGCCCTTTGTTAAACCTTGGCCACTTTTTGAGGTTCTTAACCTACACACAGTTGGTAGGACTCCTTGGATGGGGATTAGCCCATCGCAAGGTCGCCACCTGCATGCAGAGCAACACAAACAGAATAAACGTATACAGACACCTATGCCTCTATTTGGATTCGGACCCACGATCCCACTGTTCGAGTGGGCGAAGACGGTTCATGCCTTAGACCGAGCGGCAAATGTGATCGGCCTTGTCCGTTGTCCGGTGTTCTAAAAACCAGAAAACACAACGTAAAATGACCGATGATAGGAAAAGTCCGAGAACCCAGTAATTCTGTTAAGTAATTTACGAATCACTTATGAAATGCTAATCAAGAAGCGTCATGACACCAAATTCGTTACAGAACATGGAACATAGGACTCTGTTGAAGAACAAATACTTTTCAAGAACGTTCTTTAGGGTTTTGCACTCCACATTGACCTTGAAATAAATTTATTTCAGGCTCATGTCCATTATTGCCAAGTTTGTCGCACTGCATAAAATTAGAAACACTGAAGACTGGGATATAACACCATGCACACCGGTGAAAGCCAAGCGACTATTGTGAAGGACAAGTCGCCTCCACCTTCAGGTTCGAAAAGTGGCCCAAGCGAGAACCCGGCCTGAATTAGGCCACAGTTGCTGCCGGTTTCTTGCTTCAATTATTTTTCGATCTCTGAAACGGAGGTGGCATATTCGAAACCACAGTTCACTTTCATTGGAGCAAATGGTGTTACAGCCCAAACGACGTAATTGTTCATAACCATCCCTGTCACAATCTGAAATCCTGTACAATTAGAAAGTGTTTCTTTTATTTCATTAAATATTGATTATATCGAGAAATATTTGAAATTGAAGTTGCAGATATTAACTGCACTAATGGTGAAGTTGTCCCTGTACTTAACTAATTAAGCACTACTCCAAGAAAGCGTATGGAGAAGTGGATGTATAGATCCAAATATTCTTGACCTCGGTACTACCTGGAGATAAGTGATCAGCTTTACGTCCATGCCGATCTGACCCCCGAGGAAAGAGCACCTGTACCTTGGTTGGGACTCAGAGCCGGTCTGAACGACGTGGAAAATAGAAAATTCTTGACCCTGCCGGAACTCGAACTCCGACCCCTTAGTCATCCAACCCGTAGCCAGTCGCTATACCGACTACGCTATCTCGGCTGCCGATGGTACTGCATTGAACCGCAGTAAAGGCTCGCTGTTGAGCTTATAGTGTGGTTGTAACGACTGGACTCATTATGACCTTTTTATCGAGTGTAAGTGTATTATTATACTAAGAGGTGTATAGAGTTTTGTATCAAGGGCTTGCGTTTGAACATCTATTGTGCCCTTCCGGCTGACTTGTGGTGGCCCTTGTTTCGAACAAGGAACAACATTGGCAAGTATGATGCAAGATAATATACGGCCGTTTGCTTGAAAGAACTGGGGCAAATAGTAGATAGAATAATAGATTACGTAACGATACTAGTGTAGCCATTGTTAAAATATTTCAAAGCTATAATATCAAATCAGAATTACATTAATAGAACTGGAGGAATGAGTTTAATTAAGGGAATGTTTTCCAGAATGGAATTCATTTCAGATCTTTTTGTGTTCTATTTTCGTCTCTTAAATTCTACAGGTAATGGAAATATACTGTAGCATGTAGAGCCGTTTCTCACTTTCCCGCGGCAACGAATACGCATTTAACATTAGAGGTACTGTTAGAAACGGTGTTTTCTATCGGTCCTTGCAGCTGCTTTATAAGGAAGATAAAGGAAGTAAATAGAGGCAGTTTGAAGAGATCCGCCGTTCAGAGAGGACTCGAGCACGAAATAGAGGAATAATCATTGTTAGAAGCCGTTGCCAGGGAACATCCATTGAAAACACTGCAGGCTTGAAAAGCCTTACGGTGTGCTGTATTGATTTTAAAGTGTGGAAATCAGCGATAGTGTTATAGTTATTTGTAGTTACGACGTGTAAGTGATCACTAAATCCAGTTATTCTAGACCATGTCTATAGTCACTCATACACGTGGCAATATAATGTTCTAATTTTATATATTTTTATGTGTGTGTGTGCGATATATGTTCCAGCTCTAAGGAAAGAAAGCAAATTTAAACTGAGAACAAATTATCAAGGAATATATCTGGACCTGACAGAAAGGATATAATAGTTATGTAAAGAATTGTCAGTAGGAAGGAGCTTCATAATTTGTACTCTTCACCAGATGTTATTAAGGTAAATGAGGGTGAAATGGAAAGAGTGTAATAAGCATGGAGTGTGTGTGTGAAATTGATACCAAATTTTCGTTGGGAACACCGAAGGATAATGGCCCACATCTTTGGATGCCGTGATGTAGGTGGCAAGATAATATTAAACAGGATCTTAAAATAGCGTATGAGGATGTGTAGTGAATCATACTAGCTTAGGATAGAGTCCAGTAGCGGGAAACTTAGTATTTCATAAATATCGAAGGATATCTTGACATGGTTAACAACCCTCGTCTTCTTAACGAGGACATTGCTCCATTTAGTTAGTTATTATCAGCTACATAAATAATACAGCGTAGAAAGAAATGAGAGATGAACATAAATAGTGGTTAAATGATAATAGCGTGTTTCAGTATATTAACCTAATATTCGCGTTGAGAGATAGAAGAAAATCACAATTGTCGGTAATCATGCCTATATTCGAACCATGTTCCTCTCGAATAAAAGTACGGAGCATGTCACCAAACATACCGACAGCAAAGACATATAAAATCTCCAGGCAAGAATTTCAACCCTTGTTTTGTCTTAAAAGTTCTTCCTAATATCACAAAAATGCCAATTGCCTTGAAATATCTAATACTGCACTTCCTTTTATTTTAAATCGCAGATGAACTGATATCGGAGATGGTTGTTTTAAATTCCCGCGGGGTACCTCCCCTTTAAGGAATATTGCATTGCTTATGCTTAAGAGCAGCACGTCGATTATTGCGTGTTTCCATCACCTCTTCCTTCTAGTAGTCACACACCACTCTCACCCACCTCCCCTCTCATTTCTGCCATCAAGCGCAGAAAATATTGATTATCCATCTCTGCTGTGTCTCGTCCAACAGCGGCGGCTCAGCTGTCCCACGAATTAACAGCACTCGGAAAACTGAAAGAACAGAAGGAAAAAATGACGCTATGACATGGATTATTTGTGACACTCCCCGTTCTTGCTGTAAATATTTACGTAAATACCATTGCAAGTATGTGCAAAGACTCTTCTACGAAGACGATAAATGCATTTTATTCTAGAATTAAGCTTCAAAAAGAGTCGTAAGATGTCCCCTATGTAAGATTTGAGGCTTTCACGGCGGTGACTATGAAGAAAGCAGTTTTCTGGGATTTGACACCGTGTATATGTGGTGTTAACCGACGTTTCGGAGGAACGTATCGCCTCCATCTTCAGGGTAGAAGAAAGAATA
>NW_019721523.1:321410-467256 GCF_002891405.2 Cryptotermes secundus | reverse complement strand
TATAAGTAGTATAAAAATTAATTATATGTTTATTTAAAACTCAGCTGAGATGCTGTGTTTCGTCATGTGCAATCTTCAACTGACGTATGTTGGAGGGGGGGTGTTATTTCTCGCTTGTTGTCGTCTAGATCATACATACTAATGTATGGTACAAAATCTGGTTGTTATATATGTCTATACAGATTCTTTTGCGTGTTTCTCCTCGAAGAGTAAATTTGAAAACGTTTTCTATATAAAAGTATTTAATAATTTCGTGACTCTGTGTCATACAATTAAACAACGTCAGTAGATATAGAAACCCCATAAATATTTGTGCTCCAATTTTCACGACTCTAGATTTTGTAGTTATTCAGGAAAATGTTCATTAACAGGGCAAAATTAGCATTGGTGAAACAGGGCTAACCATCTCACTGTTTAGCGAAACAATCGCTGCTTATTGTGACAACACATCAGACACTCAAATATATTCTGTGGGCAGAAGGTAGAATTTTGATTTCGTATGTAGAAACAGGTGGTGCTTATAGTAACCACTAGCTTTTAACGGACTAAAATTTATAATTTGAGCTTAGTATTGCTCTTATTAAACAGCGCTCTCCAAAATTTCATACAAATTCTTAGCGTAGTTCTAGAGTTATACGTGAACGGAATTTTGGTTCGTGAGTGAAATTGCATACAAAATGAACCGAACTTAACCAAAACATCATTAGCAAAATTAATCGTAGATCTGTCCTATGGAGTTTAATCCTAATCGTCCCGTACTTTTAACGCCGTTACTTCGAGAAAGATAGGTCAAACTAATAGGTACTTTAGGGACATCTCTGTAATTTATTTTGCAGAAATGCCACTATAATGAATTGCAAAAATCAAGATATGAATTGAAGAAGTCAAAATGAAAAATGCATGTCCATATCGGTGCTTAGCTGGGTCGTCGTCACTTCTCCTTCGCTGCTGGCAGCCTGACAAAGCCGTTTACTGATATCCCTGTGTGTGTGATGCGATTTCCACACGCTTATGCCAGACGTATGAAAGATTGGCGCACATGAAAAATGCCAGTACTCGCTCCCAGTATCTGCACAACTCAGTGCCACGCTCCCACAGCTTACTGCTACTAATATCCCCATCTTCCACGCTTTCCGAGTTAAGCCCGTTGAAGAAAAAATCTGTTAAAATACTTCTTGCAGACAAGAATTTCCTGGAAATAATCACATATTTTCCTTTGATACAACGCGTTCCGCATAGAAAACGACGCGTCCAACAGTTCTTCTATTGTTACGTGTATTTCTTTTTTGCGGGGAACGTATTTAACCGGCCGTTGCCTAGCAGCGGTAGGGGAGACACTATTTGTAATTCTGTATTTCAGCATCCTGTAGCAAATCTTTAATTAAACATCTATGTGTCCACAGTCCGTCAATAGTGCAATAATTGTTTATTCACCATTTTGCACTTAACACATGTTTCGGTCATAGGTATCCACATCAGAGCAGTGTAAGAGTTTGGATGCATTAAGATACCTGAAAATGGCCACGTATGGCCGAAACATGTTGTGTTAAGTGTTAAATGGTGAATAAACAATTGTTGCATTATTGACGGGCCGCGGATACATAGACGTTTATATAGAGACACACTCTGATGGGAGGGAATTCCGAAGTACGCCGGTGAGATGGGTTCAGGTGCCGTGAAATTCATAAAAACTTACTCAGGCATTCAAAAGTTGATAGGAAGGTACAGACAGCAAGGCGATCTCTTAATTTTTCTTTCAAAATAAGGAAAGAATGCTAAAAACGGTAGGCCTATAGTCATAAGGGACTCCTCATAAGGGACTGCCATTATTTTATTTCACAAATTGAGAGTCAACAGTGGCTTATGAAAAGGTGCCCAATTAAACATCACTGATAAACCAGTAATTCTGGTTCAAGATCTGAAGACTGCAAACTTTAACTATTCACTAAACTCAGACTTGATCAAGAAGCATATTTATTTTTGATTGTAGAAGTCAATAAATCTACTTCCGCGCTTTTCTTAAAATAAAAAGTAGTTCAGAAACCACGTCGGTTGATGTTCTTGACAGTTCGAAGTTTGTGATGAGAGAGGTTAAATGGAGAAAAAGAAATTGATGCTCAGACGAGAAAGAAAGAACGATAAAGCTATGAGAGAAAGAAGAAGGCATAAAAAATTTCGCTGACTAGGTTTGAAATTCCTTACTAATGACAGCCATGCTGAAGCCACACCCAGGGGTCTGAAGCTCCGACTTAGGTGACCTGGAAAAGTGGCAAAGGGTTTTGTGAATGACNCCAGTGGAGGCGAGGAGGGATAACTCCACGCCCCCTACTTGCAGTGTTACGGTGGTAGCAGAGGAGGCTGACTCCACGCCCCCCTGCACCACGGCATTACATGTAGCAAATCTTTAATTAAACATCTATGTGTCCACAGTCGTCAATGGTGCAATAATTGTTTATTCACCATTTTACCCTTAACACATGTTTCGGTCATAGGTATCCACATCAGAGCAGTGTAAGAGTTTGGATGCATTAAGATACCTGAAAATGGCCACGTATGGCCGAAACATGTTGTGTTAAGTGTTAAATGGTGAATAAACAATTGTTGCATTATTGACGGGCCGCGGATACATAGACGTTTATNCATAGACGTTTATATAGACACATACTCTGATGGGAGGGAATTCCGAAGTACGCCGGTGAGATGGGTTCAGGTGCCGTGAAATTCATAAAAACTTACTCAGGCATTCAAAAGTTGATAGGAAGGTACAGACAGCAAGGCGATCTCTTAAGCATACTTTCATTTTTCTTTCAAAATAAGGAAAGTATACTAAAAACGGTAGGCCTATATTCATATGGGACTCCTCAGTAGTAACTATGACTGCCATTATTTTATTTCACAAATTGAGAGTCAACAATGGCTTAAGAAAATGTGCCCAATTAAACATCACTGACAAACCACTAGTTCTGGTTCAAGATCTGAAGACTGCAAACTTTAACTATTCACTAAACTCAGACTTGATCAAGAAGCATATTTATTTTTGATTGTAGAAGTCAATAAATCTACTTCCGCGCTTTTCTTAAAATAAAAAGTAGTTCAGAAACCACGTCGGTTGATGTTCTTGACAGTTCGAAGTTTGTGATGAGAGAGGTTAAATGGAGAAAAAGAAATTGATGCTCAGACGAGAAAGAAAGAACGATAAAGCTATGAGAGAAAGAAGAAGGCATAAAAAATTTCGCTGACTAGGTTTGAAATTCCTTACTAATGACAGCCATGCTGAAGCCACACCCAGGGGTCTGAAGCTCCGACTTAGGTGACCTGGAAAAGTGGCAAAGGGTTTTGTGAATGACAGCGAAGGAAAAGAGCAACAGCGGCAAAGCAGAGGCCCGTAAGCAAGAGAATAGACGGAAGAGTTTGGTGCAGGCTCTCATGCACAGTAACATTGCAGCAGCGGCTCGTGTGAGAGAGAAATATATAGCACAGCTGAACGTGGCTTCTCCTACACAGCAGCAATGCAGTAGCGGCTTGTGAGATAGAGGAATATATAGCACATCTGAATGCGGCTTCTCATACACAGCAGTATTGCAGTAGCGGCTCGTGAGACAGCGGAATATAATGGAGAGCTGGATGCGGCTTCCCATACACAGTAGGACTGCAGTGGAGGCTCGTGAGGCAGAGAAATATGTAGGAGAGCTTGATGCAGCTTCTCATTCACAGTAGCACTGCAGTGAATGTTCGTGAGAGAGAGAAATACAGAGGGGGGGGGAAATGTACTCACTCTTTGATAGTCAGTATCTTTGGAACAGAATGTCATGTCGTTACAATTCTTGCGTGGAGAGAGAGAGAGAGTCATTATATGTGTTCGAAGTGGCCACCATCAGCGGCTAAACAGCGTCGATGCCGCCGAACTTCTGAGCGAACTACGGCTGTCAGTGTGTCCGATGTGATGGCTGCACACGACGCTTCGATGGTTTCTCGTAGCACGTTCAGTGTAGCTGGCTTTTGTCGATAAACTTCATCCTTCAAGGTTCCCCATAAGAAAAGTCGAGGGGTGTTTGGCCTGGAGACAGTGGTGGGTACTCAATAGCACCTCTTCGACCTATCCATCGTCCAGGTAGAGTGTCATCCAAGTACGCCCTGATATCTCGATGGTAGTGAGGTGGAGTACCATCTTATTGTAGGTAAACTCTCTCATCTCCAAACAGCTCTCGAATGGCAAGGAAAATCGATGTCTGAAGCATATCGAGATACACCTCACCAGTTACGGTAATTTCAATAAAGAAAGGACCAATCAAACCGCACGATGACAGACCACAACACACATTAACACCGGGTAGATTCACTTCCTTGGCCATGTGAACGTGTGGATTTACAGGATCCCAATACACACAATTGTACAGTTCATTTTGAATTGCGCCTTGTCAGACCAGATAACTTTCCCTGCAAACTCCTCATCCTCGCGAACAATGCCTTCAAACCACTCGCAGTATTCAAGCCTTCCATCCGGGTCGTCCTCATTCATAGCGTGCAGCAGTCTTGGAATGTACACTTTCCACTTTGCAGCCTTCAGAATTCGCCGTACACTTGATCGGCTTACCCCACTTTCGCATGCACACTGATTCACAGATTTTTGCGGTGATCGTGTAAAGTGTTGCAACACCACAGCACTGGAAGCTGGACTTGTTACTATCCGTGGTCTCCCAAATCTTTGCTTATGCACATCATGAACAGTACCGTCGGCTTCAAATTTATCCCGAATACAGGTAATTGTTCTACGTGTTGGTGGCTGAGTTCCAAACTCATTCTGCCATTGTCGTTGTACCTCTTTAATGTTTTCGTACTTTCAGTACCACTTCAATGCAGCCTTGAGTTGCTCAAAGGACAACCTATCAGCCATTGTTGCTGCTGTCTTCTGCTCGCAGCGCGCACGCAGCACGACACTCGCGTGACTCATGTGACCTTCGCCATCTTTTGAGAAAACATTACACCACACTACCGCGCAAGAATTGTAACTACATGTCATTTGGTTCCAAAGATATTTACTTTCAAAGAAGGGGTACATTTTTTTGGACCCCTTGTATATAACCATGTTTTATATAAATATAATGTGACATGACACCTGATAGTCCGAATAGTTCATTACTAGGCAACGATTCGGTAAACACATTCCAGCAGAAGCGAAAGCGCGCAGCAATAGATGAACGGTGTTTTCTGTGGTCAACGCAGCGTTCATTGTTACGCAGCTGTGCAGTAAACATCTCTGCAGCAATGAATAAAACTCAACAATAGAGGAAACAGTGTTGTCTATGGGAGCCTCCCCGAGGCTATATAACAAGGATATCGGGCAGCTACAATTAGAATTGAGTTGAGTTCCGGAGTTGGAAGTTGTAGCAGAGAACTGAGGGAGTCTCTTGAGACGCAGTCGAATGACTGAGAGGAAATGGCAAGGATGGAATTAGGCTGTGAAAAGATGACTTCATGTGTGCTGCAGTGACAGTGAGATTGTTGTGAATCCGTTGCCAGGATACGACTAGTGAAGAATGAGAACACTACACACTTTACAGTTCGCCGTTAAATACACACTAGTGTTCTCAGTCTTCACTAATCGTATCATGGAAAAGGATTTATAAGTATCACTGTCACTGCAGAACACGTGAAGTCTTACATATATATATATATATGTTTCCGCAAAATGGCGCCATCACCACGTATATAAGATGAGCCGTAGTATACATTGCTACACAGTATTTTAATATTTCGTGCTACGCAAGGCATTTAAAGTATATTTTTTTAGAAATGAAGTTGGATTATTCTTAAAACAATTTTAGAAATTTACATTTTGTGTTTCATATTCTTCCACTTTCTTCTTGAGTTCCGTTTGGTTCCATACCCTGTGGAGGCCAGTGTGTGTGTGGACCACTAATGCAACAGGATACTTAAATGCAATATTCAGAATAGAAGATAGAGGCAAAAGTATTCTTCCGGAACGTCGTGTAAATATCCATCGTGCTACACGACAACGCAGCTCACTAGACGGTAAACATCTTCGTATATTACTCATCTTTATTTTGCTTATTACATGTTCTTCTATGTACAAGAACAGTTCTTTAACTAATGGATCTTCCTTTTAGTTCTCTCTTTATTCATCTCTCTTCCAATTTCATCGTAATTCTTCCATTATCTCTTAACCGTTAATTGTTCCCTTACTTTGCTTCCCCCACAACCAAATTCAAGACGAGCTCCTTCAACGACCATAACTCGAAGACATCACCTCAAGAGGTACGTACGCTCCCGTCTAATTCAGTATTTCGACACCGGATCGCTGAGCGGCGAATGAAGTAGTCATACCTTGTAAGGAATCTATTTGAGCGATGGTAGAAATGTACATTGGATTTGGGAATTGATATTCGATTGGATTTTACAATAATTAGGAAGAAATGAGGCCAGGTTTGTAGCTACTTAGTCAAGTGTTTCTGCAGTGAGAGTCATTTCGGAAGAATTCCATCTCATGGACTATCACTCTGTGAAGTCCACTGTAAGTATACTGAAGTTTCGAAGGAATTTATCGCCTCATTATTCAAGGGTGAAGAGGAAGCGAAGCAAATATGTACTTGCTCTTTGCTTCAGGCTGGTTTATTATTCACCCGAAAGATGAAGAAGACATGTACATCCGAAACGTCTGTTGACTTTCAACTGAATTACTTGTTGGATATTGTCAGCAAGTGAGAGAAATACAATGAAAATTATTAAAAAAATAAACTCAATGGCCTGTAGTCCGCAAGCGAATTATACCGACCTAGCTACCGCCGCGAACTTTAGTGGATAGAGTGTGACGCGTGTTCACGGACAACCACCCCCCTCCCCCTGTCATTAATCTCGGTTTTCTAGACCGCAGCCGCAGTTTCCTTGAAATAGCTCCTCGATTATCCTCAGGAGGCTGAGTGGACGCCGTTCCAGACCAACTACGTCTCAGATAATCTGGTAGCGCCGGGAATCGAACTCGGGACATCTGGGTCTGTAGCCAGGAATTCTGACCACTAGATCACAGAGGCGGTCAACGAAAATTATTTCTGACTAAAATATTATGTTTATATTGCGACTAACTTCACAACAATTGACTCGTCGTCACAGTCATTGCAGTCATATCATTACCATTTTCTGCTTTTTCTATCGCCTGTTCCGGCTTCTCCATCTCTATACTGACTTTTTCGGTTCACCCCCACTTTTTCGTTGAGACAATATCCTCCCTTCCATTCTTTACACACGATCATTTAATCACGTAGTAGCGTATTTGAGGCACTATGCTGCAAGCCGAGAGGTCGCGGGTTCGAATCCCGATGAGGTTTTTTTTTCAGTTTACCTAATCCTTCCAGCAGCACAATGGCCCTGGGGTCGACTCAGCCTCTAACAGAAATGAGTACCAGGAATATTCCTGGGGGGTAACGGCGGCCGGCGCGTAGGGCTGACAACCTCACCGCCGTCTGTGAGCCGACTGCCTAGATTATATGGGAGCCTCTCTCACAACCCTATGGGCCTCCATTGCGTGTTACATAAATAGTTTTACCTTTTTTTTGCCTATTCATATTTTATTTTAATTTATTTGACGTCTTCACAGGCATGTCTTCATTTCTTCACTTACACTTTACTTGTCCTTGTGATCTTTTAACTGCTTCTAAGAATTTAATTTATGCAGTTCGAATTTTCTCTCTTTTCATTTAATGTTCACCCACGCCCCTGCCCCACATGAACGTGTTATTACTAAACATTTATTAAATTCACGACATCCGTGGATCTGTACCTGCAATGAATTACTGTCTGTGGTAAGTGCGTATAACTGGAAGGAAATAATTTGAAAAATTTAAACACGTTTCCATTTGTGTTGTTAATTCCGCCCTCTACAGCGTTACCAGATTCCCCACCTACCGCATGCTGTGGGGGTGTCCCTCTTTATTAATAATGAGACAACACAGTTCACATTACCGCACTGGGATAAAGTCAGTTGGAGAGATCTCTGGAGAATATTTTCAGGGTTTGCAAACTCTGTGCAAGTTTAATTACTGTACTGCACTGCTTTCCGACCCTTCACATCAGCCCCTTCCATTTCCATCTCCTCTGTAAGCACATAAGTATTCCCATACCCAACCCGTTACTCTTCTATAACAGCGATTGAATTCCACTGCGGTTTACCTATGCGCATGCGCTAACTGTATGATTAACCTTAGGCAAATAAGACTGATGAGAACAGAGACAATAAGGCAGAATAAATAGTCACAGGAGGTTGCGATATTATTTATAGGCAGTGTACTGTATCACAGTGGCCGCGCGGTCTAAAGCATAAACTCTCTTCGCTCGAACACTGGGATTGTGGGTTCGAATCCCGCTCGAGGCATGGATGACTGTGTACGTTTTTTCTGTATTTGTATTGTTTTATGTGTAGGTAGAGGCCTTGCGCGCCGGTCACGGTAGACGAGCGGTCTAAGACATGTACTGTCTTCGCTCGCTTGGAAACCGGGATCGTGGGTTCGAATCCCACTCAGGGCATGGATGTTTAGTTTGTGCGTGCGTTTTTCTGTATTTGTGTACAGGTAGAGGCCTTGTGACGAGCTGATCACCTGCCCAAGGAGTCCTACCGAACGTGTAAGATCAAGAAGAACCAAAAATGAACGGAGAAGTTCATGGAGGTAGGCCTAGGCCCACTAGGGCTGTAGTGCCAAGGAACAAAAAAGAGGCCTTGCGGCGGGCTATAAATGGTTCATAGAAGTTAGTTCCTATTGAATTCACAAACTAGACAAAGCAGTCGAAAGCAAGCCCAGTGATTTTCGTAGGAAGTACGAGTAATTATTCTGTCCATTATATGCATTTTTCAGTAGTTTTCGTTTAAATTTTTTTTTGAAATGATGTTTCTTTTTGAACCATACAATACGTGACATAACTAACTCAATGCATCAGCGATTCTTGAAAAGTTGACAGTCCCTCGGCTGGTTAAGTAATTTCTCGCTTTTTATGAAAGCAGAGTTTCACTAGCTTGATCACAAGAGTCCGCTACTGAACTCATTTCTGAGCCAATGAATGGCAGTCTTACAATCAATTTCTTTAATATCGATCCTAGCATAACGACCATCTACTTCAAGGTACCCCAAGCGGCTAGTTTCTTTCTTCTTACTTTCCGACCACAATATACTATCACCAATGCGAGCTCTGTGTTCATCCTATCTCATCTTCCTTGACTCTGTCACTGTTTGATGAAGTATATAAATTATGAACACCTTATTAGCAATTTTCTGTATATTTCTGTTACTTTTACTTTTCAGATCCCAATATCTTCCTCAGCATGCTTTTTCTGAGACACCCTATATCCATGTAGGCATCCGAGATTCATAAATGTCATAAGACTTCATCTTTTTGACAACATATCCTATGTCACTAGATCCCTACTCTATTGAAAGCAGACTGTTCAGTTTCATTTCCAATGACAGCACGCCAATGTGTCTACGTGGGAAGACATCACAGTGCAACACATAAATATCCATATCCACACACAATCAGAAGGGGTATTTCAGTTGATGAGCTGAATAATATAGGAACCATAGTTCGTTTCTCGGTAGAGGTAGAACATTTCCATCGTCTTCACAGCTTCCTAACTGGGTCTGGTCCCCACCCAACCTCGTGTCCAATAGGTAGCGTGGGTCTATTTCTTTTGGAGTAAAGACGTTGGAGCTTGAAGCTCTTCACTTACCTTCATCTATTGCAAAGGCTAAGAATGAGTTATGCCCCTTATTCCCATCATCCGTCTACATAGCGTGGTGCTTTAGCAAGAATAGGGTACAATTTTACCTTTAACCTTTACCCACACATACACATGAGCTTCGCCGGCGGTACCATGACGTCAGTTATTCCCTTGTCTACCATTTGGGTGGGAAGTTTCATCGTTCTGGTACATTCATTAATAAATAAACAGTCCTTAACCAGGATATTCTGTTAAACACGTTGATAATAGCAGTTGAGTTGCACGACTTACGTAAGTGGAGGCACCTGGTTATAAATTTCTTCCTTCTTGTTCGGAAACTGTTGGTATTCAAAATCCTACTCAGTTGTTAATTATCTGTCATTAGGATACAAACTGTGCTCTTCCTAGATTAATCAGAGTTGCTAATGTTTTTGCAGGGGCGTTGACGTTTCGAACCAAAAAATATTTCCCTTAAAAAGTCTGTAATTTTACTTTCTTACTTATGAAACAATAATTGTATTTTCACTTTCACTTTCACTTTCACTTTTTTATTTGTTCCATAAATCGTTATTGACAAACATGCCACAGGATGTAGAACATGTCAAAGATAATTATAAAAGAAAAAACAGTTCCTATACAGAGCTTTGTCAACAATAAAATAGGTACAATAAAATAAGAATAGTCTAAACATATAATGTATTTATCACATTTCTGCACAGTATGCTAAAATCAAGATATAAATATAATAGTATCAAAAATATAAACATTATGAATATAAAATCAAAATAAAATTATAAAGTATATTATTGTATTATATTAAAATATTCCTCTAGTGAATAAGAATGAACCGCATAACGGTTTTAGCAATTTGAAATTACTGAATTTTTATTATTGTCTAACTGACACAAACTGCTATATTTTGTCTTTTGTTTGTGTATATGTGTTTATGTGTTTTTTATTTATGTTTCGTTTTTCGTGCTTGCTTTATAACTGGCCTTTGGCTGTTAAGTAGCACATAAAAATAATGAACTGGATTACTTCTGATATTTCATATAAATGTGGTAAGCCTCTTTAAAATGTCGTACAAGTTGTTACAATTATATCTGCATGACACGCAGTCTTTCTTCAGCAGCCGATGGCCGCTCATAAGAGGAAGAATTTCGCTGCCTTTTACGAATCCCGAAGGTTCATTATCGCAATTCACAGGAGCCCACTACTGGCTCCTACTCTAAGCCGGTTAGATTGCGTCCACATTCCCGTATCCTTCCTTTCACTGCGTCCTCTACCGACGTCCTCAGTATCGAGATTACATCGCCTCGGGTGGTAGGACACTTCTTATTATGAAGGACTTGCAAAGAAGCAGTCGCGACCTCATCGAGATACAATCCAGACATTTGCGTGGGGAGACTGAGGAAAACGACGAAATTCCTCAGTAATTATGGTAAGTTTCCCGACCCGATCCGACCAGGGATCTCCCCAATACAAGCCCAGGGCGTAATATCATTCACAAACACACCCAAGTTTCCAAAATGCCCTGTTCCCTTCAGATTTTCCGTTTAATACTTTGTAGGCATTTATGTTGTGCTCATGCGTTCTACATGTTCCCACTTCATCTTTTCCTTTCTCATATACGTGGTACATCCACTCCCCTGAACATCTTCATGGTGTAGTTCTTAAGTAGTTAAGTACAAGGACAACTTTACCTTATCTTACATTTTGTACGTATTACATACACAGAAAAAAAAAGTATTTTTATTAGGAGAAAACCGGTCCAGAAATTTTAATGAATTTACATGTTTTAAGCCCCCCCCGGGATTAGGAGAAGTCGCTTTTGGAATACCCGCTTGCCTATCTGTGCGTGTATGTATGTATATACATACGTATGGATGGATGGACGTGCGCTGCCTCCCCGTCACTTGGACGTTTCGACGAATTTGATTCATGTTCAGGATTCAACACTTCATCCATCCTAGGTCCGTGTTTCGTGAATCTGAACATTTCACCTCCAAAAATAAAGAGCCCTTTAAATGGACCTCAAGCCACTAAATGCCAGTTTTCTCGGAAACGGCTCCAAAAATTTTTATTCAATTTCAGTGAATTTCTCAGACTGTCTCTCAATAGATCTACACATGTGGCATCTTAAGGAAAAAAAGAAAACCCGTACGCTCACTACAGGTCCAATGAGAAAAATTAATATTAGTTTTCTCGAAACCGGCTTTACTGGGCTGACGGATTTCACTGTTGTTCGGTATTCAATAAAAAACAATGGTCTACTCAGTCGATATGAGAAAGTATGCGCAATTTCCTTGCGCAACTTCTTATTCGGTATATTCGCAGTTACCCTCCATATCTGGAAGCCGACTCCTCCATCCGCAACCTGAGGACGCGCCACGCCGTGGTGACGAAGGATCCACCTAACATGAACCTCACTCTTAAGTAAAATTAAGAGGACAATTTAAACACGTAATTAACAAATGAAGCACAGAATTATTGGGGTTTGGGACTTTTTCCATCGTCCAGACTTTTAGGTAATAGAGGACACGACGTTTCCGAAACTAGATCTGTTTCCGTCTTCAGGTGAGAAAGGAAGACACCTACTCAGTTGACCCCTTAGAAAGAGCTAATCTCAATCTCTTTCTAAGAGGCCTAACTGAGTAGGTGTCTTTCTTTCTCATCTGAAGACCGAAACAGATCCAGTTTCCGAAACGTCGTGTCCTCTTTTACCTAAAATTTCGGACAATTGAAAAAGTCCAAAACTCCAGTAATTCTGTGTGTCATCCACCATCGTCAGAACCCTTTAGAATCTAACATATGAAGGTTAGTGCAATGAGAAATAAAACCCTGAATTATTCTCATTTTACATAAGATAAAATCTTTGGGAAGAAAGTATACATCTGACTGAATAACTGTTACATTATTACTGGTCCTCGCCAGCACAGTGATTCTTAGTTCCGATTACCATGGGACCCATCACGACATTTTACTGTTCGATGGCTCTGGTAGCCTTCCAGATATGACGTCACACGTCATTTCTATTTACCTCCTGGCGATTCATGGCGATCGCTTTGTACATTGAATTGTGTGCAGCTGTAAAATTACTAAACAGCTAATAAACGGCATATCTTCGCCTAGTAACCATAATAGATAGGGTAACAGAAGTCAACATGGGAGCCGAAAAGAGTTTATATAATATAAAATATATACCTGAACCACAATTAATGCATAATCAGAACTAGGGAGATTATATGACATTGATCTAATATTATTATAGATACGAAAGGATTTTTTCAATATCTCTTCCAGTCCATTTAGGACCCAGGCCTCTTATTCAGTTCCCTAATCATTTTTCACAGACGGTAGAACTCCTAGGACGAGTGATCGGCTCGTCGCAAGGTCACTACCTACACACAGGACAACACAAACACAGAATAAACGCATACAAACACCAAAACATCCATGCCTTGAATGAAATTCGAACCCATGATCCCAGCTTCCGAGCAAGTGAAGACAGTTCATGCCTTAGATCGCGCTGCTACTGTTACCGGGACGGAAGGATTTACTATTGTAATATATTAAATAACTATTAGAACTTGAAAATTGATTAGGCAGGCTTGGATGCAGGTTAATATACGTGTATTATTCAATAATAAAGATAAAGCGCACACATAGTTGTCGATATGCCGCAAGAGGTCCGAGAGAAATGGACTTAAAACTGAACTTCTAGTTAGTATTCAGAAGCCCTTAATACCTTCATAAAATAAAAAAAGTCTATAATGAAGAGGAATGCGACCTACACAGTTTTAAGACTGTGAATTTAAGTCCTCTGCTAACTCCCTGTCTGTACATTAAATTAATTTAAATCATATCCGTAAGACTTGGAGCCAAGTGTGCGAATAGGTAAATTGCTGAAATTAAACGTACGCATTCCTAAACCGAGTTCTATACTTCCTGTCTCTTTATCATATTCTGCCAACGAATTCTTCTTCTTCTTTAAGGTTATAAGCCAATTATCCTGTTCCGACGCCAAGAGAACACATCATCCGAACGAAATTTGTTGGACTATACCCCGCCAGTAATGACGTGCAGGTTTACACTTTCAGTAAACGACATTTCGGAAAGAGAGAGAGAGAGAGGTCAGTGGTGAGAATAATTTGATTATCAAGTTGAGTAATAGCACTTACGTAGAACAATGCGCCATACCGTTGCTGATGTTGCATCTCATTAGTGCTCACATATGCTCCCCGCCGCGCCAATGACCTTGCCATAACATTAATCTAATCTGAAATTTACTAATTGACCGCCTCTGTGTTCTAGTGGTCAGAGTTCCTGGCTACAGATCCAGAGGTTCTGGTTCGATTACCAGCGCTACCAGATTTTCTGAGAAGTAGAGCCTCTGGAACGGGGTCCACTTAGCATCGTGAGGATAATTGAGCTATTTCAAGGAAATAGCGGCTCCAGTCTGTAAAACTGAAATTAACGGCCATGGGGATTCGTTGCCCTGACCACGCGACACCTTCTATCCGCTAAAGTTGGCACTGACTTCGCCGAGAAGCGGCGGTCGCTCGGTCGGTATGGTTCGCTTGCGGACTAAAAGCACGGAGTTTAGTTTAGACATTTACTAAGTTGCTAAGTAATGACTCTGCAAACAACGCCCGTTTTGGGGCAACGTATCCCTAACACGCTCCAATGCACTGGCTGGAAAGCGGTGTTTTCTGAGCCGTTCATGCTGAATGCTGAGCATGCAGAAGTGGATACAGCAACAGAGGAACATTATTTTCTGTGCGGTCCGTGCCTAGATGTTATAAGCAGGACAATTAGTGAATTGAGTTGAGTAAAGTGAACAGTATTTAGTTGGTGAATGGGTGAGTTAAAGGACTGCTGAGGTTCTGTCCTTGTGAGCTGTTACTGTAAGAAGTTGGTAGCTGAAGCACAGAGATATTTCGGAAACCCAGAGTAAGGGGAATGTCCGCCATTGGAAGCCGCTACCCAACAACGGCTAGTAAATATGTGGCTGTGGATGTTAGTTTGCGTGTGACAGTGATTTATAAACTGTAGTCACGGGTTGTATAAAAGCCAAATATATCCTATTACCAATCCAACCCCGTCTAGAGTCACTCCAACACATTACGTTATTCTGTAAGGAATCGTCGAAAGCACTAAATGAATTTAACCTGCTCCTGATTTTATGAGGAATGCTATTTTCATTTGCCAGTTTCAGGCACGGAGAATATTTTACGCAAAGTAAAAGAATTCTTATACAAAAAAGAAACGTAAAAATCTTTTCGCCGCGGATGAGAAAATAATCCCATATTCCTTTTTTAATTCAGATCAAATGAGTTAAAGCGGCAATGCTTCTGACTTTCACTCGGGTGGTGTGAGGTTCGAACACCGCCCGAGTCTCAGATTGAAGCTCTGCGGTTTTGTCACTCTCCTCAGGTAGCGCCTTACAATTAGGCCACATTTCCGCCCGCATCTTTTTCTATTTATTTTCCTCTGTTATCCGGTCATTCGACGCTGTACAGTCTAGACACTGACAACAATTAAATAAAATGCAAATAAATATGTTCCTTTACCAAACGATGATTAAAATTCATGTGTTTCATACGATATTTTTTATGAACGTCTCATAATACATTGTGGGAGCAAGGATAGCGCAGTCAGTATAGCGACTGGCTGCAGACTGGGCGACCGAGATATTGGAGTTCGAGTCTCGGGGGAGCTCAAGAATTTTCACTTCTTCATGTCGTCCAGACCGTCTCTGGGGTTCACCCAACGTCCTTTACAATGGATACCGGGAATATTTCCCTGGGGTAAAGCGGCCTGAGCGTGAATCTGATCACTCACCTCCAACTAGTACCGAGATCAAGAAAATGTGGATCTATACATCCACTCCCCCATACGTCTTCAATGCGTAGTGCTTAACTAGTTAAGCATAGGGACAACTTTACCTTACCTTGATATATTGTTGGTCCCCACGTATACTTAATGATTAAAGTATATAGGTTGCGGCTTGTTGGATTAATATATAACTGATTAAGTTTTATAAATTGTCGGCGATTGATGATCTATCTAATTTGTGTCCCGATATAATGTGCTACACACCAGGAAACGTCGTGTCATATAGCACTGACTGGCTCTGGCATGGCCTATATACCGACCACCTTATGACACGCCGCATTGTAATATGTACGTATTTTGTATTTTGGAGCTTCCAATCTCGAAATGCAAATTCTTTGCTCTCACTGGCTAATCAGCCTCATCTGAGTGTGGGGTTTTGCGTTCCTTAAACCACTTTAGATCCAAATATTGACTTGTGATGGTTTTAAAGCGTCACTTCCATGTGTTTATGAAGTATGAGAGCTCTGAAAACTATCATCTTCGGTCCTCAAAACTTACAAATATATGTCACATACTTACCACCCTTCCTGAATTCTGTGCCCAAGGGAAGCAGGTAAAATATTTTGGAGTGAAATTTAATAAACAGAATTCTAATTGCTGGAGACAGTAATTATAACTTTTGATTTACGTTAATGCATCCATCTTGGGTCTTTGGAGGCATCGATGTTGATATAGAGACGTTACAAGACGCAGTACACAGTAAAGGATGTTTACTGACTAATCCGATGAGAGCCATGCTGCATATTAAATTTGGAAGTGTAGGGAAGGGTGAATCTTCTCCAATGTGGTACGGCACAGTTATTCCTCTGATTAATTAACCAACAAGTCATTAAGACATACTCGTATCAAGGTCGCGCCATAGCTCAAGCAGTTAGTCGCTAGCTTCCCACCGCGGCTGCCCGGGTTCGATCCCAGGTCTGGTCAAGTGGGATTTGTGGTGAACAAAGTGGCTCTGGGGTGGGTTTTCTCCGAGTACTTCGGTTTCCCCTGCCAATCTTCATTCCACCAAATTCTCCATCATCATAATCACCCAGGGCAGGCTACAACAGGCCAGTCAATGGCCGCCGTGCCGAGTGGACCCAGTTGGACTCCACCCCACACTAAGCGAATTAAAAAAAAATTACTCGTATTGGTGGGGGGCTGAAGTTTTAGCTCCACTCACCCCTAACTTCGTCATTCGCCTAGCTAGTAAGGTGTCAGAGAAGTATGAATTAAGACAGTCGGTTTCCCAGCAAATATTCTAATCCTAAATGTCCCGAACATAAGTTGGACACGCTATCAATATGCCAACATAAGGTTTATATGCCTCCATCAACAGTTTTAGGGAGCCGGCATAGTATAACAGGTATGGCGGCTAGCTACGGGCTGGAACAAAGAGGGGTCGGAGTTCGAGTCCCGGTAGGGTCAAGAATTTTCTCTTCTCCACGTCATCCAGATCGGCTCTGGATCCCACCAACCCTCCTATCCAATGAGTATTGAGGGCCTTTCCCCGGGAATAAAGCGGCCGGGACGTGAAGCTGGCCATTCACCTCCAATTAGTGCCGAGGTCAAGAAAATATGGCTCTTTACATATACTCCTTCATACGCCTTCATGTCATAGTGTTTAATTAGATAAGCACAGGGACAACTTTACCTTTTTACCTTGCAAAAATTTTACCGAAACCAGTGACTCCTCAGGGAGTATACAGAGCCCGTTTGAATCTCAGTGAATAAAACTTGCTGGTAACAATTCTCCAATTGAGTACGGTAACGTTTCTCTGCCAGAGGCAAGGCCTGAAGTGAAATTCACGAAGTTACAAGCCCAAATAGCACACATCCGTTTCGACTTCAGTCCCTTTGTGTTGAGAGGGTTCTGGGAAACGAAACTGACATGGCTAGCACCACACGCCCTTGTATGAGTTCACCGCCGCAGGCCGAAGCAGTTAATTTGCATGTAGGTTAGGTTAGGTAAGTTAAGCGGTCTATCCATGTGTGATTATTTCCTTGCTTATTTAACGATGCTTTTCAGCTGCATAGTTTATGGAGATGGCGAATAATGTAATGTTAAAGGATGCGGAAGGAAGCATTTGTTGCCTCTTTTAAAGCACCAGAACAGCCCAGCATTCTTCTCGAAGGACTGAGGAAAGAAAAGGAAAAATATCTTTGTTATAATATTCGAGATTCGAATCCAGGCCACGAAGCAGGAATTATAAACTTCAGGCCCTAACCGTCGGTGTATACACGCACACACCTTCATATTTAGCATCTCACATGACGTGAATCTGTACTTCTGCTCCCCCCATACACCTTCATGACATACTGCTTAATTGGTTAAGCTCAGAAATGAGTACCAGGAATCTTCCAAGGCTAAAGGGCAGTCAGCGCGTAAGGCTGATAACCTCACCGCCATTTCTAAGCCGATTGCCTAAAAAGTATGTGGTCCTTGACGTCTCACAACCCAATGGGCCTCCACTGTCTGTTACAGGAATAGCTATGCCTTTACCAGGGACAATTTACAAATACCTTATGTTCTGCATGATTGTTTTAATCAGACCGACGCAAGGCCAATACCTACATACAAAACAGCATTAACACAGAATAAAGACGAAGAGACATCCATACCTCAAGTGGGATTCGAACCCACGATCCCACTGTTTGTGTGGGCCAAGAGAGATAATACTTTAGACTGCGCGGCCACTGTGATCGGCTCTTGACTAGTCTAGCAACTATTAACTTATCAAAAAGGGCTCTTGTTAATGTAGTTAGTTATCATTATTATTATTATTATTATTATTGGAGGGGGTGGGTTTCCCCATGCACCGCGACCAGTGGTCTCTTGTACGTCCCCCTGTGATATTCTACCAGTCTCTATACCCTACCGATACTGGTGGGTGCCATCAGTCCCGACTCAACCAGCGAGTTCGGCCTCTACTGGCTCAGTGGTATCTAGATGCTTCTCCCATCTACCAGAGGCGTTAGAGACTATTGTTGGGCGGGAAACGTCCTTATAATTTGGCTCAGAGGCCTCCTTGAGGCATGAGGTTCTTTTACGTGCCGTAAAGCTACGACGCTTACTTAGTTAGTTATGTGTATTGTGATGTGTACGGAGAAGAGAAGTAGCTTATTCATGCTCCACTTCATGTCTAAATTCTTTGCATGTCTTTATATTCGATATGTAGGCGTGAAGTGTAAGGAATATACTGCCTTCTCAAGCAGGACTGCTTATTCGAATTGGCTGTTTGCTTGTTGTTTAATTAGAAAGTTAATTGATAGATTTGTTAGCGTGTTACTTTTAAGTTTATTTTCTTTACCTAGTGTAGTTAATCCAGTTTAGGGAAATAGTTGATTTGTTAGTCAGTTAATTAATTAGTTAATGATATAATTTGATATGTATTTGCCCCGAAAGCAAAATAAAAGCAATATTAGGTGGCTGAAAGCAGAATGCAACGTAACGCCGGGTTACAGGAAAGACCCATATGATGTAGCTACGAAACAAGTTTACATACATAACGTAAATTAATTCTGGCGTAATTGAAGAGTTAATTGCTGAAGTAATTACGCTAATTGGAAATCTCGTGCTTAACCCTCTCACCTCGACAGTTCCCTCTGAAAGCTGCCATAGCTCGTACGGTTTCCAAACAGTAGCGATAACAAGTAACCAGGCAAGAAATCAAACCCCTGCCCTTCTTGCTTTTAATTGAATTCCACTTGTTAAAGTAGTTGTTACGTCTCACTTTGTGTGGCTCCAGCCTTAAATAAAACGTTAGTCTCAAGTGAAATGGGTTTTAATGATAACTAATAATGATTAAAACCTCACGAAATTATTTATATTCCTTAATTAATTTTGACTCACGATCTCTCAGTCTGAGGGCACAACACAGATTGTAGATTCTAAAGGGTTCTGAAGATGGTGTAAAACACTCAGAATTACTGGTGTTTTGGACTTTGTCCACAGTCCAGTATTCTAATAATTAGAAAACACAACGTTTCGGAAACTGGATCTGTTTCCCTCCACAGGTGGGGGGGGGAAGACACCTACTCAGTTGGGTCCCTTAGAAAGAGCTCACCTTTCTAATGACCCAACAGAGTAGGTGTCTTTCCCCTTACCTGAGGACGGAAATAGATCCAGTATCCGAAAAGTTGTGTTTTCTAGTTTCTAGAATACAAGACGATGGATAAAGTCTAAAATACCTAGTCATTTTGAACACAGATTGTTATTCATAACTCAGTGCAAAAGAAAGTATTTTTACGTAAGGGAGAGGAAGTAATACAGATAATGAAAATTACATAATGAACACCTCTTTAATTACTATGCGTCACCTAATATTGTTAGATCGATTACATGGACTATATTGGGATGGGAAAACATGTAGCACGCATGGAGGCATGAGATTCTGGTCATGGGGAAGGAAACCGCATGGTAAACTTAAACGTAAATGAAGAAATAACATCTTAATGGGCCTTCAGGAAACAGGACATGACTGTATCTTCATTCATTTAACAAGCCTCTTTTATTATTATTATTATTATTATTATGCTTCTTTACAATCTACATCATTACAGAGTATTAAGTAAATGTGTTGTAGGTGGTTAGCTTGCGTGGGAAACATCCAGTGATGTTTCTCCTACATGTAGTCTCTTTCATTGATTGATGATGTCTTGGGAGCCATGTTCTGTTCAGTCTTCTTGTCACTGGACCGTTGGTGTATAGCACTTCTATTAATTCGTTGTCATGGTTTACAGTTTGGTTTTGTACCTTTCAGCCATTACTATTTCTTTTTTGACGAAGGGTATCTTTAGGTTCGTTATGGAGTGTAAGGTAGCTCACGTACCATGGCGCGTCTGCAGTTGCCCTTAGTGTTTTTGGTTGGAATCTCTGGATGAGACTGATTGTCGACGGCTAGGAAGCTTATTAAAGTTACATAAACTTGCATAGAACCGAATTATGAGTGCTCAATTGGAAGAGGTTAGTAAGGAACATTTTTTTCCTCCAGCACTACTGCCCCAATTTGGGCCTTGGCCTCCCTCCATGAAACTCTCCATTTCACTTCAGTTTATTAGATCTTAGACATTCGGTAAGACTCCTTGGGCGGGTCATCAGCTCGTCGCAAGGTCTCTGCCTGCACACACACACAGAAAAACACACAAATAATAAACATCCATGCTCTGAGTTGGATTCGAATCCGATCCCGGCTTTCGAGCGACCGAAGAGAGTACATGCCTCAGACCTATCGGCTACCGTGTCCGGCCAGTAAGAAACATACTGTGGTCTAATTTAAGCTGCATCTGCCTGGCCGGAACAAGAAGACCAGGACATATGTAAGTCGGACTGAGATTCTAAAGCATGACCTCCATAGTACAAGACAGGGGACTCAGCCGCTCGACAGCGATATTCGGTGAAGGAAGAGAGTGGCCTGATCTGGCTCCTTATAAGGTTTAAAGACGAGTTTTTGTTAACATGACAATTAACCTTTCCCCCACCCTTCCTCAGAATCCACCTACTTCTCGTTCTTCCAAGTGATCTCTTTTCACATCTTAATTCTATATGATGGTACAGTAATTGGAAAATCAAAATAAACCATACAAACTCAGTGCAAGTTACACTCACCACGAAACGCATAACTTGCCCGCAGGTTACCATTGATATATGCAAATACCGGTTCAAACAGAAGTAAAACACTTGTGATTATACCTCGACCAAAAACTGACATGGCAGAAACATGTCAAAACAAAACGTCAGAAGTTAAAATTAAAACTACGAGAAATGCCCTGGCTTTTGGGCAGTAAACCCAAACTATCCATAGAAAAGAAACTTCTACTATATCAGTGCATAATAAAACCTATATGGACATATGGTATTCAGCTACGGGGCTGTACAAAACCATCAAACGCGAAAATAATTCAAAGACTCCAATCCAAATTCTCGCACTCAGAAACTAAAGAATCTCGGTATGTCTCCAACTTTACTATCCACAATGATCTACAAATCCCATTTGTCATAGAAGAAATACAGAGATTGTCAACAGTCTACCATCAAAGCATACTCCGACACAATAACAGACTAGTTGCAGAAATTAGCAACCCACCAAATGTAAGAAGAAGATTAAGGGGACAGTGGCCATCTGACCTACCACAACCCGCAGATAATGAAGATTAAAATCATTACCAATCCTCTGCAGGGCCTGTCAGAGCATCATCAGAGGATGCCTTCTCTACTCAAGACACCTACTTAGAACAAACTTACTTATTGCTCCATATTATCGAGAGTAGATTGTAAATATGCTATTAATTAAATAAATAAAAATATTCTATATGAATTCTTTGTTTACCCAAGCCTACACAGGCGCCCACAGCAATGCAGCCTACTGCGTTTTATTACACCACTACTCAGTGGCTCTGAGTATACTGAAATACCTGCTACGTTACGTCCACTTCATGCTTAGAATGACTTCTTAAAATCTGAATAGGTTAAATTATTTTGTCCCTGTTAACCATTATAAAGAAAATGCCTGTTTTGTGTCCCAAAATAATATGCGCGCTCCGTGCAGTACAGCCCTAACTCATTTCAGGTCCTTCTGTCTTTATCGCGCTATTCTTGTAGGAAGTCAGAAACGTGTAGGCGAGCTCACGTAGCAGCCGGAGTATTCATGTAATGTCACTTGATTGCCCCTTATCACAGAGTTATCTAAAAATGGCCGGTCTAATATTAACTGAGGACCTGATACACGAGTATTTAACACGATGTTAAACCTGCGCAGAATAGCATGCGTGATGTACGGCTCCCTCTGCTGATTGCTGATCGCCCAACCATGCATATTTTAACGATCTCGTAGAGTGCGATGTCGGTTCTGGCTCCGGCTTCATCTGTTCATTTTCTAGTGGTTTTAGAAAACTTGTTAAATTAAAACTGAGTGACAAGGAGCGACATTCTCCGTCATGTTTAATGGTCGTAAAGAGTTGATCACGATTAACACGTAAGTAAAATAAAAGTAAAGCTATCCCTATAACAGGCCGTGAAGGCCCATAGGGTTGTGAGACGTTGAGGGTCCCACATTATCTAGACAATCGGTTCAAATATGGCGATAAGGTTGTCAGCCTTACACACCGGCCGCGCTTTACTTACCAGGAAAATTATTTTATTAATTCCTGGTACTCATTTTTCTTAGAGGCTGAGTCAAACCCAGGGCTATAGTGCGGCTGGAAGGATTAGGTCAATTGAAAAAATCCACCTCATCGGAACTCGACCTCGCGACCTTCCGGCTTGTAGCATAGTGGCTCAACCAACTTCACTACCGCGTGCCCCAAATAAAGAAAAAGAAAAGACAATGAAAAAAGTACGAACAAAAGCTGATGTGTGAGAAACTGCCATCTGAGAAGGACAAACTTATGTTCTGTACGATAAGTGTGAGGAAGTTGATAAAATTAATGAGCGATTCGGAAGAATATTACAAGAATAGGAGACATATTCGCATGTTAAAGTCGATATGCATGAATATCTCAGAGTCTATAATTTGCAATAAAGAACTGGTGCAATATTTAGCGTAAAGTAAAAACAAAAACGAATTCTTCCCGTTGTCTCTTCCTGTTATTTACTTAATATCACACTGTTGGTGTTTAAACACCCGATCTCAAGTGAAGTCAACCTTAAACAAAAAGTCAACTATAAATATTCCCCAAATTTACACGAAAGTTTCTTCTTATAAATCACCACATAACACGAACACGTGTAAATCAAGAATTCGTTCTCATTCATTCATTATCAGAAACGTACTAGAATATCATCGATTATAAACTTGCCGACTGTGATCAATTTTTTTACAAGTGAAATTATATTATATTGGCTTATAAACTGCATTTGAACATGTAAATATATCATTAATTTATTAACTATCTACGTTGCATCTAACATCTATATTTAATTAACATTTTTACGTAAACTATTCCGTTAAGTCCATAAATTCAAAACAGGCAGAATAAAGGAAAGAGTAGCAATGTCAGGAGACAATCTGGAAGGAAACTCCATTATTTGAAGTCTGATACTGGCAGGAGGCTGGGAGATGAGGAATGCGTACACACCATCAATTGAAATACTCTCAAAACAGGGAGCTTGGATAGCGTAGTCGATATAGTGACTGGCTACGGGCGGGACGACTGAGAGGGTCGGAGTTCGAGTCCCGGTAGTGTCAAGAACTTTCTCCGCGTCGTCCAGCCCGGCTCTGGGGTCCACCCAGTCTCCTATGCAATGGGTAAAGGGGGTAAAGCAGCCGGATCGTGAAGCTCTGACTAGCGCAGAGGTCAAGAAAATATCGACCTATACATCGACTCCCCCATACACTTTCATGGAGTAGTACTTAATTAGTTAAGCATTGGGACAACTTTACGTTTTCCCCTCTCGAAAGAAGAGACCACTTCTGATAACGGGACGTACATGGGAGAGTAATTTGTATTTTCTAGTTGGTTATTTCACGACGCTGTCAGGATCGAGGCTACATAGCCCCGAATTATAGGATTACACATGAATTGGAAAGGATATGGAAGGAAGTGGTTTTAGCGGCCTCCGTAGTCTAGGGGTAACGTTCCCACCTCATGACTCAAGGTACACGGGTTCAAACCCGGCGGAGGTCGTGGAATTTAAGCCGTGGGTCCTGTGTCATAAATTTACGGCACGTAAAAGAACCTCATGTCTCTAGGAGACCTCTGAGCTAAATTTGGCCAAAATGTTTTCCGCCCAAGCAGTTTCCAATGCCTCCGGTAGATGGGGGAAGTATTATGTACCACGGCCAGAGGAGGGGGACCTCTCTGACAGAAAGGGACTAACTATTAGACACCACTGCCAGTAGAAGATTGGAACCTCGCTGGCAGAAAGGGGCTGATAGTAACCACCAGTATCAGTAGGGTATGGAGACAGTAGAAATTAAAAGGGGGACGCACAATGGACCATTAACTAGTCTAAATGCATGGGGAAGCCCACCCCCTCAATACTGAATACTGAATACTGAAGTGGTTTTGGCCTAATAGAATTACTAATCCAGCATTCGTCTCAAGGGACTGAGAAAAACTATGAAAACCGTCAGGATAGTTGGTGTCTCGCCCGAGATTCGAACCAAGCATCTCTTGAAGACAAGATAGGACCGTTATCGCTACACCGACCTGCTCGGCCGAGAATATTATTAAAATGAATTTAACGATAAGCTGGAATTATGTGGACTGCATTCGGCTACTCATGATTAGCTGCAACTGACTCCAAGGATCCTCTGATCCGTTCTTACGAGATCTGTAATTGTAATTCGGGCTTTCTTCGGCAGGAGAGACGGGAAACAAGGATAGTGGCTGTTAACCGATTGCTTCCTGACCAGTAACCGAACTTCTCAATGCTGAGATCCCCCCTGAACATTAGTTACTGCAGCTGAGCACGCGTTGAGTGGCCTCTAGTAGTGGCTCTCTGTCTAGCGGCGCGAGTATTCCAGAACCTTCTGTAGTCTCACTTCCTCTTAAAGTAGTCTCTGCTACATTTAACAAAATATTTTGCGACCTTTAGCTTTGTAGAAACAGACTTGTGTCTATGACAGTGTTGATATCTGCTGTAACTAACGTGGAGAACGCATATAAAAGCCAAGAGAAGACAACTAGAGCTGAAAACCAGAAATGTGAATTGGCTAATCGACAAAAAATCACAGCTATCTCTTGAAAACAAAATAATCCCATACAAAACGATAATAAAACCAGTCTGGACCTACGGGATAGAGTTATGGGGATGCAGTAAACCTTCAAACACAAAAATTCTCCAAACGTTCCAATCTAAAACGCTAAGAAAACTAGTTAATGCTCCCTGGTACGTATCAAACGCTACCTTACACAATGATCTAAGCATATCATATGTAAGAGAAGTCATCAGAGCATACGCGAAAAAACGCGAAAACCGGACCACTCAAAACGACAACCAACTAATAAGAAACCTCTTCAACCAACCAGCAATAGAAAGAAGACTAAATAGAATGTGGCCAGAGGATCTCATTAGATAAGCACCGGAGAATCATCGGAGAATGATACCTGCTTCAATATTACACACACCCATCCCTTTTACTAATTACTCTATTTATGTATATTGAGTAGGTTGTAAATTTTTTTAAAATAAAAAAGATAAAAAAGTGTCTGCTGCAAAAGACAATCAAGGGCATGAGGTGCGCGAAATTGCAAAAATGAATTTGGATCGCGTTTCGGTTCAGTGAAATAATATTACTACTGAGTATACAGTCTCATTGAATCATTCGGAATGGGGGACTCTTTCGAGCAAAGACTTGCCCATTCATTTCATAACAAGACAAAAATGCTGTTACTTTATATGAATATTTTATTGGATATTGCTCACAGTCTGAGATATATTTGACATAGATCTTAACAGTAATTCGGCAGTTAGCTCTGCTGTCGTATTCAGGTAGTTCATGAACATTGAAGCACTATACTATAAGCAGGAAGGTCGCGTGTTCAAATCACGATGAGGTCATTAGGTTTTTCAATTGACTTAATCTTGCCAGCAGTATTATGGCCCCGGGGGCGACTCAGCCTCTTACAGAAATGAGTACCAGGAATCTTCCTGAGGCGTAAAGGGCGGCCGGTGCATAAGGCCGACAACCTCACCACCATCTGTGAGACAAGTGTCTAGAACAGTATTTCTCAACCTTTGTGAGACCGCGGCCCGGTAATTTTTTTTTCTATAAGACGAGGGCCCGGTACCGGCAGCGGCCCGGCGGTTTGGAATACTGGTGTAGAAGCCTCGACATGCACAACTCTGTGGGACTTCAAGGCTTGTTACAAGGATAACTTGATCACTGTAGGTCGCGGTGCAAGGGCCGAGAAGGCCCACCCCTTATACATTCATTCATACAAGGATAGCTTTACCTTTTACTGAATTCATATTATCACGTATCTGAGCGACTATAGAAAGGGGTTGGTTTGATTACTGGATTCATTAAACACTTACAGATAGTAATTATAATTAACTACAGCTCTATCGCTAATTCACACACTCTGTAGTTCACTACAGCACGTACTAACTCTTCTCAGTATGTTCTGTCTTCGCCGGTCGTTGCCTGGTGACGATCCCAACGACGTCCTCTCCTTCAGTGCTCACGTTCTTATCTGCTGGCGACTGTTTCGCAAGTAACTCATTGCTTCAACTGTCCTGCCAGGGCCGCGCCATAGCTGAAGCGGTTAGTCGCTGGCTTCCCCCAGCTGCGGCCCGGGTTCGATCCCGGATTTGGTCAAGTGGAATTTGTGGTGGACTAAGTGGCGATGGGGCTGGTTTTTTCCTAGTACTTCGGTTTCCCCTGCCATTCTTCATTCCACCAATTGCTGCACAATCACCCTCGCCTATCATCTGGGGCTGGTACAATAGGCCAGAAGTGGCCGCAGTACAAGGGACTTAGTCCCACCCTACTAGCAATAAAAAAACTGTTCTGCTTATAACATACCAGCATGGATCGCACGGAAAACACCGTTCCTCTGTTGCTGTATCCATTGTTGCGTTCGCGTCTGTTGGGACACCCACGTGATCGCTATGCAGCTATTGCCTAGCAACGAGTCTACATGCCACAGTATTAATGGCGAAATTCGGATTGAACATTTGAACATTAAGAACTCGATAATGAATCGAATGTATGTCTTTATTCATTCGCTCTGTTACTCCCCCACTATAATCCTCTCTCAATTAATTTGTTGCCTGTCATCACTACATACAGTGCCTCATCTCTCTGGCATTACTTCTAGTATCCACCTTCCTTCTCTTATGCGGTACTTAACCATCTTCCTCCCTCAGCCACCTTTTATCCGTCACTTTTACTTATACAGATATATTGCAACATCTGTTTCCTGTACTTAGCAAGTTTCTTTACTACCTTCCTCAACTGTCACGGATTGGCTGTCTCTGGTCTCCGATCAAAAAGAAAGTGACGATATTATAAAAAATCTAAAATTTTCCCTGTGATTAATTAATTATCAGAACGCCATGAAGACATATGAAAGGGCGGAGGCATAGCTCCACCATTTTAAACTTGGCACTAGATGATTGTGAGTGGCCAGCTTCACGCTTCAACCTCTTTACTCCACAGGAAAGACCCTCTGGTACACATCGTATACAAGGCTGAATGGGACCCAGAGCTAGTCTGGATGCTATGGAGTACAGAAAAATCACTTTCTTCTGCCTCGAATTGAACTCCGGCCGTTCAGCTCGTAGCTCGTCGCTATATGACGATGGACGATAGATAATGTTCAAGAAATCACTAATTATATTAATAGACGATGATATATTAATAGAGTTATAGACTTTTTGGCCATTATGCGTCATCCGGTATTTTGTTTAAAGACAACTTTTCGTAGACTGGTCTCTGCCTTCATGTTCATGTAAAAAGTCTACTCAGTTGGTCCCAATCGATGGCGCTAGTCCTTATTTCCGGGCACCAGATTGGGTCCAACTGAGTAGGGTTTTTACCTCTGGATGATGGCGGAGTCCAGTCTCCGAAACATAATTTTGAATAAAACAGGACAGTGGATAATTTCGAAAAAAAAATCAGTTGATTACATTCTCTTGGTCTCTTCGATTCAAAACTAATTCTGAAATAATTACTGCGCCATATGTTTGGTAGGAGTTCTCATATCGGGAGATGGGCCCATCACATGGCCTCTACCGACACACGACTCCAAGCACAGGAAGACATCTACATATAAGGTACAGCTACACTCCTAGCGGGACCCAAACTCTTTAGCTTGGTTTTCGGGCCGCCCTGTGCCCTAGAAATGCTCGGCTTGTTAATTCCTGTCGAATTTATCTATATCAGGCACTTTTGTTCTCTCACACCCCCTCCTTCGGTATTTATAATCCATTTTCCTTCCTTTCTTCCGTCCTTTCCGTAACTCCACATTCTTTCATTCTCATCCACCACTCCCACTGTATTATGTACTTCATCATTCTTCATTTACTTTCGTTATGTTACTGTACCTAACATGTTGCCTTCATCTGTCACCTTTATTACATTTTTTTCGTAAAATCGTGATCTTCTATTCCCTTTGGCACTATTTCCTTTTACCAATCCTACTGACTCTTATATCCCGTTTCCTTTCTACATAACCTATTTAAAATTACCTTTCCTCCTATTTTTAATATTTCATACTGCCTGTTCCTTTCTTCCTTGTTAAAAGTTCACTTCTTTCCTCTGGTGTCCACTCTCTGGTCTAAAACTCTATTCATCTCTGCTTTCTGCTTGCTTCATATCCGGAAGATACCGGGTTTATATCTCGGCTAGAAAATCGACCGTCATTTCATATCGATATACTCAGTACCAGAATAATACATTAAAATGAATCCTGACCTACCCCTTTCACATTCTTTTTAATTATTTTTCACGTATCATAAAAGTTTCGAAGCTACTTAATAGGCCAAATGTCTCCTCAAATATCTTTCTTCTCTCAAAAATTCCATCTTTGGTCATCTAAAAGTATTCCCTCTTGTTCGACTTGATTTACACTGGTCTCTGCTCGCCAACAGAGCCAAGATTCGCTCTCGTTACTCCATGATGACACACACAACTCCATTTACACTTTGTGACATCCCTGCATAGGTAGGAACTTCCATACCAGAAACAAACAGAAGAGCGCGGACCGTGCCCAGAATGTTTTCTTTCTGCTGGCGTGCTGTTTCCTTTGTACCCAGGAGACATACCTCGCCACCTTTCAACCATATTATTAAGGACGAAATGAAGTCCAGGAAAAAGAAAATGTGTGCACTGGGGAGGCCCCACTGCTGGAACAGCATTGTCAGGGGAGTCATCCCGCTGGATAGATCTGCGACTGCGCATACAAAACACAATAACGATTTAGAAACTCGTTTATTTCTTTTGCAGGTGTTTAAAAAAATTCCGGGCTACATATTCTTGACGGGCAACCATTTCTGTCTTTGAATGAGGGTGACATAAGTGAGGACATGCAGAGAATTTTGTTCGTCACGCAGTCATTACTGTCCTTACTCGGATCATCATCATCATCATCATCATCATCAGTAATCTGTCAAGACGACAGGTCCACAGTCTCTTACAAAACAATTCCTCCACTTAATGCGATCTAGAGCTTTCTCCTTCAAATGACAGTATCCTCTTCTGTCCCCAAGGTCATCCAGCATCTTCTTACATCTTCTTGTCACTTCTATCCGCCCCTCAATCTTTCCTTCAATAACTTCTTTCAGAAGGCAGTTTCTGCGTAAAACATGACCAATCCAATTAGCCTTTCGTTTTCTTATTTCGTGTAGGATATTCCTCTGCTCACTGACTCTAATTACATGTGTGTTATTAGTGTGCATCCTGAGGCTGTAATGCGAGTATTAAGTCCGCACACATTAGCCACCAGAGCATGTAGAAGTAAGACGCGTCCCAGTAATATACACATCACTGCCAACAACACACAGTGAGACACGGAATACAAATGAAGAATATAACAAAAAAATGCGTATTACATAATTTTAAAATTATTTTAACAAGGATATATCTTATTTAAAAAATATAATTTCACGTCTTACGCAAAATGAAGTATTACAATACAGTGAAGCAGTTTAACGAATCATATATACTGTCACTTCTAGGGGTGTGTGGGTGCATGTCCTCTAATACGGGTTCTGGAGTTGATGTTTGGATTTACTGACACCTTATACATTCAACTCGGAACTACAAGCAATTACAAAGCTATTGCTGATCTACACTTTTACAGTTCACCGTTGCACAAAAAGTAGTTATCAGTCTTTATTAGTCGTATCCTGGCAACAGATATATGTATGTCTCACTGTCACTTCAAAACACACATGAAGTCTTCTTTTCAGAACCCAGATCCCTTCTTGCCATTATTCTGCAACTGCCAATTCCGAAGACTCGACTCAATTCATCTCATCTGAACTCTTATTTATAACCACTTTGTGCGGACCACATAGAAAACACAGCCTCTCTATTATTCGGAAGGCGTGTTGACAGCGTCGTTGCGTAGCAACAGAAGTTACTCGATTGTTGCTTGCGTTTTCGTTACCGTGGGAATATGTTTACCAAACCGTTGCCTAGCAATGAAAGTGTATCCTCACTTCACTATTCAGGCTCTCGGGTTCATGTCGTAGTACTTTATGGTGGCCCCATTTGGCCGAAAGGAATATTACGTCGTGTTTAACTAATCTACGAAGCATTGCATTTACAGTACTGTATTCCGTACATAAATCTAGCACTCAACTAATGCAACAGGATAGCGGCCTCCGTAGTCTAGAGGTAACGTTCCCACCTCATGACTCGTAGTACGCGGGTTCAAATACCCGGCGGAGGTCGTCGAATTTTTAAGGGCGGAAAAATTCAGGGAACAAGTCCTCCGGGAGGGACTTTAAGCCGTGGGTCCCGTGTCGTAGCTTTACGGCACGTAAAAGAACCTCATACCTCCAAAGGAGGTCACTGAGCAAAATTGCGGACGTTTGCCGCCCAACAGCAGTCTCTAATACCTCCGGTAGATGGGGGAAGCATTATAGATACTTCTCAGCCAGTAGAGCCAGGCTCGCTGGCTTGGTGGGACTGATGGTAAGCACCAATACCGGTAGGATATAGAGGCTGGTAGAAATCATAGAGGGAAGCACAGTGGACCACTACAGGTCTAAGTGCATGGGGAAACCCACCCTCTCTAATAACTAACTAACTAACTAATGCAACAGGATCATCAAATACAGTATTAAATGCTGCAAATTTTTATTTAAAGGTAATTTGTATTTCTCCCTCTATATCGTTACCGTACATGTGAGAAAAGACATGTAGAACGCATGTGGATATGAGGAATCCATACAACAGACTGCTGGGAGAACGTCAAGGGAAGAGGCAGGTTGCAAAATCTAGGAGTAAATAGTAAGAATACGTTAAAGTATATCTGTGAGAAATAGGATGTGAGAGTGTGGAATCAACTCAGCTAGTTCAGGTTAGCGACCAGTGGTGGGCTGTTTCGTGAGCTCTCGGATTTTATAAAAGTTGGGGAATTCTTTGACAACCTGAGCAGTAATCAACTTTGCACNATATATATATATACATATATCTGTCTACCTATCTATTTATCTCTATATGTCTACCTATCTATCTGTCTGTCTGTCTACCTATCCATCTGTCTACCTATCCATCTGTCTATCTATACCTGTCTATCTGTGTATATGTCTGTTTGTCTTCCTTCCTATATCTGGTATATATGAATTTCCTATGAATCCCCATACGAAGACTCGTAACCTCAGAATGCAGATATGGAAAGTGACGCAGTTCACGGGTGACACGAATTATTCGTTTTATTCAAGAATTAAGAAGAAAAGTCGTAGGCGTGTGTTTGAAGTCACTTTTCCCCGTGCAGCGAGCCACTCAGGTGTGCCGTGTTACGGCAGAATGCGTGCCACGGGAGCAGAGGTCGGATCAATACTACAGAGTTGTAAGGTTAACGAATGAGGCCGCTACAGTACGCGGGCCCTCTCATCTTTCTGATGCTGCGGCTGCAACTCAGAACACAGGTCAGGGCAGGCCTTCCTGTGTGCGTCTTGTGCTGTGAAGGATAAACTGACATGGCCACGGGTGCGAGCTCGTCTTCACATTCAGTCAGATGGTCATAAATTTCTCTGATCTTTTATTAAGTCCCAAGGATCATTACCATTTTCAGAAGAACTCCATACTGGGTCCGATTCTAAGGCAGTTCCCAGTCCGCACTTTCACAATCTATTTATTAAACATCCCCCAAATGTGTCTCCCCCTTCTGATGGTGGGGCTTGCGTGATTCTGTGACCTGGAGAGCTATGCCGGCGGTGGTTTAACTACCAGTAAGGTCACCCATACCGGAAAGGTCAAAAGGTAGAGCCCAGACTAAGAGAGATATCATGGTCCTCCAGGTTGGGGGTTGGGCATGAGGCTGACAACCTCATCCTGTAAAACGGAGTTTGTTCAGAAACCTAACAACCAGCCTCTGGTCATGAGTGGGTCAATTTCTATGGCAACACTCAATGGTTGTGGAGACCGGTTGTAGTGGAGGCCAAGACTCACCCAGGGCTGTAGCGCAGAGTGGTAGGTAGGCATTTCTTTAACATACATTTTAATATTATCCTTCGCCGCTTATTATTAAGGTGACGATATCAAGAACAATTAGATAGACGGTGAATGCAACGCGCGTGAGGACACGAGAAATTCATAGAAACTTTTAGTTGGAAAACCTGAATAGGAAGGATCACTTTGGAAACTTAAAACGAATCATAGAGAGAAGGGATGTGAGGATATGTAAAAATTCATTTGTTCAGGGTATGAACTAGTGGCTGGAGCTTGTGAATACGGTAATGAGTCTTCTGATCCTGTAAATGACAGGGAGATTCTTAATATACTTTTTTCTTTTCCAGCCCTTTGTATTCTTTTTTTTCGGTTAACCTCTCAGGGAACTCATGTTTCACCTTTGTAGGAACCATCAGGACAACTTTTACTGTGTTCAATATTTATTTAAAATTTATTCCACTATATGTTTCGACTTCCGGTCACGGTAGCCGAGCGGTCTAAGGCATGTACTGTCTTCGCCCGCTTGGAAACCGGGATCGTGGGTTCGAATCCCACTCAGGGCATGGATGTTTAGTTTGTGTGTGTGTGCGTTTTTCTGTGTTTGTGTACAGGTAGAGGCTCCGCCCAAGGAGTCCTGCCGAATGTGTAAGATCTAGAAAAACCGATGTGAACGGAGAAGTTCATGGAGGTAGGCCTAGGCCCACTGGGGCTGTAGTGCCAAGGGGAAAAAAAAATATGTTTCGACTGCCATTGATCATCTTCAATTGATATCAATGTCGGAAACAGCTACTGAATTGTATTCATTTTATAATGCCTTACTGATGGCATGGGTTCAGTTTTCTGTAAAGTACTTACTTCATGATATCACGCGGTAGAGAAGTAAGCGTTTAAAATAAGATAGGAAGTCAAAATAATGGGAAAAAGTAAAATGTGTTGCTTAGTTGCAGACTATCAGCTTATCCAGAAGCACTCTGTCTCTATCCCGATAATAATATTTGGTGTAGAGTGCACATTGATACTGAGGCTACATGTACATTTGCAGGATACATGTGGCTTACGGAGGACGGCCGTCTCAACTTTCCGACTTGGATAGCTGGCTGGTTGCACAGTCCACTGGAAAATCGCTTGCTGATCCTAGAGAAATTGCGAAAATATTCCTTTGGAACTTTCGGTCTCTCCGACTGCACCTTCATCTGTACAGTCTCAGCTCCATAACACTGCTTTTGCGTTATAGTTAATTTTGTATATAACTGTATGTAAAAGTGAAGGAAAAAGGCAAAGTTGTCCCCGTGCTTAAGTAGTTAAGTATCACGTCATCAAGACGAATGGGGATGTGGAGATATAACTCCACCATTGTTGACCTCAGCTGTAGGTCAAGATGGCTCGTCAGTTTCATGTCATGGCCGCTTTACTTGCGGAGAAAGAGATCTTACTACTCGTTGTATACGAGACTGGGTGGTCCCCAGAACCGGTCTGGAGGCTATTGAGTGGATAAAAATCTTCTGCCCATGCCAGGAATCGAACCCCGGTCCGCCCACCTGTAGCTCGTCAGTATACCGTCTGAGCTGTTTCAGCTCACCATATATAAGCTAATACGTATTCTACTGTGGGAACTGCCCACATTCAAGCAAATATGACAACTCAAGTATCATTGCTTAGCAACGGCGAGTAAACAGCTAAGCAACAATTGCACCTTGGCCGTTTTTTTCAGTTTCTTAATCCTATGCACAGTCGATAGGACTCCTTGGACGGGGGATCAGTCCGTCGCAAGGCCGCTACCGACATACAGAACAACGCAAACACATAATAGAGACAAACAGACAAATATGCCTTGAGTGGGATTCGAACCCAAGATCCCAGTGTTAGAGCGAGCGAAGACAGTTCATGCCTTAGACCACGCGGCCACTGTGATCGACATTTTAATTTATACAACTGTTATATATATAGCTGCAGATTCTAGGTGTGGATTTATGGAATATAATTTATATCCTCATGTATAACTGTATCGCCACTAGCCCGTGCATCACGGGTGGGCAATTATTTTTATTCTCTGATCGGATGAGAATAAATTGCAAATGGCCTTACGCCGCAGGACCAGGGGAAAGTAACCCGTACTGAAAAAAATGTTAAATACCCAATCATTCCTAATAACTGAATATGTTTTATAAATACACGATAATATACGGGCCTATAAGTATTATTCTTAAGGGTCGTTAATCAACATTACTTTTAATAATACTGTGACATGTAGACCCATTTCTAAGCAACGACCAAAATACGCCCACGCAATAATAGAAAAGGTATTGCAAGATATGCTTTCTGTGTCTTCCCCGCCATGACCTTCGCTAGGGATTGCGTCCCTAAAAACATTCCAGCAGAATCAAATGCGCGGAACAACAGGACATTTACTGCTAGGCAACGGCGCGATAAAGAGGCTTTGTCAAATACAGGATGTGTTTTCTATGGTTCCGCCTCGAGACCATATAAGTAGTCCAGTCGTAAATCAGAAGTGAGTCGTAGAGCGAGAACGAGAATGGAGCGAGTCCTCGGCAGTCAAGGAAGAAGAGTTCGGCTGTAGATTGATTTGAGTTTTTGTAATTGATTGTGTTTAGGAAAGATTGTAAAAGAATGTGTTAATAAATATAATCATCCAGTCCAAACCCCATTATTATTACTCACGGAGCCGTAAACACGTGATATTAATGAATTATTTTGTAGCTAAACGCTAACATTTAATTTAGTCCATGTTTGAAAACGTGGCTTTTCTTCAGGAAGGATTTCAAAGAGAAATTTAAAATAAAACTAATCTCCAAAAATCAGTTGCAAAACGAGAACAACCAGAGTCTTCATTCATTTGGAATATGCCCTCGCTTTCTTTTGAACAGAGAGTAAGTCCAGTAAACTTTCTCAAATCCACTTACATCTCAACCAAAACCTCGTCATGTTTGAAGTTTGGTAAGGGTGGGCCGCCCCATAGCTCAAGCGGTTAGTCGCTGGCTTCCCATCGCGACGGCCCGGGTTCGATCCCGGGTCTGGTCAAGCGGCATTTATGTTGGACAAAGTGGCGCTGGGGCAGGTTTTCTCCGCGTACTTTGGTTTCCCCTGCCAATCTTAATTCTACCAAATACTCCACAATCACCCTCACCTATCATCTGGTGCTGGTACAATAGGCCAGAAGTGGTCACAGCGCAAGGGACTTAGTCCCACCCCACTAGCAATAAAAAAGAAAATGGTACGTGTGATTCTAAATTATTGTCGGGTTTTCCGTGGCCTATATTTTTCAAACCGGAAACAAGAAATGAAACTGCTTACGCTCCACGCAAAGAGGCCATGTTGAAGATATTTAAGATATAGTGTTGATTCTAATAGTAATAATACTTTTTGAGTTACACTTTCATATTCCATAACAGTTTTATTTTGTTATTTAAGATTTGAAAAATATAGGCCACGAAAACCCAGACAATAATTTAGAATCACTCTCTATATGTAGACACTAACTACACAATTGATTTACCAACTCCATAGAGAATAACCGTCCTGAAAACTTAGCTAATGAGGTGATAAAGAAATACCTCATATGTTTATGAAAACCGAATGTTCATTACTTTGTTCACAATAGCCCGCCTTTGGGCCCAATTCCCGGACAGTTCCAGTTTGCACTTTCATTTCTTATTTATATCCACTTTACTATTATCATTCCGTTTATGTCTAGATCTCCCATAGTTTTCTTCCCTTTAGCTTTTCCAACTAAAATTGCATCAACTCGCACGTTTTCTCTCACATGCAATATCCATATGAGATCCTCGTTGATCTGTTCACACTAATGATATTCGTTTTGGGCTACAAATTACTCATCTCTTCATGTAATTTTCTCCAGCGTTCTGTTCCTTCCTCTCCCTTAGATCCAAATATTCTCCTCAATGCTTTGTTCTCAAACATTCCGTCCTCGGTATTATCACCATAATGATCACTCCTTTACGGTTACACGGCTGCGGTGTCGGATAGACGCGGGACGGCATTGAAAGTGAAGACTTCGGTTGCTTCAGAGGATTGTAACAAAAGCCCCGTTATCAGCTGCTAGGAAATATACAGCGGTAAGATGTCGTCCTGCTTTCAAACTTCGACGTCATCTGCGAGGGTATTATTCTTAAATTGTTCGGAGAAGAATATTGTACACAGGCCTGGAGATTAGTTCTGTCGAGTTTGGGAAAGATCCTATGTCTACATCGTTATCTTAACGTGAACAATCCATCCGGCTGTTTTATTGAATATTCGTTTATTTAATGATGCTTTATCAACTTAAACGAATATATAGCGACGATAATAGTGTGTATTGTTAATGAAGCGCCCGAGATATTCTGTAAAGGTAGTACCACAGAGACTACGCGAAGAATTACAGTCTATACAGGCAGTCTCCGTATCGGGTTTCTTAACGTAGAGTCTCCTGAACATGAAGATGACATTGGCCGCTCAACGTCCGTATCGGCTTCTGCTTTCCGCCACGTCGGAGATACGTCCAACTACAAAGATGGAATTGATTGAGGATTTGATATTGTGACGTATAGACTCGTTGCTAGGCAACTACTCGGTAAACACATTACCGCGAGAACCAACGCTCGCAAAAATAGGACATTATTGCTAGGCAACTGGTCAGTAAACATACCTAAAACAAGACGGGACAATATAAGACGGTTTTTTTTCTTTCGTGTAGTCCATCCTGAGGCTATATAGCGGTATGTTCCAATGGAGGTGTTAGTTGTTGTCAGAAGTTGAGAGTGTTCAGTTGAAGAAGAGTTCATTTGAGAATTGGATCGAGTTCTGAAGATGGCAGTCTGACTGAGAAGAAAAGGCAAGAAAGGAATTAGTTTGTGGATAAAAAAATTACTGTGTGGTTTGAAGTGACAGTGAGACTGTTATAAATCCGTTGCCTGAATACGACTGAGAATCCTAGTGAGTGTGTAACGATGAACTGTAAAGTGTGTAGATGAGCAATAGCTCTGTAATTCCCTGCAGGCCCAAGTTGTGTGTATAAGGGGCAATAAAATCAATCATCCATTACAAAATCCATCTTATAAGTCAAGTAAAGACCCCCTTAACGTCACAATATACTGGCAAAGCTCACCGAATACATGTGATAAGAACCTTATCCGGTAACGTTAGGAAGCAGACGGTATTCAGAATCTCTAAGATTATAGCCATAGCATCTCTTCGATATGGGTATGTATGCTGGACACTTGGCAGAACGACGAAACGGAAATGCGACATACCGACTGACTGATCACAGACGTGTTAACATACGAGAGAACAACTACAAATCTCTGGCATAAATTAAAAAATTATAGATTATAAAATGAAGTGCCTGCAACATCTGGGACTAATGGAGCAGAATATATTTCATAAATTATTCTCATACTACAAAGTCGTGAGAGACTAAGGGCACCCATGTAAAACGTGTAGGGAAGAAGAATGCCGTATTGTGGGATGTGGCGCCGTGTAGATTTTGTGTGAACCGACGTTTCCGAAGAACGTATCGCCTTCATCTTCAAGGTAGAAAAATCCGCGAGCGAGGAACCAGCTTGAGCAGCTGGCTACAGTCTTCAGGGCGGATGTCTAGATCAACATTTTCTTAACCTCGGCACTAGCTGGAGGTAAGTGGTGAGCTTCACTCCCCTGTCGCTTTACTCCCAGGGAAAGAGTACCCGGTGCACTTTGGATAGGAGGCTGAGTTGGCCCCAGAGCCAGTTCGGATGACGTGGATAAGAGAAAATTCTTAAACCTACAGGGACTCGAACTGTTAACTCTGTAGCCAGTCGCTATACCGATTACGCTCTCCCGGCTCACAAAGAGTATAAGGTTCAGTTTGAATTATATGTCAGTGTTTCATCGATTTAGTTATTTTTCGACGCCAAATTTAACTGAAATTCATCCAGTGGTTTCGAAGATAATATCTGTGAATATACAGTCAGCCACACAGACGAGAACTTCCTCCACTGCATGCAGTCAGCGCGTTCGCCTTGCACAAAGCTGCAGACGAGAACTTCCTCCACTGCGTGCAGTCAGCGCGTGCGCTTTGTACAAAGCTGCAGACGAGAACTTCCTACACTGCGTGCAGTCAGCGCATGCGCTTTGTACAAAGCTGCAGACGAGAACTTCCTCCACTGCGTGCAGTCAGCGCGTGCGCCTTGCACAAAGCTGCAGACGAGAACTTCCTCCACTGCGTGCAGTCAGCGCATGCGCTTTGTACAAAGCTGCAGGCCATTCCCTGGCTCTGTTGCTTGAGTTCTTTACACACTCGGCTAACGTAGGTAGTGTGTGTGTATATAACATCTGTTTTGTATAGAGAGAGAATGGAAAGGTAAGCAGTTTGTTGAGCTTTAGAAGTGTGGCCACAGACGGGAAAGACCTCCGTCACCAGAATTACAGGGTTTACTAGTTGAGTTCTCTTATACTCTGCGACCGACTACCATATCGCTCGTGGCATCACCTCCCCAGCTCACTGGGCGTTCCGTCTCCCACCCCACGTTCCCAAGCAAAAACAACACTTCCCAGGAAGCTGTCTTTTCGCCTCTCCATTCACTAGTCTAGAAACTCCAGCGTGAATCAAGGGAGGTCTCACTGACGGCATCCACTGAGATTTCTGGTCAAGAACTAATAATATTAAGCGAGAATTTCGTGCGCTGTACACAAGAGTCCGTGTGTGTCATGTCGTTTGGAATCTAATAAAGCGATATCGAAATAAAGGGAAGGAATTCCTCATGGCAATACAACTCCAGAATTCCATGCGTCCTTTAATCGGAGTGCTGGATATAAATCTGTAGTCAGGAAACAGTGCTTGGCTAGTTGTTTCAGCTTCGAAACTTCTCAAAACATTTATATCAGTTCTAAGATGTATGTAGGAACTAGAAATTATATCACTATTTAGCCATCATACAGACTTTATTTCTGTAAGGTATACTCTGTTTCATAACATGTTTCGGTCACATGACTGCTTAGAGCTGTCAAAAATACGTTGAAATTGCCTACCAATCGGAACTGTATTAGCGAAATTATGACGTAGTTGCTTAGTGTGAACGTTCCAGTCAGTATACAAATGCTACATAATATATCTGACTCAGTCGCGTCTGAGTATTGTAGCATTGCGTCTCAGAAATTCCGGCGTCTCGAAACTGAAATTACTTGGCGTCGCGTTTTGGTCCCATGCAGACATATACGATGCACATTCTGTACTCATAAAAAAAAAGCAAGCTCCGTGGCCTGTAGTCCGCAAGCGAACTATACCGACCAAGCGACCGCCGCTTGTCGGCGAAGTTGGTGCCAAATATTTGCGGATAGAAGATGTCGCGTGGTGAATGCAACGGATCCCAACGGCCGTTAATCTCGGTTTTCTAGACCGGAGCCGCTATTTCCTTGAAATAGCTCTTCAATTGTCCTCACGAGGCTGAGTGGACTCCGTTTCAGACCCACTGATTCTCAGAAAATCTGGTAGCGTCGGGAATCGAACCCAGGACTTCCGGATCTGTAGGCAAGATCTCTGATCAATGGACCACAGAGGCAGTCCTGATTTATTTAAAACACTGAAATGTAAAAACAAATTATATTAAATGTCATAAACTACAGGGCGATTCTAAATTATTGTTGGCATTTCCGTGGCCTATACTTTTCAAGTCGGAAAAAAAATGAAACTGCTTATCGAATATGAAAGCGTAATTCATGAAGTTTCATTGTTTTAGAATCAATAATGCAGAATACTAATCACTTCCAACATGCGCGCCTTTCCTGGCACGTAAGATATGAAAGTTACAGGCCACGGAAACCCCGACAGCAATTTAGAATCAACCTGTATATTAACTAAGAACTACTTTGGCTCAAGCGTTTAGTCACTGACTTCCCACCGCGGCGGCCCGGGTTCGATCCCGGATCTGATCAAGTGGGATTTGTGTACAAAGTGGCGCTGGGGCGGGTTTTCTCCGAATATTTCGGTTTTCCCTGCCAATCTTCATTCCACCCAATTCTCCATCATCTTAATCACCAAGGGCAGGCTACAGTAGGCCAATCAGTGGCCGCCGTGCCGAGTGGACCCATCTGGACTCCACCCCACACTAAGCGAATTAAAAAAAACACTTTGAATATCTCTTGATAGACAGAATATTTATTTTAGGATTTGAAATTCTCACAACGACGATCATGAATATTTCTCTTGTAAGATATAACGCTATGTAATCCAAATTATTCGACGTTTCGGAGGAATAATTCACCTTCGTTTTCAGGGTTCAAAAGTAAGCCAAAGCAGGAAACCGGAATCGAGTAGACAGTACAGGCTCTACTTGTTGGCCGATTCATGCTGGTTTCACGCTTGGCTTACTCTTCAACCCTGAAGATGGATGTGATATGTTTCTCCGAAACGTCGGTTTGCTTTCACTGGATTACGTGGCGCTGTATCCCAGAACATATACTCTTCGGAAAATACTTATTTGACGTGTGAATTTGGGCTCTGAACCTGCCAATAGTACGTGATAATGCCAGGTCTTTTTGTTTTGTATCTACAAGGAGTTCTTTCCATAATAGAATCTTCGTGGAGAATAAATCAAATTTTGTTCACTGAACGCTGGAATTTTAGCCGTTAACACCCTTGAGCTCTCATGTTCACCGACTTCCTATCTGTCCGATTACACTCATTTACCTGTCCTAATTTGAATTTATGAGAATATTTCTCATTGGCTCCCGACCTTCAAGCAATCTTTCATACCGTAGTTCCGTACACACAGAGAGTGGGAGAGCTAAGAAGAGTAGCGAAGTGCTGCGCCATAATCACGCCATCCGTTACATCTAGAGAGTGGGAGAGCTAAGAAGAGTAGCGAAGTGCTGCGCCATAATCACGCCATCCGTTACAACCAGAGAGTGGGAGAGCTAAGAAGAGTAGCGAAGTGCTGCGCCATAATCACGCCATCCGTTACATCTAGAGAATGGGAGAGCTAAGAAGAGTAGCGAAGTGCTGCTCCACAATCACGCCCTGTTCTCATTAATCCGAAGCCTCTTTAGTTCATACGCATAAAGCAATTTCTCGATTCGGCCTTGAGGTCTAGAACATTTTGTCTTCTCGTCTGCTGGCTAGAAACATAAAATTTAGAATATACAAAACTATTATTTTGTCTATGGTTCTGTATTGGTGTGAAATTTGGTATCTGACATTTTTTTTCCTTGGCACTACAGCCCCAGTGGGCCTAGGCCCACCGCCATGAATTTCTTCGTTCACTTCGGTTTTTCTAGATCTTACACATTCGGTAGGACTCCTTGGGCAGTTGATCAGCTTGTCGCAAGGCCTCTACCTGTACACAAACACAGAAAAACGCACACACACAAACTAAACACCCATGCCCTGAGTGAGATTCGAACCCACGATCCCGGTTTCCAAGCGAGCGAAGACATTACATTGTTTAGACCGCTCGGCTACCGTGACCGGCGGTCTCTACCATTAAGAGAAGAAAATAGACTGAGGATGTTGAGGAGAATATTTGGACCGAAGAGGGATGAAGTGACAGGAGGTTGGAGAAAACTGCATAATGAGGAGCTTCATAACTTGTACTCTTCTCCAAGTAGAATTAGAATGACCAATCAGGATTGGCAGGGAATGTAACACGAATGGTAGAGAAGAGAGATGTATGTAGGATATTGAAGAGAAATCCAGAAGGAAAGAGAACACTAGGAAGACCACGACGCAGGTGAGTGGACAATATTAAAATGTAACTTAGAGAGATAGGATGGGCTAGTGTTGACTGGATCGATCTGGCTCAGGATAGGGACAAATGGTGGGCTCTTGTGAATATGTTAATAAACTTTCGGGTTCCATAAAATTACTGGGAAGTTCTTGAGTAACTATACACCTGGCGGAGTCTCAAGAAGGGCTCAGCTCCATGAAGTTAGGCATTGCCCTGTGCAGGCAAGGCGATGGGCCAGTCTGTTGTCCAAGGAGCCCTATCATATGACTGAGAATTCAAAATTTCAAAGTTGCGTGTGACTCTAAATTTGAAGAAACCAAAGAAGATTTTCTGAAATAATAGAGCAATATCTGTCAGCAGGTCACGCGATGCGTGCAGTGATCAGCAAGTCGTACCCTTAAAATCGGCAAGACTGAAGAAGGAGACGACCAGTGACCCACTACGCTGACTCGATAAAAACGCGCTATAAAACACTCTATTCCTTGCCCCATCCAACTCGTTTACTGGGCATATTCGTTTACTCCCATCTGTTCTCCCTCTAGCTATTTGTTCCACCCTCGAATACCTTCTTCTTTTACTCTTTCTGCGTTTCTGTCTTCCCCTTCGGGGCTAGAGTTGTCGCTACCCCTTTCCTTTTGCTAACCCTCTGAATGTCTCATGGCGCCACTACCAGATGATTTTTTACTTACTTGGAAGCAAACATAGCAAATTAGGCTTGTCAATTTCATTTGTCATGATGGTTGCAGAACTTGCTAGTTATTTAGAGTATGAAGTTTCTAAATTTCAAAAGTCCTCTGTAAAAAGACGATTCACTCACTCATGGAGCTGAGCCTTTCTTGAGATTCTGCCAATTGTGCAGCTACTCAAGACCTTCCCAGCATCTTATGGAACCCAAAGGTAGAAACACCGAAGCTGTAGGACCACCCCTTGCCGGCTGTCCGCGACTGCTTTTTCAATATATTCGCAGTTTCCCTTCATAACTGGAGTGTTTCTCCTCCATTAAATAGCAAAAGTAAAGTAAAAGTATCCCTGTAACAGGCCGTGGAGGCCCATAGGTTTGTGAGATGTTGAGGTTCCCACATTTTCTAGACAATCGTCCCACAGATGGCGGTAAGTTTGTCAGCTTTACGCGCCGGCCGCCCTTTACCCCAAAGAATATTCCTGGTACTCATTACGTTAGAGGCTGAGTCGACCCAGGGCCATAGTGCGGCTGGAAGGATTAGGTAAATTGAAAATGTCATCTCATTGGGATTCGATCCCGCACAGTATTAATTATTCCCGATTACAGAAAGTGAAGTCTCTGAGTATAAGCATTAGTTTTAAATTTGTAAATTTCAGTCTGTACTTTTGTCAAGGTAAAGTCTATTGCTTATACTCGTATGTTATAAGGCAAGGCAAATTTGTCCCGTGGCCGGTCACGGTAGCCGAGCCGTCTAAGGCATGCACTGTCTTCGCTTGCTCGGAAGCCGGGATCTTGGGTTCGAATCCCACTCAGGGCATGGATGTTTAGTTTGTGTGTGTGCGTTTTTCTGTGTTTGTGTGCAGGTAGAGGCCTTGCGACGAGCTGATCACCCGCCCAAGGAGTCCTACCGAATGTGTAAGATACAGAAAAACCGAAGTGAACGGAGAAGTTCATGGAGGTAGGCCTAGGCACTCTGGGGCTGTAGTGCCAAGGGGGAAAAAAATTGTCCCATACTTAATTAATTGATCACCACGCCATGGAGATCTATGCGGGAGGGGAAGTACGCCTTCGCCCTTCTTGACCCGGGCAGTAGATTGGAGTGAGTGGTGAACTTCACGCTTCGCCCACTTTATCCCCAGGAAAAGAGCTCTCGGTACCCATTGGACAGGAGACTGGCTGGGCCCCAGGGCTCGTCTGGAACCTGTGGAATAACGAAACATCTCTTGTCCCTGCCGAGAAGAGAGACCCGGCCGACCGGCCCGCACCCAGTGACTATACTGGCTGAGCTATATGACAGAAATTATGATCTTTAGTGACCAGCTCCATAATGACGACCCTATCATTCCAGTCGCTTGATTAATGACGTATTAGTATTTCAAAATATCCCGCTGTAACAACAATTATAAGCACCGTGTAGTGTATTGTTGCGTGCTTATTCATTTGCCGCTGACATTTCTTTATGGCGCCGTTGTCCATCAATGGACAGCTTTATTCTCGTTCCTTTATTCTGGCCTTCTGCTTTCATGTCACAATATAAATAATGTGTGTATTTTAACGAAAAGTTAGAAATATTTGTGCTAGGTATTCGAACAAAGAAAAATAATTCGTTAGGTAGCGAAATCCTGAAATTCATTCAACGACTTTCTGACTGGAAAAACACTCAAAGCAGGAGTGATATTGTTTGTCGAAGAATATTTTCCAGCTGAATCCATTTTTACCTTGATACGTTTCATATTTCTCTTCATGTCATTTTCTCAATTCTTTGTCTTTCCAACTCGAAACATCACTGTTTCCTTCAGTTTACAGGTCAATTTCTCCCCTTCTTACCCTCATAAAACATCCGAACACACAATGAATGACGGGTAGGACAGTGCGCAGTTTTCTATGCTCCTACCGTTTCTACCTTGTCTTCCATTCTCACACGGATGAAACCTAATCTTGTATAGAGCCTATGGAGCCGGATGTCAGGCGAACCGTGAAAACATCGCCATAAAACCTTATAAAACACGTCAAAGTACTTTTCTCGGCTTCCTTCAGATTGTATTGATACACTAAATCTTGCTATTGGATTTACGCATTAGTCCGAAGTCCTCCGTTTTGTAGATAATTTAATCTGGCAGTCGGGGATTTGTACAGTGGAATTACGTGTTTTGTGAATCCAGCGTGGATTATCCAGAGACTTATCAGAAAATGCATACAGACTTTTGGTCGAAATGAAACCTGAGAGAAGTGGCTTGCGTATAGCTGGGAGGACAACTTCTTGGACATGATGTCATGTAGCCCTGTAGATCGCCGAAACTTCAGAGGAACGTAATTTCTCCATTTTTTCGGGNGGGGGGGGGGGGTCCAAGATAAAGCCAAGTAACAAACAATCTCCACAGTCACCGACGTAGCAAACTCAAATACAGCAATATTCAAATACTCATAGAAACTTATAAAGATGAAGCTATCCCTGTAACAGGCCGTGGAGGCCCACATGGGACGTCGAGGCTCCCACATTTTCTAGACAATCGACTTACAGATGGCGGTAAGGTTGTCAGCTTTACGCTACGGTCGCCCTTTACACCCCAGGAAGATTCCTGGTACTCATTTATTTTAGAGGCTGAGTTGATCCCAAGGCCATAATGCAGTTCGGAGGATTAGGTCATCGAAAAATCCAGTGACCTCGTCGGTAATCGAAACCGCAAACTTTCGGCTTGTAGCATAGTGCCTCAACCAACTACGCTACCGCGTGCTCCATTAAAATTCTCGTAGATCTGCAAAATTACATAATCTGAAGGCGTCGATCAAGACAGAGGTCATTGTTGCGCTCTTGTGGTCACAGTAATTAATGTCGGTTTGAGCAAAAGGCTGAAAAATTCGGGTTCCAGCAAATGCTTGGAAACTCTTGAGTAGCTGCAAAATTGGCAGCTTCTCAAGAAGGACTCAGCTCCATGAGTGAGTGAGTGATTATGAACTATAGTTTCATAAGTCTAATTACGTTTTTCGTAGTTAAAGAATGGACGAACATCTAGCAAAAATTCGAGAACGTTAATGAGTATCTGATTTACATAAAATATTACTTATAAATTGTCTTATACTTAAGCACTGGGTTATCATACAATTATAGTTTCAAACTGAAATTTGCTTGGATTTGTCATATTCTGTGTCATTGTTTTCTGTTAAATATAACGAACAGGAAGTTGTGTTGTTCGTACCAATAATAAACTGTGTACAGTCACTGCATATGTTTATCAGTTGAAACTTTTCAATACCTCTTATTTTACCGGAGTGTGGTGTGGTTGTCATTCAATGTCAAACTTCCTGTGTTTAAAGTTTCAATAATGTTACGAGTTTGTGCCAAACGGTTTCCGATATGTAATGCAGTGTGCCGGATATTAATTTTTATGACTTTTGCTAAATTATGGTATTAATTCCGAAACTGTGAGCTGTAAATTATGTCGAATTGACCAGATGAAAAATTAACACCCTCCTACTCTTCCACCAAGTCGTTCGGTCGCCATTTTGTCAAGACATAACCAACTGTTATTCTACAGTCCTTGCCATCAGAAGCTGAGAAGCTTAATGTAATCTTCTAAGAGGCAGCATTTGCAGATAACAAGACAGAACAGAGGTTTTGATTCCATTTGACTTCAGAGGAATTAAACTACCCATCCCTAGGACGTTCAAAATGAGAAAATATCAGTCACTCTCAGGCAGTTGTCAATTGAATAAAAAGCGTGCTTCACTTAATATACTGCAAGGTTAACTATGCCAGAAATATATTATCAAATTACAGAATGTAAAGGTTTTGCAAAAATAAGCCATTCGTCTCATTTCAGTCTTCGACTAATAATATTACGGCGTTACCACGCACGTGGGAGGTGACAAATCCATGTAAAGTTCTGGACGGAGAATCTGAAAGGGCTTAAAAATTTCACAGAAACAGATGTACATGGGAGAATGACAATAATATTGTTATATAAAGAAAGAGAGTATGAAGGTGTGAAATCTATTCAATTACCTCAGAATGCAGTGTAATATTGGGTTTCTCTGAACGCAGTAATGGGACCTTTAATAATATTACCACCTGTATAGGTTATTACAGAAGGGGTTTTGAATCCAATGATTGGATTTATTGACACCTTATTCACGCAACTCGGGACAACAAGCAATAGAGCACTATCCCTGATATACACACATTACAATTTACACGTATTACGGTTCTCGGTCTTCATTAGTCGTGTCCTGGCAACGGATTTATAACAGTCTCACTGTCACTTCAGATCACAAACGAAGTCTTCTTTGCCCCGCCTAACTCATTTCTTGGCATTATTCTGCACCTGCCAATTCCGAGGACTCGGCTCAATTCAATTCCTCTGCTTCCAAGCTCATATCCTGGCAGGCTGGCCTCTCTTAACTCGAATCAACTCGGCTACAACTAACTGCTCCCTTGGAGCTTGTCGTTATATAGCTTCTGAGTGGACCACACGGAAAACACCTTCCTCTATTGTCCCGAGTTTTTGTAGGCGTGTTTACTGATCCATTGCTTAGCAATAGAGGTCCCATCGTTGTGCGCGTTGGCTCCCGCGGAAAGGTATTTACCGAGTCGTTGCCTATCAATGGGTATAGACGTCATTTAAAAAAAAATGTATTAAATTTCTTCACCTGGTTGAGTTACTGTTCTAGAACCCAACCCCTACCATGGAATTATTTATTCTTCAAACGTCTAATATTGTTCGTAGGAAATTATAATTATATCATACTAAAAATGCTAGATTGAACACCATCTACTTCTTTTCACTATTATCGTATACCTCAGATTCTTGACCTGTCTTTAAGCTACTCTTTCGAGTAGTGATATTAATATAATATTCGAACGGTATACTCTAGTTTGGCGTTCCTTGCATATCTCATTGCTGTAAGCCTACTTATTCGTTTCGTATTGCAGCGTGTGAGGCCGTTACTATGCAACGACCACGAAATAAGCAAATATACCAGAGGCGTGTCTAGGAAACGGCTCGAAAAACTAGTTCCCTCAGCAACAGACAGAAATGCAATAATGGTACAGCAACAGAAGAAAGATGTTTTCTGTTGTTCGTACTGCGTCCGTTGCTACGCAATGGCGCAGAAAACACATCTCTGTGGTAACGATTTCCAACACAACAGTACAAGAGCTGTGTCTTCTTTGTGATCCGTACCGAGATGGTATAACCGGAAAAATTATGGCTTAGGCAGTTGATAGTCAGGCGGTGAAGAGTAGACCAGGAGGCTGGTGTGAATTGGTCCCAAGTTAGTTGCAAGTGTGCTCAGTTGACAGTCCGGCTGTACAGATATAAATTTATATGTGATACCTAGAGTGTGTAATTCAGTGAGACTGTTATGGTTCCTGTGTTAAAATCCGTTGATAGGAAACGGCTAGTGGAGACTCTAACAGACTGAAGACACTAGTCTCTGTGTGTCAGTGAACTGTAAAATGTAGTCACATGTCGTGAGTGTATAAGTGGTCAATAAATCGAATCGGCAATCCAAATCCGGTCTATAATCACTCACACATGTGACAATATCACTCATATCTATGGTTACAAAGCTGGTCGTACTATTTAATTCACACGGACCGAAGCCAGAAGTTATTTTCCGTTTATTTTATTAACTATTAATGATATAAAAGATATCTCAAGGAGACGTTTTGGAACAAAATGGTTTTTCTATTTTATATCCGTGCTATATCATGTACTGGGATCACTTACCGAGGAAATCATGTTTGATTTGAGTGTCAGGTGAAGTGTGAATTGACAGGCCTGTACAACCCAAAACTGAATATTTCCAACAATTTTTATTTCAGATGTCAATTATAAATTACATAGAAATATGTTGACCACTTTCCTTAATGAACTCTGCGAATTGACAAAATCATTTCTCCCGTTATACAAAAATTCTGTGCACATTGAACAAAGAATATATCGCCTATATTATCAACGTTAGCTTCACTATGTTGAACAAATAAATATTGTGCCCGTGGTGTTATGTCTTATGTTGCTATATCGATTAACTTCCCGAATGTTGACCAAATGCGTTCACTGATTAATAAATTTACAGTTTCTATTTTCCATTGTTATTGTGGCGTATAGAGCCGTTGCTATGCAGCGCCCGTAGCTTTTCTGTGTGCTATGGCATCGCACAACAATAGAAGAGGTTTTGCAGGCTGTGTTCTCTGTGGATCCGCTCCGAGGCTATATGACTTGACCGACCGTGTTCTGTTGAGCGAGAGAGTGCAGTACAGTTGAGGGTTCATCTGTGGAGTGTTAACCAACGAACAACGGAAGAATCTCCATTGCTGAGATTCGTAACCAGGAAACGTCTAGTAAAGACATTGCAGATGAATAGCAACTGTGGAGAGCGGTTACCAAATAAAGACCAATGAATTTAGACTGAGAAAACTTAGTGTGAAGTGATTTGTGGTGTGGATATCAGCAATAATGTAATCATGTTTTGTCTGTCTGGGTGGCGAGAGATGTAACCCGGTTACAGCTTGCCCCGAGCTCAGAGCGTAATCGAAATTCCATGCGTTGCGGTCGGTGTTTGTATGTAAAATGTACCTATGGATTTTTTGTATAAATAATTTTATTTAAAAAGGCGCTATTTTATTTGAAATCCAGAAATCCGAACAATTCTATTTTCCAAGCAAACCACTGCTTTAATTAGTTCGGATTATCGCCGTTACACTGTATTGAAATTGAAACTTACCTAACAAGAAGCTTGGCAGGTACATTTGTCGGCCGAATTCCGAAATTCACGGAATAGTGGTTAAGCCTTCATGCTTTGACTTCTAGAATGTTCTAGAAGCTTCTCAGTTTTCCGACTTTTTCTCTTGTTAACTCAGTATCTCGATGGATGTTCAAACTCTGGAGATTATGCAACGTTATTAAACAAAGTAGTGAGGTTAAAAGTTTATCAAAGAGTATAGATTTTTTTTAAACTGGTCCATTTAATTCTACTGAAGACTGAGACGAAAAACCAGTCTTTAAAACACCCAATATATATTTATAAATTGATAATGTCCCAAACAAATTCCTCCATAACCTAAACTAATACATTTACGGTATGCTTGCCGTCTCTCACTTGTAGAAATGATGTGTGACTATGAGAAATATTCCGTTCTAAAGTCATTGTAGAAAGGAATGTGACTATGAGAAATAATCGACCGCCTCTGTTGTCTAGTGGTCAGGGTTCCTACATACAGATCCAGAGGCCCCGGGTTGAATTCCCGGAGCTACCAGATTTTATGAGAAGTAGTGGGTCTGGAACGGGGTTCACTCAGCCTCGTGAGGATAATTGAGGAGCTATTTCAAAGAAATAGCAGCTCCTGTCTAGAAAACCGATATTAACGGCCGTGGGGATCCGTTGCGCTGATAACGCGACACACTCTATCCGCCAAAGTTGGCACTAACTTCGCCGACAAGCGGTGGTCGCTCGGTCGGTATAGTTCGCTTGCGGATTACAAGCCACGGAGTGTTTTATTTTGTTTATTAGAAATATCCAGGTCCGAATTCATTGTGGAAAGGCATACGTGGCTATGAGAAATATCCCGTTTCAAACTCAGGAAGGGGTGTTGCTGCCCGCTGAATATTTTCTTCCAGTTAAAGTTGCGTGAAGTACAATGTCCCTAACTTGAACACTCCCCATTCTGCGCATTATGGAGCATGCCATTGTTACAGATAAGCCCACATCACTCATTTCCTGGATAATTTTCATTTCACTCCGATCTCAACTTATTTAAGGAAGAAATTGTGCAGTACATAGCAATTTCATTTGAGAAATTCATTTTGGACGAATGCCAGAACACTAGGATTGGGTGATACAGCTTTTGTTTCCAGTAATATATCTGTCAAATGAATGAATTTTATCGACTTTTGTAGCTGTTCGGCTCAGCAATTCCTTATATATAGTTCCACAGAGGAAATTCGACTACATTTGCAAGTGAAATGAATTAAGTACTTTGGGCTATTCGTATATCGAATAGCTCAGGACGTGTCTCTTCACCGTAAATACGCGTTCTTCATGGTACAGTATTTTTATTGATTTCTCTCTTCAGGTCATATGGTCTTGAATACCGTCAACATTGGCATTGACGGCTCAGAATTTTGAGTAAGATGAATCCAGATAATTCCATGGAATTCTATTTAATTAAGATCTAATTTAATATTATAATTCCATCTATACCTTTGCACTGAATATCATTTCTTCATGGACAGCGCTCCTGCTTCGTGTTTAGAAGTATCGGGCTTCAAATCTCAATCCAGAGATTTGTCATGACTGACATAAGACGTGTCTTTCCTCGGTACTTCAGAACAAATGCCTTTACAGTAGGAGCTCTACATAATTTGGACAGAGAATTTTCCCTTCTACACATTTTCCAATTCATAATTTAGTAACCGTTCTACCATTAGACGCTATGTGGTCTGAGAACTACTGACAGCGTCGTTAAATAGTGTGACGGAACAGTCCATTGCTAGACAACAGTTCGTTGAAAAGCACGTATCCGCAGGAACGAATACGCTTGTTTGTTACGTTGTCGTTTTTTGTTTTATAAGTATTAGTCCTACTTCTACGTAAAATGTTGCACTGTCTTCCTTTACCTAGTTCTAAAACTTGGTCTAAAAAAACAATAAACTAGAAGAAGCAGAAATAAAATTATCTACCTGATGATGACATAAGTTATAATCATGAAGAAGTAACACGTATAAATAAATGACACTGTAGCACACCAACAGTCTACGAGTATGATAAGATATTGCACCCTGAAGAGAGTCTCCCCAAATTAAATCGTTCAGTGGCTAAGACTACGGTAGTATTTCCCTCGATAACGCCAATGAACTACCGGACTACACGGTATCACATCCCAGAAGCTAGTACTCCTACCGTCACCGCTGTGGGAGACTGTAATCCAGCACACATACCGACCAGATCTGGACATAGATCTATCTAGCTCCAGTGGCTTCCTCGCTTCGCCGTGCAAAACTACTGCAGGATTTTTACGCCCACGTTTTAAGCTGTTAAAGTGGTTAGAGGCGTTAAATTACCTTCAAGCGAGGCCAAGACTCTCGAAGGGAGTGGCAGGGAACAAAGTTACAGGGGATGTGTCTATATAGATGCTTTGGGGGTAGTTTAGTCTGGTTTTCCTTGTCATCATACTTGTCAGCCTTGTTGTTATAAGTTATCAGATGACTGAAAGAACAAACTGCATCCCCTGCTATAAACTGCTCTGAGACTGGGATGGGGGATTTATAGTGATTCCATACTAAGTAGCAAGTATTTTTATTTGGCTTTGCTTGAAAATAACGTAGGAACGATACATCATCAATGTACGTGGTGTTATAATACGCGGACCTACACTATACAAAACTACGCTCTGGTTCTGCAGCGATAACAGATGTAAAAAAGCCACGACACATTCGTGACATATTTACATTTGGCTCTCATTCTCACACCCTGCCTCCCTAATTTCCATTATGTCAACTTCCCATATCCATACTCTTAACATCAGGTTGGACATTTCTGAAGAGGTTTCTCTACCAGAATTTCCTATGCATTCTTTATTTCCATTCAATCCCTATAGATTTCTTGTTTTCACTACCTGTTGATTATTTATGCTACACCTGACGACATTTGGGGTACGCGGTATCGTAGTTGGTTGAGACACTATGATACAAACCTGAAGGTCTCGGGTTCGATTCCCAGTGAAGTCACTGAATTATTCAATTTACCTAACCTTTCCAGCCGAACTATTGCCATGGGATCGGATCAGCCTCTAACAGAGATGTGTACCAGGAATCTTCCTGGGGGGTAAAGGGCGGAAGGTGCATAAGCCTAACAACCTCACGTCCATCTGTGAGCCGACTGTCTGAAAAATGTGGGAGCCTCGACGTCTCAAAACCTTATGGGCCTCCACTGTCTGTTATTGGGACAATTTTAACAATACTATCAGTAACTGAAACAATCAGACTCGCATGTTGAGAATTAGAATGATCAGTGGAAAGGAGGTAGGGGAAAGGGGGCCGTGGTCTAATTTAAGGTACTATACTGTTGGAAGAGACCGAGGAAAACTCACAAAAGACCTCCGTCAGGATATCCAGTCTCCGGGGCAGGATGTGAAAGCAGGAACTTCTGAACACAAGGCAGAGGTGCTCACCATTCGGCCTCGACGAGAAATGGTTTAATTTCCCTAACAATATTGAGTGGCCTATGTAAACCACGGAGATCCTCGTTATGTAGTATACTAAATTTCTCCCTTGCATCTTACTTCTCATGTTCAGCTATTTCCCTGTGCACTTTCCTCGTTTCCAAACACTCGCAATTTATATTCTTCCCTCACAGGATGAAGCCATTTTTCACACCTCTGTCACCAACACGTCCACTTTCCAAGACGATTTAAGACCGAGATATAGAGAAGAGTTTTATGGGGCAGTGTACATGCAGAGACTAGGCAACGCTGCAAAGAGTGACGAGGGCCGTAATTTAGTGCACAAATTTCCAACGACTTTCTATTCATTTTATTAAGTTTTCTTGAGTTCTGATTATATCATTTTATTAAGGTTCTTGAAATTGTCACGTGTAGGAGTGACTTATAAGACAGGTTTCGGATTGGATGATTTGATTTATTGCACCTTATACATTCACAAATCGAGACTACAGGTAATACAGCGCTATTGTTAATCTACAGACGTTAAAATTCACAGTTACACACGCACACGTTAGGGTTATCATTCTTCACTAGTCGTATTCTGGCAACGAATTTTTCAAAGTCTCACTGCCACTTCAAATTACACATGAAGTCTTGTTTGTACCGCCTAATTCCCTTTCTTGACATTATTGTACAACTGCCAATTCCAAAGACTCGACTCAATGCAATTCCTCTGCTCCCAGACTCATATCCTGGCAGGTTGGCGTCTCGAAACTCGACTCGACTACTGTTCTCTACTGCTCTGTTCCGTCTTCTGACTCTGTCCTTTTGTAACTCTCGGCACGATCACACAGAAAACGAAGCTTGTATTGTTGATGATGTGTGTTTACCGCGCCGTTGCCAAGCAATAGACATCCTATTGTCGCTTGAGTTGGCTTCGCGGTAATGTGTTTACCAAGTCGTTGCCTAGTAATGGGTATACGCGTCACAATATATGCAAAAAGTCCATTAATGGCCTTTACAGAAGTGGAATTTTTAATGTATTAATATTGCTAATAATCGTAATTGGTAGACAATTTTTGGTGAATGTCTCTGACATCCAATTTGTAGATGTTTCCAACGATCTGCATGCCGATTCCGATACAGACAGGCAGACAGACAGACATGAACTTCACAAAATTTTGCAAAGTACTTTCAGTATAAGGTCTCATAAAGGCCATTTTCGAAGTATGATATGATGCAGGAAAAATCGCTTTTGTGTAATTATCCTGATATTCTTAACACCTGAGGTAGAAGTCTATCGTTCACAAAATATGTTTCATTCTTCTGTGCAACTTTCATTTGGAACTGTTTTCACTCCGAAATTATGTACAGAGTTACGCGCGAGTTCTACTCGCGATGCGCTAAAAACGAGTGTACATTTTCCTTTATTTTCCTCCCCGATTTTAATCAACAACATTCATTAAAATTGTCTCATATCGAATTTCAAGATCTTCCCCTTGGTGTAGGCGCTGCCGTTAGATCACAGACAGACATGACCTCCGTACAAGCTGTTAGTTTTCCTCTGGAAGAAACTCCTAATAATGCATATACGTACAAGTTAGTTAAATTGTGTTTCCTGTTCATGGAAATCTTATTGTTCATCCATCTTATTGACCACTTACATGTTCAGTTATTGTAGAGAAAGGCCACGTCAAGCGATTAGTCACTCTCTTCCCACCGAGGCGGCCTGGTTTCGATCCCAGGTCAAGTCATGTGGGATTTGTGGTAGACAAAGTAGCGCTGCGGCAGTTTGTCTCCGAGTACTTCGGTTTTCCCTGCCAATTCTCATTCCACCGACTGCTCCACACTCATCATCTATCATCCGGTGCTAGTACAATAGGTCAATTAGTGGCCGACGTACCGAGTGGACTCAGTCTCACGCCACCTCAAGGCCCTAAAAAGAAAACTATTGTAGAGAAAACGTGATCAGTGCATTGGGGTAGATTTCACTGTTCTTTCACATGTCTGTCTGTAAAGGAATGACGTAGATTGGGGTTGTGTGAAAACAAACTTCTGAGAACAATACTTAGATGTAAGAAGAGAAAGTAACGGAGGGATGGAGAAGGAGATACAGAATGCGTCAGTGGATCGGGCGATTTGGCAGTTGTGTTTTTTCTGGATTAGTTGGAGTGGGGAGGATGCCACTACTACCACCCAGCAGCCTACTTCAGAGCGTTTTAGTTGCAATGGAATCATAGACTGGAACACAAGGTGATTTTGCTGTGAAAGCATTTTACAAGAACAGTGACAGTTTCGTGATCCCTCAGCGTGAATTTCGAAGAGAGTTTGGTATAACTAAGATCTCGATAACTCGTATTATCCAAATAATATTATTTGTTTGTTAAATGAAGAAGGATATGCTAAGCAGGACATGTAGCAAGTTCAAGAAAATGTTAAATGTCAAAAATGAACATGATGGACTCTATAGACAATATCCAAGAAAAGTAGATTATTATAAAACAGAGAAAACAACTAAACTAAAAGATTAAACGACCTCGACGAATAAAATAAATGTAGACAACATTCATTAATAAGCGAAGACGATCAGTTAAATGAAATAAGACATAGCGAAATAAGTAGAAACGTAATTAACAAAGTAATTGTTATATCAACACGGCCAATTATATTTTAATTAAATTAAGACTGTTTATTATGTAGATCTAAAATTCAGGAGCTTATTCACTCCTTTTATTTAATTATTTTGAAAACAATAAGAACTATTGGAAAACTTTACGGAACATATACCTATAAATATGGTTTATATTTGTGTTCAACTTTTGTTTGAAACGTTGTTTTCTTCCATAAATTTTCAGAGAACAACGCTGGAGATGTCCGGAGAAATGCATGTAGGACTCCACGTAAAGTGTACGTTATTTTTGTTGACTTTTAACCAGAAGTGGAATGTATCTCATAAATATTCTCGAACTGTTTGGTGTAAACAGATGGACAGACAGACGTAGATGATTTAATTACATTTTTTGCCAAAAATTCAAGAGGAAAACTGGGGTGCGGCTTATATTCGAAATATTCGAAATCACACTTCATTTAAAAAAAATTATATTCATAATTAGTAATACAGGGTGTAATACTCCTGAAATAATATTCCAAGAAAATTATTTTTTCTATAATTTCTGTCTGAAAATTGTGCTGCGGCCTATACACGCACGCGGCCTATACATGCGTAAATACGGTAACTCTCCGTAGGATTCGAACGCACGTAAAATCTGTCAAAATTTGTGAAAACGCAAAGGTCAGCGAGTTGCCTTAACCGATTAGCTTTCCAGTCAAGCGATTTTCTTAGACATCTCTTCCCTTGAAATATACTAAATTTGTTGCCCTTCTTGATCATTACTAGAAACATTTCAAGAAGTGGATAATATGACCACATAAAAATAAGCATGTCTGGATGAAAGATATGACGGAACATAAACTCGACAGTAAGTTTATGCATTTATACTTTAATTTTCCATGCAACCATCTAGTTGGTATAGCGACTGACTACGGGCTAGACGACCAAGGGGTCGGAGTTCTAGTCCCTCTTGGGGTAACAATTTTCTCTTCTCCAAATCGTCGAGACCGGCTCTAGGGCCCACCCGCCCTCATATCCAATGGGTATTTGGGGGCTCTTTCCCCGGGGGTAAAACTGCCGAGGCGTGAAGCTGAACACTCACCTCCAACTAGTGCCGAGGTCAAGAACATGTGGATCTATACATCCACTCCCCATACGTCTTCATGATGTAGTGCTTAATTAGTTAAGTACAGGGACACCTTTACTTTTTTTCCCTTGGCACTACAGCCGCAGTGGGCCTAGGCATACCTCCATGAGCTTCTCCGTTCACTACGATTTTTCTAGATCTTACACATTCGGTAGGACTCCTTGAGCGGGTGATCAGCTCGTCGCAAGGCCTCTACCTGTACACAGACACAGAAAAACGCACACACACGAACTAAACATCCATGCCCTGAGTGGGATTCGAACCCACGATCCCGGTTTCCAAGCGAGCGAAGACAGTACATGCCTCAGACCGCTCGGCTACGGTGAGCGGCCAACTTTACTTTATTTAATATAATTTAACTGCTTTTCATTTGGTTAAATCATTTGAAATGTATAGTTTTAACCAGTAATAGAGCATTGGATGGTGCGTCCTAATGCAAACATTGCGATCAATAACACGTCAATACAGGTCCCCCCTTCCCTTCGCCCCTGTATCTTCCAGCACCAGACACGCATAATCCATGGCAGTGCGCTATGCTTCGTAACAACTACAGCAATCATAGACAAGAACCAGACCATAAGTATACAATACAGTGTAGAGAGTAAGGAGTTCCGTTCCGCCATGATTTCAGACATGATGTACACAAGTTCCTTCACAGTGTAGAAGGGCATTTTGATGTAAGAGATAGGAAGTAAGAGGGGGATACAAATAATCACATAGTGAACTTCATAATTTGTAGACCCTTCACAAAATATTACTAAGGATAGAAGCCAAAGATCCCCTATGGAGGCGGGTTAGATTAACTCCACCGTATCCCTGCGAGTAGTAGAAGGCGAGGAAAAGGGAACCCGATGCCTGGGGGTATAACTGGGCCACCCTGTCACTGGGGGGGGGGGCATAAATACAGAGACCTGGTCCTCTAGGTTGGGGGTTGGGTGCAAGGCTAACGACGTAGCTCTGTAAAAAATTATCGTTGGTGAATCCGGAAAAGTGACAACCGGACAACCGGATTGTCTAATTTGCGATACACGTAGCAGAATCTTGTAAGGAAGCTTAACTAACTCCATGGGGATCATCCCTTCCCGAGAAGCCGCCAGTTGTGCAGCTACTCCAGCACTTTCCAGTATTTTATGGAACCCGGTGGTTCATTACAGTGTTCACAAGAGCCCTCCGCTGCTCCGTATCCTGCCCAGCTCGATCAGTCCATAGCATCCCAACCTGTCTCTCCAAGATTCACTTTAATGTTATTGATGGGTTCTTTCCGTTTGGCTTTCCCACCAATATTCTTTCTATATGCATTCCTCTTTGCCCCATTCGTGCAATATGCACTGATCATCTCATCCTCCTTGACCTGATCGTTCTAATTACCCTTGGAGAAGAGTACAAGTTATGAAGCTCCTCATTATGCAGTTTTCTCCAACCTCCTGTCACTTCATCTCTCTTCGGTCCAAATATTCTCCTCAACACCCTGTTCTCAAACACCCTCAGTCTGTGTTCTTCCCTTAATGTCAGAGACCAAGTTTCACTCTCATACAGAACCACAGGCAAAATTATAGTTTTATATATTATAATTTTTATGTTTTTGGACAACAGACAAGAAGGCAAAAGGTTCTGCACTGAATGGTAGCAAGCATAAACCTAATTCAGCCTCCTCTTAATTTCCTCCTGAGTCAGGTTCTGATCTGTTAGGAACTGTACCACATTTTGAAAGCATTTTAAGGAAGGCCGTTTCTCAAAAAGGATGTTTTGCCAATGATGACAAAAAAGAAATCAAGACGGATTTCATGCAGCAAACGCGGAGTGGATCGGAAATGCATACACATTTAATCCGAAAGTATGAATGGAAGAAACCATATGAGATAACTTCGTCTATAGGATCAAGGAATTTATGGAGTTTTAAGAACCCGAAAGTTCATTACTGTCTTCACAACAGCCTGATATAGAACCGCGTCCTAAACGATTTGATTCCATTCCATAACCTAACAAGCTATTCCTCTGAGGTCCAATGTAATAATATATTCTCATGTATAACCTCTCTGTTCTCTTCAGGTTACCAAACTAAAATTTTATATTTCTTATCTAACCCATTCATGTTACATGTTCTCTCAATATAGTCCTCCATGTTCACCTTAGTAACAAGTGTATTTAGACGAGAGTAGATTCATGGATCTTTTCATTGCCTAATTTCCTCTCTCTCTCTCTCTCTCTATGGTTCTACAGCCCTATGGACGTTGGCCGCTTTTTCAGACCCTTAATTCTATACACAGTCGCTAGCGTCGGTAGGACTCCCTGGACGGGGGTTCAGTCCGTCGCAAGGCCGCTACCTACACACAGAACAACACAAACACTGAATAAACGTACACAATACAGATGCTCATGAGTTGAGTGGGTTTCGAATACATGACCTCAGTGTTCGAGCAGGCGAAGACGGTTCCTGCCGTAGACAGCGTGGCTACTGTGTTCGGCCGTAATTTCCTCTATTCACCTTTAATTCACAAATCTTAGGTTCTAATTCTTTCAGGAAATTCCTATTCTTAAACATGCTGAGCAAGTGACTTATCTTAGGCTACGAGCGTACTTATTAAATCGAATCAAGTTGCGTTAAATCGGACAGGACTTTCTGAGACACTGCAAAGACAGACCCAGACACTGGGCTGGTCCAGTAGGGCTAAGTTGAGGGTCTGCCTTTGAAGTATCTTAAAGGGTCAAACTCGATTCCGCTTGACTGAATTTTGTTCGGATAGTGCGTCCGTAGCCTTAGGATAAAAGTCGAAGTTTACATGCATATAAAAAAACAAGTAAATACGTATTATTTAATAATTAGGATTTATATACGAGACTACAGACTAAAATCTTACGAAATGAAATATATTCTGTGTATTTTCTTTATTGCTAGTGGGGTGGGACTAAGTCCCTTGTACTGCGGTGAGGGTGATTGTGGAGCAATTGATGGAGTGAAGATCGACAGGGGAAACCGAAGTACTCGGAGAAAACCTGCCCCAGCGCCACTTGTCCAGACCCGGGATCGAACACGGGCCCCGCGGTGGGAAGCCAGCGACTAACCGCTTGAGCTATGGCGCGGCCTTCTGTATGTTTAGCCCGCACTTATTCTATGAGATTCTCTGAGCTTACTTACCTTAATGTCCTTTCCAAACGTTTGAACTTGACCACATCTTCGAAGCAGTCTTTATTTAATGACTGTGCCTGGGTACAGAGCTCGGGAAGACCCGAGGGAATTGAACCTAACAGGGCGACATAGAAGTACCAGGGAAACATGTCTACCCGAATGAGATGGATGAGGCATGAATCACGAATGAGAGAGGTGAGAATTCAGATTCAAAATTATAGTCAGAAAAGCTGATATAGACCTTGGAAGACATAGGCTTAGATCTAAATATAATATTAAATGGATGTTAATGAAATGTGATGCGAGGAAGTGGATTGGATTCATCTAGCTCAGGGTAAGGTCTCGTGCGAGGTTTTATGAATACTGTAAACACCTTCGTAATATGTAAAAGGCGAACAGGGTGTTAAGAAAAGTATTTGGACCTAAGAGAGATGAAGTGACAGGAGGTTGGAGAAAACTGCATAATGAGGAGCTTCATAACTTGTACTCTTCTCCAAGTATAATTGGAATGATCAAGTCAGGGAAGATGAGATGGACAGGGCATGTGACAGAAAATGAATGCATGTAGGATATTGGTGTGAAAGCCAGAAGGAAAGAGACCACTTGGAAGACAAAGACGTAGGTGGATGGACAATATTAAAATGGATCTTAGAAGAACAGGATGGAATGATAGGGATTGGATTGATCTGACTCAGATTAGGGTCCATTGGGGGGTTTTGTCAAAACGTTAATGAACCTTCGTGTTCCATAAAATACTGGGAAGTTCTTAAGTAGCTGCACAATTGGCGGCTTCTCAAAAATGGCTCAGCACCTCCTCTTAGTGAGTGAGTTCATAAAATTTAGGTGTTTCTTGACTAGTTGGTGATTGTTGACTCCCCAAGATGATTCTGATAAAAGTAATTAGTGTCTCACTCCGCTATTAGGAACTAACTCTTCTAGGAATAATGTGCAGCCAGTAGCTTTAATCTGTGGCATCGCTGATATAGAAACAGAATTCAGATCTCTTGGTTTTCAATGAAGATGAAAGAGAGATATCGCCAGAAGATAGATATTTCAGTTGAGTGCTTTGGCTTATTCAGCAAAGAATGTTCTTCTAGTCTGTCTCGAAAATTGGTCCGTATGATCTACAGATCTAGCCACGATATCGCTAATTTCACGAACAAAGTGCTGTGAGGGATGTGAATAAAACCACATAAAGAAAAAGTCACTCAGCCTTTAGGGATCGACAAATATTTGTCATTCCCATCAGGCTATTATTACACACAAACGTAACTCCTTCTGCGTTTCATGATACCATTGCTTCTACATGATATTATGCCGTGTAGTCTGGTATAAGTTTCTGATTTTCGGAGGCATATACTGCTTCCATTTTCATGGTCGAGGATTGTGTCAAACAAGCTGGAATAAGTAAGATTTGAGGTTTTCACGACGGTGACTATGAAGAAAGCAGTCTTCTTGGATGTGGCACCGTGTAGATGTGGTGTTAACAGACGTTTCGGAGGAACGTATCGCCTCGGTAGCCGAGCGGTCTAAGGCAAGTACTGTCTTCGCTCACCTGGAAACTGGGATCGTGGGTTCGAATCCCACTCAGGGCATGGATGTTTAGTTTGTGTTTGTGCGTTTTTCTGTGTTTGTATACAGGTAGAGGCCCCGCCCAAGCAGTCCTACCGAATGTGTAAGATCTAGAAGAACCGAAGTGAACGGAGAAGCTCATGGAGGTAGGCCTAGGCCCACTGGGGCTGTAGTGCAAAGAAAAAAAATGAAACGCCCAAAATTTGTTGTAGGTCTGCTATGCAAAATATGAAATTAGAAAGAATATGGAAGAATGCGATAATAGCATAATTTAAGATCTTATCCTGGCTTTTGCCTGGAGATGATAAACATCAAGAGAAACCTGTCAGGATAATCGTGTTCTGACCTAGATTCGAACCGGATATTTCTCGGATACAAGTCAGAAGCGTTACCGCTTGTGTTAGCTTCCTCAGTGCTGGAGTTCTTTTGATTGAAAGACATGAAACTCAGGTGCGTGGCCGTTAAGTCGTTAAGTCGTTATCGACTTTTCTCTTTGCTTCCTGTAATGAATTTCTGTGACCGTTACATCTGTTGTCCCATTCAACAACTCCTTTCACTACGTCAGATTTTCTTACCTTCACTTGTCCCGTTCCATACGTTTTATGAAAGGACCATGATGACAGCTTCTATCAACTGTTCTCCTCTGCTCCTTCTTCACGGTATCTCTTCCGTTGTCATGGTAACGCCCTGTCACTTATTACATTTCTTTTAGCTCCCTTCGGTTGCTGTCAGTTCTCGTTAAAGACAGATTCCTCCTAACTACCTACCACACTCTAGAGAACCCTATTTTCCTATTCCCCCATGCGCCCTGTAAACCACTTACACGCCCATCCGATAAACACAGTCATACGGCTCTGTCCCTTCTGTGATCCTCTTGCTGTGTGCGTGACTACTTTCTCTTGCGTAACAAACTCCATGAAATGGAATCCTCTTTGAGTAGCTGATCGTTTCTCAGTGGGCAAAAAAGTTACTCCACAAGCTCCAGCCACTGGACCATATCATGAACCAGATGAAATGAGATCTCGCTCTCATACCATATTTCCTTAAACGGTCTGTTATCCTTCCATCTATGCCTTGGTTTATCAAATGATCTCTTAAGAATTATTTTTCTTATACCTTTCTTATTAGGTCTTCTGCCCTCTTTCACGTCAAAGTTAATCTGGAAATATGGACCTTACAGACAGTTGGTAGGACTCCTTGGACGGGGGGATAAGCCCTATCGCAAGGCCTCAACACAGAATAAACTCCGAAAGACATCAATTACTAGAGTAAGATTCGAATCCACGATCCCAGTGTTTGAGAAGGCAGAAACATTTCATACATTAGGCCACGCGGCCACTGTGATCTGCCTTTTCAGATTTACAGACCAAAATTTTGTATGGATTTCTTATCTCTGCCTTGTGTAGCACATGCCTCAATGATCTTATCTTCCTTTAATTTATTCTAAAAATATTCTGTGACGCTTTTATGTTACTCTGAAGTACATTGTTGCGCGAGAGATGTCTGCCAAGACGGGCAGAATGGGGCATTAAACCGAAACTGAAGGCGAATTCACCAGGCCTTCTTTTGCGTAGCTTTGGGTACAGTGATTTGATTTAGTAAATGCGCGTAATTTTTTTTTCTGTGGCCCTACAGCCCCAATTTGGGCCTAGGCCTACCTCCATGAAACTCTCCGTTTCACTTCGGTTTACTAGATCTTACACATTCGGTAGGACCCCTTGGGCGAGTGATCAGCTCGTCGCAAGGCCTCTACCTGTAGACAACACAAAAAAACGCACACAAACATCCATGCCCTGAGTGGGATTCGAGCCCACGATCCCGGCTTCCGACCGAGCGAAGACAGTGCATGTCTTAGACCGCTCGGCTACCGTGACCGGCAAATACGCGTAATAGCTGTGCCAAAATGTATTTATTTGTTCACTACACTTTCTATTGTGTATGAGAAAATGTATATTATTAAAAGGTAGTAGTGTTAATATCTTAGCTACATAAGTACCGTTCCGCTATCCATATTTTGTTTACCCTTGCGCCAGAACAGACGTGCATCTACTTTTGTAAAAAATTGAGTGACAGCCGAGGCGCCTTCTCTTCTCAGTACTGGACACAGTGCATCAACATGACATGTCTCTGATATTTTTATGAAGTGAAAGTCTTAATTTTTTCCTAGTATTCGTTGAATAAGCAAATAGCCCTACATAAATTTCCTAATCCAATTAAAAGAAAAATATTACCTAAAAACCGCCATCCTTTCACCTAGTTGATAAACAACCACGGCTTAACAGCAGTCAGTTTTTAAATACGTTGTTTTCTACAAGATCATGTGCTTCACCAGTGACATAAAGCATCACTGTATAGTGTTCAGGACTCGGGCTTCGTATTCTGGACAGCCACATTTCGAATCTCGCCCTGAGTATCGGTCGTCTTGACCTACGCTTCTGTTGTTCTTTGTCTGTCAAAGTAGCACTAGGATAATAGTGCCGGATATGTGCTCGAAGCAAGAACATGGAGCCAGAGAAACAACCGTTGCTGGCCATCGGCTCTGAAACAACATTCGTCTCTTGGCAATGGCCACGAAAGAGACAATGGAACGACGTCCGTTGCTAGGCAGCAAATTCCTAATAAGCAAGAATAGACGGCCGCTTCTTAGGAACGGCTCGTTAAACACAGCCCGCGGCGACGGATACGCATGCGAGAATGAACGGTGTATGCGCGGGCTTGCCGATGAGTTATAAGGAAGACAATTGGAGCAACCAAGTCAATTCTGTGCAGGAGTCTGGAGAAAAGAGTCAGTGACAGTTAAATGTTCAGTTGAAGGTCGGGCTGTGAAGAAAAGACTAGGAGGTTAGTGTGAAATGGCCACCAGCCTAGGAGCTAGTAGGTTGGAAGGGAGCCGCCAATCCGAAAGGACTTGAACGCGGAAGCAGAGGAATAGCCATTGTTGGAGCCGTTACCAGGCAACTACTAGTGAAGACACTGCGGGCTGGAAAATTCTTAGTTTGTGCTCTAGTGATTTGTGAAATGTGGAGATTAGCGATGGTGCTGTAATTACTTGTAGTTCCGTGTTGTTTTATAAGTGATCAATAAATCCAATATCTAATCCAAAACCCCAACGAGAGTTACTCATACACGTGACAATACCTTAAAATATACCAGCACCGTCTCCTTCGACGTCATTCATCATTTACAAACATCCTGTCCTTCGACGCTGCATGAACTATGTACTTCATAAAATGTCGCTAAATAAACAAAGACAATTTTCAGATGCATCTTCTTCCTTCCTCGCAGCAGACGAGGCAGATCTCTCGTATATCACTCACAGGATAAAGATAGTTCGTTAACCGACTGCAAGTCTTCTTCAGATCTAGGCGTGAAACGGAAGTTACAGGAGCCCCTGGGAAGTTTGGGAACGCTGCAAGCCATGTTGTGTTACACTATGCAATGTCACTCTGTCACTGTGGTGCACTTAAACCGAAATTGCGGAGTTCCATGTCTCTATGCGTTCTTCATAACAGCTTAATAAAAATCACAGTTGGTGGGGTGTTTATATATGCTGTTCTCCGCAAATTTTATTTTCTAAACTCCTGAGTGATTGTAGATATATTTTCGCATTTCAAAGTTTGTTTGGGGGGGGGGATTGAATTTTGGTTCGTATCAGTCTAATATAATTCATACTTTACCAGAATTTCAAACTGAATGTCTTTACTGCTAACTGGTATTCATTTCCTGCAGTACTCTGAATATTCGGTTGTGTGTGTCAATGAAGAAAGCAGTCTTCTTGGATTTGGCACTGTGTATATGTGGTGTTAACCGACGTTTCGGAGGAACGTATCGCCTCCATCTCCTGCTTTTACCGGTTCTCACGGTCTCTTAGCTTGCAGATTTCTTATATTTTTTCTTCTACCCTGAAGATGGAGGCGATACGTTCCTCCGAAACGTCAGTTAACACCACATATACACGGTGCCAAATCCAAGAAGACTGCTTTCTTCATAGTCACCGCCGTGAAAGCCTCAAATCTTACATATGTGTGTCAATGTTTGTGTCATTCATTTGCAAGTAATTTTTGCTAATCTTGTACATATGGTAGTTTCCTTTGTCTTTAAGTGTTTTCCTTTTCTGTTTGTCCTTTAAACCAACATCTACACGTGATGATAGCCAGTCAGGTCGAAACTTACAGTGTTGTATAGTGAGCAGACGAAAGCTTTGAAGTATGAATGTTAACACACTGACGAAGTTGCACACAGACGGCAAGCAGTGAGAACACGAAGTTTGGTGAAGATACCTAACTCCATGGAGCTGAGTCATTCTTGAGAATCCAACAATCCCTCAGCTATTGAAAGATTTCCCAACATTTTATGGAACCCGAAAGTCCACTACAGCACTCACTAGAGCCCTCCACTGTCGCTGTACTGAGCGAAATGAATCAAATCCATTCTACCCCATCCTGTTTCTCTAAGACCCGTTATAATATTATCCTCACTTACGCCTTAGTCTTCCTAGAGGTGTCTTTCCTTCTGGCTTTCCCACCAACCTCCTATGTGCATTCCTCTTCGCATCGTGTGCTACATGCCCTACCCATCTCATCCCCCTTATTTGGCGAAGAGTATGAGTTATGATTGATTGCTATAAGTTACGATTGATAATGCATTCAATGGTCATATACCTAGTTCGAATCCCGAGTAATATATAACAACTAAAATTTATTTTCTTATTCCGCTGCCTTTCCATTCGATGTTGGAATTTTTCTTGAAGCAGGCTGTAAAAGTTTGCGTCATTCCAGTTTAGTATTTATATGCAGAATATTACATCTGAAAGAACCACCTCTCAGCTTGTATTGTTTGTCGGCCCATAACGACGACCCTAATTAATGTACGCGGTGCATCTAATTATGTTGAAAGTCCACGGGACATGAATAGAATTATGAAAGATTTTGCAGGATTAATATAATTCTGCACGTGCCCTCGGCAGTATAATATTCAGACGCCTCTTTGCAGCCACTCCCTTCTCGTTCATTTTCTGCTCACTTTGTTCTTTCTTAAGTCTCACTTCTTTCCACAGTAAATATAATATTAACATTGAGTTTGTCCTTCCTTCAAAAGGAAAAATGATCCTCAGATTCTAATCAGTCTCGTAATTAATTAGGACTCTTTTAATATATTCACTAAGGGACAGAAGTCGGACATAAAACGATGTTACACGACTTACACGTATTTTGAATCTTAGCTAAGTTAAGAAGAATTAAATTGAAAGCTCAGAGAAAGTTATATGAAGTGTCTAGAATCTTCATTTTTCTTTCATTAAAAGAGGCAATTAACTGGTGGGCTTACGTCATAAAGACGCAGCCTGATTGACTTTGCACTCCTCTTTTGCTTCTTGTTGAATGATTGCAGCTGGCTTACTTTCAAATCCCTAACTAATAATCTCAATAGAGACTTATTTTAATACAGTACTATTTTTATATTATGTATCAAAGGAACATACTAATTAGCTACGCTTAGTTTCGCTCAAACAGATTTACATGTTGACAGTATCTTCCGGAATTTTCAAATACAGTAATCAATACGAAATCCTTAGTAACAAGAGCAACGCTGTTCACATCGTCATGAAACGAAAATACAGGTAGAAAGACGAATGGACAAAGGCGATTCAGAAGGAAAGAAGAGAAGGGAGAAAGAAAGGATGACAAAAATAAGGAAAGAAGTTAGGAAGAAAGAAGGAAAGAAAGAAAGAGGGAAGCAGGAAGAAAGAGAACGTAGAAAATGTGGGAAGAAACAAGGAAAGATGAGAAAGAGGAGGGTAGAAAATGAACAGAGAAATAAAAACGATGGGACGATAAAGAAAGGGAGAAGAACAAACTAATAAATAGAAAACAGGAAGAAAAATATAAAGAAGCAAATATAAAAGAAAGAAACAAATATAGAAGAAGGTAGTAAGGATAGGTACCACGAGAAAATATAGCGTAGTGTTATGTCAAAACAAGAGAGCAAAATGGAAACCTTAGTCCTCAAGCAGCCGTCTAAAAGGAATGTAATTTAACAGGTTTATCATTCTTACAGCATACTCAATATAAAATAAATATTTAATTCCAATACATAACTTTGTCAGCAAAATTTCTACGTATATAATGAGATTAATAAGTCGGCCGTTTGAAAGTTACAAGCGAAGTTGTGGGCCAAGTTACAGTCTGCTCAGTTAACATGGACTCTGTGATCCGTAAAAGCTTAAGGACTTTTATATAATATTGGAACAATACCCAGATAAACTCTTACGCGGACATACAGTCAGCAGATGTAAGTTAGGCTGACAGTTTCTCTTTTACATGCAATCTTCATATTTTGCATAGCTGTATTGCCAAATGCAAGAACAGTGTAAGATTTACCTAATTAAATTACAGTTGGAGGAAAATGCTGGGAATCTCAACGTACTATTGACCACACGAAGGAAGCTTTTCGTAAAAATATATGTACTTATTATATTCGTTCCATGACCAAAGCGCGACAAAGAAATGCCGCTCGTAGGTGGGACGTTAACCGTCTATTAAAAGACAGATCTACACGTAATGCAACGGCGGTGGGACAGCTCAGTTGTCATGATCCAAAAAGTTTGGAGGTTCACTGAATTGTGCTGGCCGAGCTGTAGCGTAATGATTCAGCGGTGATGATTTGTCAGTTGGCAACCTGAAAGCGTATTCTAACCATAAAGAGCGAATACTCACAGAATATAAAGCATTGTGAAGCATTGCCAGGCAACGGCTCAGATATTAATGCATGCGCGGTGACGTCACGCAACAGTAGTGGAAAGGTATTTTCTGTGTGGTCTGCTCTACGCAATAATAGAATAGTGTTTTCTGTGCGTGGTCCGTGCCGAGAGGATATAAGGGAATACGGGAATGGGAATTGATTTCATTTGAGTTCCGAAATTCTAAGGGAACAGCAGTGTGACCAGAAGAAGAATTAGAAGACTTAGGGTGTGACGTTACATGTGCTGTAGTATATCGATATTGGGAGTGTGTAATTTAGTGAGACTTTTATAGTTCATGTATTATAAATCCGTTGCCAGGAAACGGATAGTGAAGACCAGTGAAGATAGACTGAGAAGATTAGTGTGGAGTGATTGTAAATTGTGTAAATCAATAATAGTGTTATAATTAATTGTAGTTATGGCTTATGAATATCCAATAAATTTATTCGCCAATCCAAACTCGTGTTCTTAGTTAGTAATACACGTAACAGGAGTTATTGAAATGTTTACATATTCGATACGAACCTACCAGACGCAAGTCTGGTCGGCAGGTTCTTAGCAACAACCATACAAAATGGGTCAGTCTGTACCGGTCATTTTGTTCTTATGTCCCGAGACCATGAAACCCTACAGAATAACAAGTTACGTCAAAGTTAAGGAAAGGAAAGTGATTAGTTAACTTCAGACGTTGAAATGACTCCAGCAGCCATCTGATTTATGAAAATTACAGAGGTAGACATTACATTTTTAATTGAAGACGGGCTAACAACTTCTTGACACGCTTATAGAATTTACCACAGGTTATGACTCAAGCCATCAGACTCAGATATCATAAAACTACAGGGGTGGGAAAAGCATTTGCAGCACAGTCGGTATAGCAACTAGGGAGGAATGACCGAGGAGTCGGTGTTCGATTATCGGCTAATGGAAAAATTATTCTTTACTTCATAACGTCCGGGATCACGCGGTAGCGTAGTCGGTTGAGGCACTATGCTACAAGCCGGAAGGTCGTGGGATCGAATCCCGACGAGGTGGATTTTTTCAATTGACCTAATCCTTCCAGCCGCACTATGGCCCTGGGGCCGACTGAGCCTCTAATAGAAATGAGTAACAGGAACATTCTTGGGGGTAAAGGGCGGTCGGCGCGTAGGACTGACAACCTTGCCGCCATCTATGAGCCGGTTATCTGGAAAATATGGGAACCTCAATATCTCACAACCCTATGGGCCTCCACGGCTTGTTACAGGGATACCTTTACTTATTTTCTTACTCCATAAAATCCAGATCGAATGTGGGGACTTCCGAACCTGCTACACTACAGACTGTTTCCCCCGGAGTAACGAGACTGGGGACTGAAATCGACCTTTCACCTCCATCTAGTGTCGAGGTCAAGAATGTAGGAACTATTCTTTCTCTCACTCATGCGTCTTCATGGCCTGATGCTTAATTAATTCCAGGGATATCTTTGCCTTTTTCTCCTTTACATATAACGTACAGGTAACATATGAAGCTTTACCAGAAATTTCATCTTGATGTTTTGTCCACTTAACTATCCTGATGAATTTTCTTTGTATTATGCATATAAATTACATATTATTTTCGTATATTAGCTTTCGAAGTTGAATATACGTAGGCTAAGCTAATAAGTGGGGGATATATCCAACGTGTTAGGTATTGAAGAATGCAGTCTTCTGGAATGTAGTGCTGTGTAGATCTTGTGTGAACCGACGTTTCGGTGGAACGTCGATTCACACAAGATCTACATTGCGCCACATCTCAGAAGAGATAGTCACCACCGTGAAAACCTCAAATCTTACATAATGTTAGTTATTGTCCAAAAATATGCTTAAAATAGAATACACTTCATTTCAGATGGAAGAACTTGAAATGAAAGATATTTATCATCAGAAAATGTATCAGACAGTCGTCATAAATCTAAATTGTGAGATCTTGTGGTAATTTTTTTGTTGAAATCATAAACTCTTGTGATATTAATGAATGGGATGGTTAAGACTTTGCTTTCATGGTAACCCTATTATGCTCTCATCAGTGGACAGCAGTCGGAGCTAGAAAATCTCAAAAACGCATCTGGGTCCTCCCGTAAACCGTCCGTTATTTTTGTCAGGATCTGAATCTAAATTAAATTATATTGATAGGTTAAAGCAGAATCCAACAACCGAAGGCGTGACGAGTATCCACCCAGCGGTGTCAAGAGATGTTTCATGCGGAAAGGCTGAAGGAGAGACACGATGAAGCGAATAGATGCTTTTCGCAATTCTTGCGAAAGCGTCTGAAATTGGATCTTATATCCCATGTGGGTGTCCGAGGAGTCGGCTTGGTTTGAAGTGCGAATGACGGAAGCTTATATCTGTTTGCAGAGCCAACTACTGACATCATCGGTGGCCCAGACTTGTACATCGACCGTGGCAGTACCATCAACCTCACGTGTGTTGTACTATACAGTCCGGAGCCACCAGCCTACATATTCTGGAATCACAATGAGGCGGTGAGTACACTCAGCACAGTAACAAACAACCTGCGATTTCTCAGCACGATTAGGAACACCAAATCCTTTTTCCGAATGTTTCCATTTCTCTAAAATAGACTTGTCCGAACGTCTTAGGAAGTTAAAACTTTGATGCATGAAACTCGTCGAAATAATATTGTCACGTATCGGGCGTATAACGCGACAAATAACTTCACGCTGTATTTGATATAGCGAATTTTATTTCACATTCGCACTTACAATCACCCAAATTACAGATTTACGATTACTGCTATCTGCAGTATCACAAATACTACACTCAAAATGCCACAATACAACTGACTGGTTGCTGGCTAACTCGGAACTAACTCGGAGGTAGCTCGAGGACTGACTGTGAATAGCCTTCGCTGCTCCTCATGTAGCCTCGATCGGACAATACAGAAAACGGCCACGTAATAAGCACCCTTGTTGCCTGGCGCTGTGTTGCTAGCAACGCTAGCGGTAGTAACCGCTGTTACTATCGTCGTCTCTCGCAATCCTGGTAACCCGCGCTGCCTAGCCTCACGCGGTACCCTTGGTGACGTCATCGCTATTGACTCGCGTTGCCTAGCGACCAGGATGCTAGGACTCGGCTAACATCGGCTCGCTTCGGCTTTGCTCGGCGCATCACGGCTGGCGGGGGTGGGGGAGGGGCGTCATCCATAGCTCAACATGTCACAATATTAAAAAATTCAGTTCCTACCTTACAGAAAATTTGCTACCTTTTTATTACATTAATTAGTTAATTACATATACTGTAGCGTAGTGGTTAAGGCACTATGCTACAAGTCGGAAGGTCGCGGGTTCAAATACCGATGAGGTCATTTGATTCTTTTTAATTGGCCTAATCCTTCCGGCCGCACTAGGCCCTGAGGTTCACTCAGCCTCTAACAGAAATGAGTACCAGGAATTAAATAAATAATTTTCCTGGAGAGTAAAGCGTGGCTGGCGTGTACGGCTGACAACCTTACCGCCATCTTTGAGCCGATTGTCTAGACAATGTGTGATCCTCAACGTCTCACAACCCTATGGGTCTTCATGGCCTGTTACAAGGATAGCTTTACTTTTCTTTTTTATACTTGGCAAAACTGAGAGGTGCGGACAAATTCTGGTCACGATTTCCACATACCAAAACAAGAAAAAAGTCTATATCATCATGTGTTCATAAATTTTGGAGTAATAGTTGAAAGAGTACATTTATAATGAGTGCTCAAAATGTCCTCCATGAGATTCAATGCAAGCTTTGACACGTGTCATGATGGACCGCCGTTCAAAGATGCAGGGGCAGTTGCAGACAGTCTGACAGGCATCCACATTGCGTTGTGCCTCTCCGCTGTCAACAGGAGCTGCATACACAAGGGTATTTAGGTGTCCCCAGAAGTAAAAATCCAGATGATGCAAATCTGGCTTGTAGCGGGGAGGTTATACAGTGGCTCCTCTACCAATCCACCAGTCATGACAGGTGTTGCTGAGAACATCTCGCACAGCACAGCTAAACTGTGCCGGAGCGCCATGATGCATGTACCACAGCCGTGTTCTGACTGCCAGTGGTACGTCTTCCAGTAGCTTTGGCAGACATGTGAGAGGAATTCTCGGTATTGGTTGCCTGTAAGCCGAATAGTAGCAAGACGTCAAGTAAAGTCCGTGTGATTTTCTTTATGGTATCTACATTATCACCCAGTAGATTCACATCATCAGCATAGACCAACAGCTGATGTGTCCCGTTTAATTTCAGTCCCACCTGGTTTTCCTGGACCTTCCTAATGGCATATTCTAAAGCAAAGTTGAAAAGGAGTGGCAATAAAGCATCTACTTGTTTAGACCATTCTGCATAGGAAATTTATCAGATAAATATTTACCTACAGGAACTTTACTATACGTTTCGTTTAAACACATTTTAATTAAACTAACTAGTTTCATGGGTATCCCAATCTCTGTCAGATAATTGTACAATACTTCCCTCTTACCTTTAGAAATTCATGTCTCCTAGTGGGAGGTAATTGATTCCAGTGTTGTGTTGCAACTAACTTTACTGAAGATAGTGTGTCTTGAGAAGATGACATTTGTTCAGATGGCAAGAACTTCCCAGTTTTTAAGGGTACCGAAATCTCATGACCAAGTTCTCACGAGCAAGTCACTTACACTATCCTTAGCCAGTTGAATCCAGTCCACATCCTCATGAACAATTTCTTTCAGATTCATATTAATACTATTATCTTAATGATCTTCTGAACGTTTGTGAAAATAGCCTGCTTTTCTTTATGAAATTATTATGTTGGGCATGGCTCATCATCTTAAGCAGACTATATGTAAATTATACGTTTCATATTACCTGGACAGCGATCAATGTTTTGTCTAACGGGACCATCTAAGTAGCACTCTTTTCCCATTTACGCCCGATGAAGAGAGATCCAGTTTCCAAAACATCTTACAGTGTAATGTAGTGTACATAAGACGACAGACAACATTCAGTATAGTTTCAATGGCCTCTTCCAGTTGTGCTTGGTTCTTTCAGACGCCTTTGCCCCTTCAGGTTTTCGGGGCACACAGACTAAAAGTATGCAAGATATAAATAGTAAGGCCTGAAAGTGTAACGAATTTGAAAGGGATGTGATTTCAATACAAGATTAAATGCATGATTCTTTCATGAATATGAGCCTGTACAGGTTTCAAAAGAATAAGTCGATGCTGTAAAGCGGCCATTGCAGCAGTAAAACATATTGCTCTTACTGGCACTTCATAAGGATCGTATTTATTTTAGTTAGAATACGCCATCTGTGTGTGAGTAGACAGATCTAGCACACGGTGTACTGGGGAGCAGGGTTCTGAGGTAGAAACTCTACTGCAGCAGTTATTAAATACACCGCCCACGCAATCATTTTAATTATCTGGTTTATAATACTGGAGTTTATAAGAAAAACTAAAAGTCCAAATAAAATAGGGCGACGGATATGACTTGTCTAAGATCGTTCTTAATTCACTTCACTATAACTAGAAGCATGGTAACCGTTGCAGATCATTGTTATAACAGGGACTAGCCTGGAATGTAACTGTTATATATTAAGGTACAAAACCGGTCACGGTAGTCCAGAGGTATAAGACATGAACTGTCTTTCCTGACTCGCATGCCGGAATCGTGGGTTCGAATCCCACACAAGGTATGGATGTTTGGTATGGTATGTGTTTGTTCTGTGTTATGTTGCCCTAGGTTCAGGTAGAGGCCTTGCGACGAGCTGATCACTCGTCCAAGGGGTCCTACCGTCTGTTAAATGATCATGAAAATGAAAAATCAGGGGCCAAGGCCCAAGGGGGGTGTAGAGCCAGCGAAAAGAAAGGACACAATATACAACATAATATTTGAGGCGAACTTCAATACTGGCAAATAATTCATGTTCACCTATTAGATAGTAGTCTGAATTCAAAGCATAACCACAATGTACTCTTTCTGATAGTGAAGTCGATTATTACACATTCTGTATTACCTCTTGATTTTCCAATAAATTCGCAGTCTGATACAATATATTTCCTACGAATGTTGGCACAGCTATATATCTGCCGTGTTTACATAATACAGTGGTCTATTTCCATTATCTATCAGAAAAGCTACTATCACTGCATTCCTGAGTTAGCTGAAAACGTGCTTTGAAGTAAAACGGTCGATAATTGTAATAAATAAAGCGGAAACCTTAAATTACACAGTAGTGGCCTCTGTCTGCTGTTACCTGTACTACACGTACTTAAGTTCCACAGAGGCAGGAATAACTTGTCTCCTCACCCAGTCACAGCTATACCGCATTGAATAACACTTTTTTTATTCTTTTTAAATTGAATACCATATTATATGCTCGTAGACTATAAACTACATACGCCTCTAATCAAATGATTAGAGACGTTGTGCAGATGAGAGGCGAGTACATGGTCATTAGAGGCCATGGAGCTCCAACAATTGAATTGTTTAAGCACATATAAAACAGGAGTGAAAAGAAGTAGTTCGGTTTGGAATACATAATCCCATATGTTACAAATGAGAATTTTCCTATCTTGCATGCCTTACTGTCCTATGTGTTAATTTATTTCAAATACAATTTATATCGGATAGAAATCCCGTTGATGAATGCCAGTCAAGATACACATCAGTATATATAGTCTAAACTTACTTTCTCCTGTGTTTCACTGCAGAGAAAAAAGTTTCGAACAAATTCGGTATGTCTTTATTTTGTGACAGGTACTGAATTAATGTACCATTGGTCATTTTCGATAAAAGTAGCTTCAGTTCGATTTGAGTTTAATACAAAGCGGGGATATTATTATAAGTTGACATATTCAAACTCGGAGTTGAACTAATTACAGAGCTAGAGCAGTAGGTTAATGCCTAAGTTATATTCACAGTCGAGATAATTTTATATCAAATATTTGATAAAATGACCATAACTTGGTGTTACGAGGCGACATCTTCCTTCTATGCCTTATCCTTGCAATGTCGAAATCTGCATAAGGTAGCTTTAAGTTAACCGTTTTGGTTTAATCTTGAGATACATATCCACAATTCTCAGAGTAGCAGTGACTTTTCCATCGTATGGTCGGGTCTTCTTTGTAAATTTTCCCTTGTATTTGCCACTGTAACAAATAGCAGTGGTGGTCTCATTTCATCCATTCATTTTATATGCTATAAAACAATAAACAATGAGAGGTGGGGGTTATTATTATTATTATTATTATTATTATTATTATTATTTAACTGCAAATGGGTTTTCAACCGGTGGCAGTGGTACTACAATAAGACAACAGACAAATAACACACATAAACACTTTCAAAGAAAACACACCACATAAACTTTAGTAGAAAAGCACACAAATATTAGTAGAAAAACACAACATTAATAGAAAATTAACATAATATATAATAAACTAACAGCAATGAATGCGTAATGTGATATAAAATAGTCGTTAGGAAACGAGAAATGCGTACAAAATTTTGGGAAAATTCACTTGAGATACTTCACATATGGAAGGATAATACTAAAATGTACCTTCAATAAGGACGGTGTTTGGATCTGGACATAATTCAGTGATTCAGTGGGCGTAATGCCACCTTCTGTCAACACGACAGTGAACCTGTGGGCTTCCTGAAGAGTTGTGAAATCTGTTGACTATCTGAAAAACAATAATTTCCTCTAGAATACGCAGTAAAATGAAGTTAATTCCTCGTTATGAGAATACTGGCGACTTTCTTATGGAAATCATTAATTTCTTGTTACGTCTGAAAAAAAAATCTTTCTGTAGTGAAAACATATCAGGAAGCCCTGTCACCTCGCTTCCATGACACTTGTTACCGACAAACGAAAAAAAAAAATAGTTCAATTTTTGCTTCTTTTTATTTTCTCTTTTCTTTAATTTCTATGTATATATAAGTGGACGTTTTATTTTGTTTTGGTACGGACATCTGCCTGGAGCTTTGTGGCGTATAAATGAGATGTGTTTGTTTTTAATTAATGTTTCCTGTGAAACTTGTTTTGGTCGCGCATTATGTTCGCTCTTTGATTTATTAGAATTCAGTTCATTTCCCCACTGCAGTTTCTCTCGAATGTTCTTTCTACGGTCGAATATCGAAGGCAGAGTTAAGCATGAAATTCATGACACTTTTACTAGAAATTGAGGTATATATAGATCCATGTTTTGCGCTTAGACACGAAGGTTTCAATGCTTCTTGTCTTCACACAGACAAGCAGATAACACACATTTTGATTTGACAAGATTTCTTTCTGATAATCTATGTAGACAGGGTTTAATTTACATAGAGTTGATAAATATACGCACTGAAACATGCGTATTCTGTAGTACACCTCAACATGTTTTAAATCAAAAAGCGTTTTTGTTAAGAGGTTGCGATGGTTACAGCTTGTCTCAAAGCCTCTAATCATTTATAATTTCGGTAAAAATGAATGAAATATAAACAAGCTGCCGTCACTGGTGTATCACAGATAATCTTTCGCTTAGCAAAACCAATTTCTATAGATCACACACTTCGTTCACCGAAAAAAGAAGCGTATTCTATTACATTTGTAAGAAATCATTACGGCTCTACAGCCCTTTTTTGGGACTTGGAAGCTTTATCTTGATCCTGTACACAGTCGATAATACTCCTTGGATGTGGGAGCAGCCAGTAGCAAGGCCGCTACCCACACACAGAACAAGCGGACACACATATTCATTCCTTGAGTGGGGTTAGAACCCACGATCCCAGTGTCGAGCGGACTTACATAGTTCATGCCTTAGACCGCGTGACCACTGTGATAAGCTGTAACAGATATTAAGCTGTTGGCTTGGTTCGGTTACGATGATTGCAACTTTACATTTCCGTGATACGGTACAATTATCTTCGATCCTTCGATTTTCCCTGATCAGGTAACATCGAGTTTGGGGTTATAGATATCTCAGATATCCTAATTTTCGCTGTTATTACTAATCAGTTGAAGTCTATTTCTCTCTGATATCTTTGTTGTGCCTACGGTAGGCTATCTATATTTGCGATAGACACTCTTATATAAAGTTCCAGACATTTAAATATATTATAGGACTAACAGAAAAAAATGACACATTGTCTTGAAAGACTGTGTTTCTCTTACTTATTGGTGGACAATATTATGCGATGGTTACAAGTGAGGTTTTTTCTTTCCCAATGACCACAAAATTTCCAACGTCTTCACCCAAATCAAAATGTTCCTATTCTGCGTCAGATCTGTTACACCCGTAACGCTTGAATGTGGAATGGACTTGAGACAGATGCCGGAAACTTGTGTTCAATTTTGATTATTTACATTAGGCCTAATGTTACCTTCCAGAATAAACCTTGTTATCCTTAGGGTCAGGCGGTAGAGTAGTTGACTGAACCACTACACTACAAGCCGGAAGATCATGGATTCGATTCCCCATGTGGTCATCGGATTTTTCAATTTACCTAATCCTTCCAACAGCACTACGGCCCTGGGATCGATTCAGCCTGTAATTGAAATGACTACCAAGAAACTTCCTTGGGATAAAGTGCTGCCGGCTGATAACTTCACAGCCATCTGTGAGCCGATTATCAAAAAAATGTGGGAGCTTCGACGTGAGCCTCCACGGCCTATTACAGGGATAGCTTTACCTTTTTTATCTTGTTATTCTTGAACTAAAAATCATTATGACTTAACCCTTCAATACATCATGAAATTCATTTTTATTAGTTCGTGTCCAGTTTCTAGGATATATAGCATACATGGTGTCGGTAACAAAGCACCCCCTTGCCCCACTGGAATTAAGAATGATGCAAGTAGAGTGCTCTTATTTTGTAGTTCCGTAGTTTGATACGACTGCTTGAGCAGTTTGAGTTACTTGGGTTTGAATTTCATTGCCAATTTTTTTGACTAAGATGTTCAACTTGTGTTTTCTTGTGACATTTTAGTACCGAAATATTCGTGTAGAGGATTGTAAAGTTTCATTGAATATAATTCTTAAGGATAATGCTGAGATCAGCTGCAGCTGAAAACGTAAATAATGTTTTGTTTTTTTCTAACTGACCAACTTTGAAGGATTTAAGACGTTTTCACGTTAATGTCTTTTTCATTATTGTGATTTTCGATTTTTTACAAAATGTAAGCAATTCTTTTAATATATCAAGTCAATTGATTTTATTTGTTTGCAATTAAAAAAAAAAGAAATCAAATTATATCATTTGTAGTGCTTCCAAGTAATCACTTCAGAATAATCTTTGAGTACAATCCCTTCGTGTGGCAGAGACTTATCAGCGGACTGAAAATACAACACAACAAATGTTCGAAGCGTTCTCCTCCCTTCTAACCACACTCCACAGAAAGTCGCCGAACTGAGCCCCTAATGGTAATTAGTTTTCTACGCAGATTGGTAATGTCAGCGGCAGCCTCCTCAGCGTCATTAAGTGGGCCGCCACGATCCCAAATTTCTACGGCTTAAAATTTTCCCTCCAAACATCCCCACAAATAGAAATATAAGGAATGAGATCAGGAGAACGTGGAGGCCAGCTGATCCCACTTTTGTCATCAATTCATCTAAGCGGATGTTGTTGTTAAGGCAGTTAACCACAGTACCTTAAAATGAGGTGGAGTACAGCTGTATTACAACAACATCCTCTGCCACATGTATTCAGGTATATCGTCCAATAAATCGGAGAATTTCTTCAAGGAAATCGCAGCAGTGCACTCTACCGAGAGAGTCCTGCATTACGAGTGCTTTCGGTCCGATTACGTAATCGTCTACTCTTCCAGCCGAAACATTGATAATAAATCTTTGCTGGAACGAGAACTGGCAAGTTGCAGGAGGATTATTTCTTGCCCATACATGACAAAACTTCCGTGTACCACTTTTGTAAATATAGCCTTGTCAATGCAGAAAACATAACACGCAAATCTAGGGCTTTCCACAATTTTTGCAAACTGCACAAGTCCAATACGCAGTCCCTTCTTCGTAAAGGTAAAAGTTTAATGTTAATTTGTCCCTCTGATTAAATAATTAAACATTACCCCATGAAACCGTATGGAGGAGTGGCAGTATAAGTCCAACATTCCTTACGTCCGCACTGGATGGAAAGGAGTGGTCATCTTCACGCCCAGGCAGCTTTACCCCGGTAGGTACTGGATATGAAGCTGTGTTGGGCCCAGAGTCGGTCTGGACGCTGTGAAGTAGAAAGAAAATTCTTTCCCCTGCCGGGAACCGAACCCCAACCGTGCGGTTCACACCCAGTGGTTATTCCGACTAAGAAATTGATTTACTATAGATTTATCTACGACAAACGTAGGAGCAATATCCATTCGGGAAGATAAGTCTTTCATATTTTGTGCCTGAGAATTAAGAACTAATGGTTGGACCGGCATGTACTTCAAGAGGACGGAATAGATCAAGCATGTCCTAATCCATGATGATGGTTACAAATAAGTAACGTGAAGTCCTCGCCTTCACCCGACTTTAGTTACTTTCAACTTCAATTCCTGGTATTATATTTACATTACAATATTGGATTGTCCATTCTCTAGACATAAACTAATGGAAGTTTTTTTGTGCTTTTCTTTGGTTCCACGCTGAAAATGCTGGATCAATAGCTACCAGACCATAAGTGCTTTATCGCGTATCCTCTCAAAATCACAATCCATTATAACCATCATATCAATCATAGCATCCATAAGCAGCATATAAAAAGCCTGGCACTGGATTATGCAAACATATGGCGCATGTGCAGAATCCTACTTATAGTTGTGAACACACGGCGTTTTCGGAAATGTGCGAAATTACCCAGTGAGTGAACTGAAATTCATTCAGATTCTCTGTAAAGAAACAAGTTCGTGATAAATTATGACGCCTAAATTTTCTTCTATCAAGTAACTAACGAATTCCACGGGGCTGAGTCCATCTTGAGAAGCCTCCAGTTGCTCAGCTACTCAAGATTATCCCAACACATATGGAACCCTAAGGTTTATTACTGTGTTCACAAGAGCCTTCTACTAGTCCCTGTCCTGAGCCAGATGGATTCACTCCACACCTATTTCTATATCCTATTTCTCTAAGATCCATGCTTCACACATATTTCTTGGTCTCCCTAGTGGCCTCTTTCCTTCTGGCTTTCCCACCAACATCCTACATGCATTCCTCTTCCTCCATGTGTGGTACTTCCCTGCCCATCTCGTCCTCCTTGACTTGATCATTCTGGTGTTATACGTAGCATCCTGTTATACTTTTTACTTAGTGTCGTTTAGTTAGTTACAGTTCGAGAGCAAGACACTCAGCACAAAACACAACAAGAGAGAACACAACCCACCAACCCAAACACATGCGCATCGGGTGAACCTAGATATATTTAACAACATAAGCAACTACAGAAAATAGCAGTTTCCTCACCAAAGGTTTTAAAACCCGATGATGACCACATTGATCGAAATATGAAGTAATGAAATTTAAACATTTAAACTTTTAAGATTAATAAATTTTATAAGAAATAGGGTTGCACGCGAAGCTGTAAGTAATGGACAATAATTGATCATTCTAATTATTCTTGGTGAAGAGTTCAAGATATGAAGCTCCTCATTATGCAGTTTTCTCCAACTTCCTACCGTTCATCCTCTTTGATTTCTTCTAACACCCATATATTTATATTTATACAAATTATGAATCCAGTTGTGTGTACAATTTACACAAATAGGCCTACAGTTTTCTACTGCGTTATGTTTGTTTCAATGTAACCTGACACTGTGGCTTTTAAATTGTCAGCACATAAAACTGCAAAAGAATGTTGCAGCTCAAGTGCAATTGAATGCAATTCTAAATTATTGTCGGAGTTTCCGTGGCCTATAATTTTGAAACCGGATATGTCAGAACAAAACTGCTTACGGAATATGAAATGTCTTGACATACACTTTCCTGGGCGCTGTACTGAGCATGATGGCTCAATTCCGTGGCCTCCGCGCTCACCCGATATTACGCTGCCTGTGTTAAGGACATTTTCTACAAGACTCCTTTGACTTCCCTCGATGAAATGAAGTTTAGAATTGTTTCTGCGATTGAAACAGTTACACCGCAAATGTATGGAGAACACTGGGAAATAAACTGAATACCGCTTGAAAATCTTACGAGCCACGAAAGATGAGCAAGTTGGAGTTATTTAGCATTCTGCGCTGTTGATTCTATACGTAATAAAACTGTTTGAGTTACATTGTCATACTCCATAAGCAGTTTCATATTTTTCTTTCTTATTTGAAAATTATACTCCATGGAAACCCCGACAATAATTTAGAATCACTCTGTATTATTTTGTTCCTATTTCCTATCATCCACAACTGTGAGAGATCTACTATACAAATTATGTATTTTCTTGCCCACTTCATTCTTTCTTTACAGATAGTTCTTAACAAGGTAGTGGCACTGTATATCCACTGCAATGTGGAATATTCCTTCTGTGTTAAACTCAATACACTTGTTGATACCGAAAGATATAAGAGGCCGGTAGAGCATTTTCTGTGGTGCTACATATAAGTTATCTCGAACATATTTGTTGACCTGTGGTCACTTGATTTCCCTTGCTGGAACCAAAAGGAAACATATATGACAGAGTAAAACTGAAACGGGTATCACATATTGTTTAGTTGGGGGGGGGGAGCGGAAGGAAGGGGGAATATGGTGCTACAGGTAACAGAGAAGGTAGAGTTGGTGATGAGGGTAAAGGATCGATACCAGCGAGGGCAAATACGTCACCGCGACCTCTCACGTGAAGCTGCTCGCACACAGAGTTCAAGTACGTCATTAGAAATCAGCGTCATACATAGGAAGCGCACTGTTTCCATTTTTTTTCTTTCTTTCTGCGCATTTCGAATGCATACATCAAACTGTTGATCCGAATGCATTAGAAGTCACCTGAAACAGGAGAGATCATTTCCTCACTGTGATCTTCTTTATAGTGACACCTTGTAGCTTTTAGGGAGTTCAAAACGATTCGGAGGAAGCTGTTGCCTCCATCTTCAGAGTAGACAAGGGGGATTGAGGCTTCAACTATTTTCGGAAGACTTGATAAACATTCAAAGACTACACGACGGCAAAACCCCGAAGTCCATAATCGTATCTTTCGTCGTTCTGCAACCCTAAGATCTCATACAGCTTATGGTAAAAAAAAAGGTAAAATTTCGCTGTTTTTTAATTAGTTAAGCACTATACCATGAAGACATATGGGGGAGTGGAGGTATAGCTCCACTACTCTTGATCACGGCACTTGATGAAAGTGAGTGTTCAGTTTCACGCCCCTGCTGCTTTACCTCCGAAGTAAAAACCCCTGGTGCACATTGGATAGGAGGCTGGGTGGACCCCAGATTCGGTTCAAGTTGAAACGTCATATCGGACTTCACTGAACACGACTCTACCCTAATTCATTTCCATTTACCTCGTGCTCTTCCTTATGTTTCTGTCCTGTGTGCATATCTTTCCACCCCACTTCAAGCTACAAATGAAGATCATCGTAAACTCTTGAATTTCAGTATCCTAACATTCCTAATTTGTAAGCCGTGATATCTCAGCCGGTATAGCGTCTGGCTACTGGCTGGACGACTGAGGGATTGGAGTTCCAATCCCGGTAGAGTAAAGAATTTTCTATTCTCCACAGCGTCTAGACCAGTTCTGGAGCCCAGCCAGCCTCCTATCCAGTGGGTACTGGTAGCTCTTTCCCCGGGGGTAAAATTGCCGGGTAGTGAAGGTGACCACTCACCTCAAACTAGTGCCAAGGTCAATAAAATGTGGATCTGTACATTCACTTCTCAATACGCCTTCATACATAGTGCTTAATTACGTTAAGAACAGAGACAAATTCACCTCTTTGACAACCAGTTTATCTGTATAATCGGTAAGAGTTGTAATAAATTTGTGTTCTTATACAAAGTAGCTTTCTGGTTTAAATGTTGTTCGCACTAAATAATACGCACGTATTTTGCCATTAAGAATGTCGGAAGTTCTTTTCTATACTTAATTGGTGTTTTGAATATTTAACTACACACTTTCAACTTTGTTGGTTCAGCACTGTCAATTTGTAGGAAGATTACTATGATTTTGAAATATGAATTAGTTGAGATCTGGCCTGTTTATTGCCTCAAATGTGTGAGGAAAATGACGAAAATCTCAATAAACGTATCGAATTTGGGGCCAAAATTTGGGTCTGGATCCTCATAATGTGAGACAGAGGTGCTGTCTACTAAATAACTGATTTTGGACGAAACTAATTGCCTACTTTCCTGTGATACGACACGGACCGTGTAGAAAACGGCGCGTAAAGCAATTGTTTTACCGGGCCATTGCTTAGCAACCGAGCCGTTTCCTAGCAACGATAAGGGGGATACATATAACAGACGCAAAGGATTCACAGACACAAACAGCAAGATGATCTCGTAAATCTTTTATCTTAGTTATTTATTTGATAAGGAAAGTACAAATATACTAATTACGACGGTTTACACTATGACATTTGTATTTTGAAGCAGCGTATGGAGACCAGTTTATACAGTTTAAACTGGTTGGTAATACCCGCACACAGACGCACATATTCAAGTTATGCACGGAGTCGAAACATAAAACAAGCGAGATAGTTATCATATTCAGAGTGATATGCTCTGAAGCACCAAGACTGAGGGGACTATGAAACTGCAGACAATGACACGAAAGCTCCCATTTTCTGTCTCCGAATTTCAGTTTTCAGAGCTCAGTGTGGTCTGCAATTAAATTGATTAAGAATTCCTAACCGTGCTCTAACAACTTATCACGTACTTTTACGGCTGCCTAAGTAAAACATTAAGGGTCTTAGATTAATGGGGCTCGGGTATATATTAACATAAAAAGGCCACACGAAAAGGCCGTAACCTTTCTGTCTGCTTAAATAGAGGGTAGAGTACGAATTACATGGCAACAACTATCCACTGTATTGGAGAGGACCCATTCATTTTCTTGCAGAATTTAGTGGTCAAGTCACATCTTCCCGTTTAATAAAAGGATGTCTCATATTCTGTGGTCGGAAACGTAGGCCGCGCCATAGCTCAAGCTGTTAGTCGCTGGCTTCCCACCGCGGAGGCCCGGGTTCGATCCCGGGTCTGGCCAATTGGGAATTTTGGTGGACAAAGTGGCGTTGGGGCAGGTTTTCTCTAAGTACTTCGGTTTCCCCTGCCAATCTTCATTCCACCAATTGCTCCACAATCACCCTCACCTATCATCTTGGTGTGGTACAATAGGACAGAAATGGCCGCAGTACAAGGGACTTAGTCCCACCCCAGTAGCAATAAAAGAAATGGGTGGAACCTTCGAATTTTAAATTTTTTTTTCTTTACAAGGGACGTTTTGAATAGTTTCACCTCTCAATACTTAAATAAATATTAGAAATCCACTCAGTGTAGCTAGGTTAATAGGATTCTGAAGTGTTCTGACGGTCGTGTATAACGTTCAGAATTACTGGGATTTCGTACTTTGTCCATCGTCCATTATTCTAGAAGCTATAAAACACGACGTTTCAGAAACTGGGTCTGTTTGAGTCCTCAGGTGAAGGGAGAAACACCTACTCTGTTGGGTCCCTTAGAAAGACTAACCTGTCACTCGGTCACTGGAGGATGGAAAATGATCCACTTTCCGAAACGTTGTGTTTTCTAGTTTTTAGAATGCCGGACGATAAAACCAGCATTTCTGAGTAATTTAGTAGGAGTAAGCTAGAGTTTTACTTTTCCATGTTTCAGGCATTATTGACCATCACCAATTGGCATATTCGGCACTACAAAAGAACACGTTTTATATGGTTTACTGTTTGAATATAAGATACTACATTCAGACAACACATGTAAAGAAGTTTCTCCGTAGTGTTAGCTGTGACTTCGGGTGGTAACCACTATGAGCAGTTTAGTGACTTCCATTACTCATTTATATACTCGTTTTGAATAATTTCCAAAGGAAAAGAAATACACAGGAAACTCAGTTGTGGAAGTAAATGCCATTTAATTCATTATCTATTTCAGATGCACTGAAGCTGAATAATCCAAATTTTCCTTTCATTAGGCCTTCTGGGATATAACGCCATGTAACCCCTTTAAATCAACCCGTTTGTATCTTCTGAGATATATCGCTGTGTACTCAGCTGAGAATCAACATGTTTATATCTTCTTGGATATAACGCCTTGTAATCGGTTGAAAATCAACCAGACATTTACTTAAACGACGTCGTGGAAACTGTACACCGGTAATAGCCTAAATGTATATTTGTCCCTGTATTTATTGAAGTTCCATTCCATGTGGATGTATATGGGAGTTTAGATATAGCTCGAACCGTTCTTGAGCTTGGCACTAGATGCAGATGAGTGGTGAGCTTCAAGCTCCGGTTGCCTTTGCTCCAGTGAAAGAGCCCCAGATCCCCTATGGATAGAAGTCTTGATGGGCTCCAGTGCCGGTCAAGGCACTGAGGAGAAGAGAAAAATATGCTGCCCTGCCGAGAATCGAACACTAATTCCTTCGTCATCCAACCATGAACCTATTCACTATACTGAGTTACCACGGCTCCGTATACAGTTAGGATTTCTGAGTCCGTCTGCAGTCTCATTTACTTTCCAGTGGAGCGATCGGGCGATCAATATCGGTGTCCTGGAACGGGTATTAAAGCCTGTCAGTCATGAAGGAAGAGGACAACAAACCAATTATTTTCGTCTTTCTTTTATATGGTTCTATAACGTACTGTTGTAGTCTGATGGAAGAATAGAGGCCTATAAATATTTTAAACTCATGAAGCTCGTTTTCCTTTCAATCTGTATGGAAAGTTTAACAAGAACTATAACGTAATTTTTTCTATTTATTGGTCAATTTGTGTTCATATTTTCTACTAATGCTAATTTTCCAATTATATCATCAAAGGATAGAATTTTAAACATATTTTGACGTGTATACCCATTGCTAGGCAACGACTTGGTAGACATATTTCCGCAATAGAAGGATGTATATTGCTAGTTAACAGACCAGTAAACACGCATTCTTAATAATACTCGTAGAAAATGGTGTTTTCCGTGGAGTCCGCCTCTACACTATATAAGGAGAATCTCACGCAGCTAGAATCAGAACTGAGTCTAGTTCTTGAGATGGCAGTCGAAGATGATTGGGAAGAAATGGCAAGAAAGTAATTAGACGGTGAAAAGAAGACTACGCACGTGACTTGAAGTGACAGCGAGACTGTGATAATTCCGTTGCCAAGATACAACTAGAGAAGACTGACAATCCTAGTGCGTGTGTAACGGTGAATTGGAAAGTGTGTAAATCAGCGATAGCACTGTATTGCCTGTAGTCCGGATTTGTGAATGTATAAGGTGCAATAAATCCAATCCAAAACCCGTCTTAATAGTTACTAACATGCGTGACAGAATTTATATAATCCTTCCGGCCGAACTATGGCCCTGGGGTCAACTCAGCCTCTAACAGAAATGAGTACCAGAAATTAATCAAATAATTTTCCTGGGGAGTAAAGCGCGGCCGGCGCGTAAGGCTGACAAACTCACCGCCATCTTTGAGCCGACTGTCTAGATAATGTGGGACCCTCAACGTCTCACATCCCTATGGGCCTTCATGGCCTGTTACAGGGATAGCTTTACTTTTACTTACTTTAAGTACAAACAAATGCTTCAAATAGAAGTTTCATGTGTGTTTACGTCACTATCTGACGCCATCCGTCAGACAGCGACAGCAAAAACTTAATGACGAGAGTCAAAGAGACAGTTTGATACAATTAAATTGTTGACTTTTTGGATGTTGTCCAATGCCTCATATTTTATTTAAAACGTTTCGGAGGCCGGACTCTGCCTCTGTCCTCAGGTGAAAGGCCTAATGATATAAGCCCAATCGATAGACTTAGTCCCTATTTCAGGACACTAGAAACAACGCAAGGCTGGATATACAAAACAAGACAAAGAGACATGAGGCCTGGCGCTACCATAATATTAGCTAATGAATTCTACAGCGAATTCAGAATAACTTCCGACGAAAAACTTTCATATTTTATGTGCTTGAAAGTATCTGATGTTGATTACTTCAGTGTCCTTCTATATTTTAGGAACAGAAAATATGAGAATGACGTAGCAAAGGTCCAGCTTATCGATATTCGCAAATTCGATCATAGCAGTTCTGCATCCTCGTATATATTGATGCGATTTATTGCAAATGCAAATACAATACAGTAGTTTCAGAAATAAAAGAATTGAATGGTGTCAGAAATTACTGAAATAATTTTTTTTTAATTGTTTACACGTCGACATACTGTAGCAGCGTCTACGCAGCAAACATAACTGTGTACATCTTAAACAACGACAGTGTTTTCATGATTGTACTATGTGCCTCTGATGATGGTTATATTAAACCGAAACATGTAAGGCAGAAGTGATAAAGAAGTGACCTACAAATTGTTACACTGGACGGACCTTCTATTGACTTTGTGGTACTGAAATAATCTTCATTTCATTTCCTCTTGTCGCCCTTCCATTGCATGTTTTAAAATATATGCATTTCAAGGAGTGTAGTTAAGTATACTAATGAGACAATGGCATAACAAACATATTCCGTGAAGCAAAATCCTTCGCTTCTTATGAAGCCTGAGATCTGAGGACTATGTTCACAGGATCCCGCTATTGGAACTTATACTGGGCCAGCTGAATCCGTCCATATCACTCTATTTCCATAAGATCAATTTCATAATATTTTCTTGTATCTGCGATTAATTCTCTCAGGTTTCTCTTCTACTCTTGTCTTCCGATCAAATGTTACAATAACTTCTCGTGTCTCCCACGCGTTCTGTATATGCCTCACATACTTCTCTCACTTGTTTGATCACGTTAATGTTACTTACTCACACTTAGAGCTGAGTCCTTCTTGAGAAGCCGCCAATTTTGCAGCTACTGAAGGACTTCCCAGCATTTTATGGAACCCGAAGGTTCACTACCGTATTCACAAGAGCCCTCCACTGGTCCGTATCCTGAGCCAGACAAATCCAATTCATACCAACCCCTCCTATCTCTCTAAGGTCCATTTTAATATTGTCCACTCACCTTTGCCTTGGTCTTCCCAGTGGTTTCCTTCCTTCTGGCTTTCCCACCAATATTCTATATACATTTCTCTTTTTTCCTGTTCGTGCTACATGCCCTGCCCACCTCATCCGCCTTGACTTGATTATTCTAATTAAATTTGGAGAAGAGTACAAGTTATGAAGCTCCTCATTATGTAGTTTTCTCCAACCTCCTGTCATTTAAACTCTATTTCTTTCAAATATTCTCCTCAACACCCTGTTCCCAAACACCCTCTGTCTATATCCCTCCCTTAATATCACAGACCAAATTTCACACGTATATAGAACACCAGTATTAATGTTCAAACATGTATTTCTTTATTACTTGATTTTCTTCCGCCTCTCACTTATGACCATCTTGGGTTTCAATAGCTGTTCTTCCTTCACTGTGAAAATCTGGGTTTCGCGTCAATATAACGTCATTGGTTTATATATTTTAACTGTAGAGTTTCATGTAAGTTACGGGAAGACGAAATATCCTGAACTAAATTTCGGAAAACTTTCTCCTGACTCAATAGACATTTAATTTATCCATGGATGTTACTGTTCTTTCCAAGCATTTGGAGTCCTGACATATATGCTTTTTCGAAGAATTTCACGTGGAATTTTTAAATTAGACTCCAAAGAAGCCTATTCTCAAAAGAAACGCGGTCGAAATTTTATAAATGAAAGCGTTTAATCAAGTACTTACTTCTTAATAACATATTAAACATGGGGGCACGCTGTAGCGTAGCTGGCTGAAGCATTATCCTACAAGCCGGAAGGTCGCGGGTTCGAGTCAAGTTGAGGTAGATTTTACCAGTTTACCTAATCCTTCCAGCCACACTACGGCCCTGGGGTCGACTCAGCCTCTAACAGAAATAAGTATCAGGAATTTTTCTGAGGGGGGGGGTAAAGGCGGCCGGCCCTTAGAGCTGACAAACTCACCGCCGTCTGTGAACCAATTTTCTATAGAAAATATGGGAGCCTCGACGTTTCACAACCCTATGGGCCTGCAAGTCCTGTTTTTTGCCTTACATATTAAATATGCTGTAGATAAAGAATAATGTTATATAATTAAACTTAAGACATTAATTATCCGGCTATATGAAACATTCCTGTGTAAGAAGCTAATTGTCGCTCAGTAAAGTTACTCGCCCTTTATGAAATCCGAAGTTTCGTTACCGTGTTCACAACACTGGGCCCATGTGGTGCCGCATGAATCCAGTCCATATCCACGAAACTTATCAGCGTGAGGAATATTTTAATAGTATCATGTCATTTACACGTATATCTAGGTCTCTCAGGCAGTCTTTTTTTTTTATTGCTAGTGGGGTGGGATTAAGTCGCTTGTACTGCGGCCACTTCTGGCCTATTGTACCAGCCGCAGATGATAGGTGAGGGTGATTGTGGAGCAATTGGTGGAATGAAGATTGGCAGAGGAAACTGAAGTACTCGGAGAAAACTTGCCACAGCGCCACTTTGTCCACCACAAATTCCACTTGACCAGACCCGGGAGCGAACCCGGGCCGCAGCGGTGGGAAGCCAGCGACTAACCGCTTGAACTATGGCGCGGCCCTTTCAGGAACTCCGACTGTTATTGTGTGGGCACACATATGTTGATTTCCTAAGACATACCGTTAAGACCTTTATCAGGAAAACTTCCTCAAGACCAAGCACTTTTCCATTAGGAGAGATACGTTATAATAACTTATTTTTAGCGTACATTGTGAAAATGGCATATGTCTAGGAGAAATTCTTTCTTAGTGACAGATTTTATGCAGTAAACTAAATAACATTTGTCATAAGTTTCAGCTCAACTCTTTCTACTCGTGAGGGAACAGAAAAGAAACCAGAAAATTCCCTTCCTATTTATAACCTTGAAAAGAAACATCCTTTTTCTTGCCACCAAAAATATTGTCATAAATATGAATATTATAACTCTTCATATTTCACACAACACATGGTTCGGGGCATGTATTGAGTTCGTACTCGATAACTGATGGAATAAAGCATTGGAGTCCTTTTCAGTCTAACTTTAGAGAGAGGGGCACACACAGGAAAGCGCTGAAAATGCATCACGCCGAGGGGGTATTCCTTGGAGGTTTAGAAACTCCATCACCCAACTACGTACAAGGGGAACCCATTTTGTTGGACTGGTTCCCCACAGGGATACTCTTAAGTCATCGATTTGAGCACAACGGCGCCTCACAGGACGGACGCAATTTCATATAGGCCTTCTCTATGACCACTTCTCATCTGATTTGTATTTCGTAACACGATGAAGGTAGCTAAGACATCCTTCGAAACGCGTGACAGTCTCAGATATCTGGGATAGACGATAGCAGCTAGCAATGAATTCGTGAAGAAGCTAAGAGCCAATTAAATTCAAAAAACGCCTACTGCAATTCAGTAAGAAAGAGATCAGTTGGGAGACTTAGGGAGGAATGGGAGAATAATATTAAAATCAACAGTAAGAAATTTGTATGGCATCCAGCAGCATACACATCATACAAAATTTCGTGAAAATCGGGGAATTTGCCCATAAAGTTGAAAACGCATAAGCAGCGTGGTATTCTCGTACATATATGTTCTGCGTTTAAAAAAGAAAATTGTGTTACATTTATCTATTCATGTTGTGTTGGGTCTGAAATATTAAAGAAACGTAAAAGAATAATATGATATTCATGTACCCCTAGACAGTGTTCTGAACAGCAAGTTTGTGTGTTGCTTTAAGTTACATTGTTTTAGTGGTCAGAGTTCTCAAGATGGAAAGATGGGAAACACGAGGATATCGATTTATTTGATTTGTTCTTTAAATATTTATTTAAGCTGAGTTCTGTTTACACAGGCCTGCACCCGCTTAAGACGAGGCTGTTTCTGAGTGCGGTCCTTAAATTTATTTATTGACATTGGAAAATTTTAATCTGCTTAATAGTATTCATATTGTGCTTATTTGCATGTACTCGTCTTCCTTACTGTATGTTCCTATTTACATTTAACTTTAAATAACTGCTTTTCTCTGTCCCTGAAATAATTCCTGTTCACCTTTTAAAAACTGAATTTCTTCTGCGACAAAATATTCACTTCAAACCTCACAAGAAACAGGCTCTCAGCTGCAAACGCCAGTCAGTTAATCCCATTTGAGGCCCAGTAGGGTCAAGTATTTTCTCTTCTTCACGTCGTCCAGACCGGTTCTGAGGTCCACCTAACCTCTTGTCCAATATGTATCGGGGCTCTTTCCTCGGGGATGAAGCGGTTGGGGCGTGAACATGAAGCTCTCTCCGAAGATAAGGACTAGCTCTATCGATTGGACCCAACTGATTAAGTTTCACCTGAAGACAGAGACAGAATCCAGCCTCCGAAACGTTGTGTTTTGAAAAATATACAGGACGGTTTTTAGATAGAGCCAAGACTGTGCGTAACGTCCAAAAATGGAAATGGAAACGCTAGAACAGACCATTTCATAAGAAGTAACAATAGTGATACTGTAATTCTAACAGTGAGCCGTTGTATCGAGAATATCGAATCTCCACGGTTACAACAAACAAGCGTAGCGTTCCCACAGAAGTGACTCCTCTGGATTCCAGACACGTTACAATATAATATTTCTATATGCAACACACAAATTCATTCTGTGGACACATTACACAATGTTGTTAAGTTGAAGTTGGTGTTTATTTTTCATGCTAGTGGGATGTACTGCCGCCACTTCTGGCCTATTGTACAGCCACAGATGATAGGTGAGGGTGATTCTGGAGCAATTGGTGGAATGAAGATTGGTAGGGAAACCGAAGTACTTGGAGAAAACCCGCCACATCGCCACTTTGTCCACCACAAAACCCACTTGACCAGACCCGGGATCGAACCCGGGCCGCAGCGACGGAAAGCCAGCGTCTAACTGCTTGAGCTATGGCGCGGCCAAGTTGGTGGGTTAATTCAATGTATTTTAGTGTTTATCGATATTCTGAGCTGTTATTCTCCCGCTTAGGCTCTTGAGGTCAGTTCTTTGTCAACTTGTTATTTCACCATACAGCCACTGCTTATTCACTGCATTCATTTCGTCCTTCGTTTCATGTCTTCTCATTGAACTGAACTGAACTGCATTGAAAACTTATTTACTACTCTAACTCGCTGACTCCGGAGAAGTTCATGGCGGTAGGCCTAGGCCCACTAGGGCTGTAGTGCCAAGGGGGAGGAAATAAACTCGCTGACTCAGTACTGGTCTACACTGACTGGCTCACACCTCACAGTACGCACTACTTCATGTCTGTTTCTTTCTGCACCAAACCAACTTCTCATCTCCTTTACTTAACTATGCTGCCCAGAAACACTTCTGTGCTACGCTTGCAACTGAGTTCAATTGGAGTCTCGCGACGTTCTACAGCCACTGTTATGGGCATGTCACATTTCGTGAAAATTCTCACAGCCTTTGAGATCAGTGCAGCCGTCTCCAGAATGGTCTACAACAGGCAAGTTTCGATGTTTCCATCGAACGAGAGGCGCGCGCAGGTCAGGCGACGCGAACTTCTCCCACTCCTGTGACAGTTTTATTTTTCGGTGTGTTAGTTTATTAACAATTTTCAGGCTCTATTTACATAATGATTTCTCTCTATACTTTTAATACAATTGAATAACATGTGTATTATGTCATCCTCTGCCAGATACAGGAACATACCTTTCTCTACGGCAGACAGCACACCGGCTTGCGTCAAGACATGTAATAGTCAAGACACGATGTATGCGACATGACGTAAAGAAAGGAGCTCAGTTGAAACGAATGAGATTATGAAAACCGCCGCACACCGATCTGAGTCATGATGCTGACGTCATGACTCAAAGCGGTGTGCGGCGGTTTTCATACACGCATGCGGCATGACACAAAGAAAGGAGCACGCGGCACACCGGTGTGTCATGATGTCAGCATCATGACTCAGATCGGTGTTCGGCGGTTTCCATACTCTCATTCGTTTCAACTGTGCTCCTTTCTTTGCATCATTTAGCAGACATCTTGCCTTGACTGTTACATGTCTTGACACATACTGGTGTGCGGCCTACCTACTACTGCTCTACCCTCTTCAATCGTCCAGTTTCCCCCATGATATAACTCTCCCATTCTTTCTGCAACCAGTCGCATATACATTGAATTGTATTAGTGACATAAATAAGGACCCAAAGGAATCCTCATTTATATAGTACTTATTTGAACGTGTTTATTTAAGCCATTGGAGCACATGAAGACACATTCTATTTTTGCTTGAAATGTCTTGCAGAATTTTGAATTCTGACATAGCGTTCAGATAGAGACGAAAACTCATTGCATACTGGCATACATGTACACTCGTCACGCTATCATCATACCCAATAATACAGCGAGTCCTCTAATGACATCTCAATAATGTACTTGCATGTCTCGAGTCTTGTGTATTTGAAGCTTTCGTCCTCCATTTCGATCCGACTTGAATTAAGAGTGAGGTAATGTTAATTCAATTACTTTGCATCAAATTTAAATAATGTTACATTGAGCAGTGGAGAATGTTTCAACTTTAGCTTGAGATGAAAGAGACATCAAAAGGCTCATGAAGCTTATTTTAGGCAACAAGAACCCAAAATATCTCCACTGAGGTACTACAAATAAACAGGATCATAATGACTGATAAAGTTGTGTTGCGTTTAAGAGACATTGATAAGCAAGTACTCGTAGAATGTAAGCAGCAGGAAGTAGAAGCTCAAAGGCAGGTGAAGATTTATTCTCGGAAAAAGTAACATTGAGTAAGCAGACTGAGTTACAAATGTGGAGTGAAGCGCATCAGAGCCCTTGTCCTCCCTACGGTCTACTTTTTCACACTGCCCTTTAAGTACAAAAACGTGAGAAGTCTGCACAAGCACCGCTTCCTCTTTCCCAGGTTTCTCTAGCAGTGACTGCGACTCTTGTAATTTATGAGTGACATCGTGAATGTGGGAAAATATTTGTATTCTGGTAGATCGTTATAATGTGTCAAGTGGTGTCATGGTTGTAAGGCGCTGTAGGAATCTATTAGTATCGAAACATAGAAATCATATCTAGTGAGGTTCATTTTTTTGCAAAGTACGCACAAGGGTTCTGTCCACGATAAGGCGCTTGTTATCAACGCCGATCAATTCAGTTCGAGCTCCTTCTTGAACAGCGTTATCCTCCTTCAGGTGACAACGTCCTCCTCCCTTATACCAAACTTTTCCCTTCTTGACTTGGCTCACTGAAATGACCTTTGAAATATGTTTTTACCAAATTATAGTCCTACTCGTAATATAACAATGCTAATGTAGATATTATAACATGGATGGCCAGAGCGTTCTTACGTAACGGACCGATAAACATAAGCGACATACGCTCGTAACACTGGAACAACGAGGTTACGCAACCCGCTTCTAGGCAACGGCTCAGTAAACAGACTTCCGCGCATGCGCAATGACGTCACACTTCAACAGTACTATCACGTAACTTGTTTTCTCTGGTTGGTACGGAGGCCATGAAACGAGAGTCCAGGAATAACCAAGGCAGCAGTCACCCGTGTGGAGGCGGGGTCGAATACCTCCACTGTGACTCTGCGAGTCGTAAGAGACGACGAAAAGGGAAGTCTCAAATCTGAGACAATAAAATATGGTCACGAGTCCCAAGGGACTCGGACCCGAGAAAAACTGCGCTGGCAAGGTGCCAGCAGCATGTACAAAAGACAGACCCGTCCTCTCGTCAGAGAGGGCGCCCCAGAAGAACAAGATCGTAACTATCAAACAGTAACAGATATCTGGTCATGAGCGGGGGCTCGACACCAAGACTTACTGACTGACTGGCCATCAGTCGTAATGTGACTTTGACTTTGGCCAAGGTAGAGATTTCAGTATTTTGCCCTGCTTGCTATATGAAATATCCCTTACAAATATTATCCTCTATAAAATAATAATTATTAGAAAACAGACACATATTTCTCAAGAACCAATAATAATAATATCTCACTTATTATGTTAAAATACGTGTATGTAACATGCAAAGATCATATAAATTTGTTGCAGTATGTGACTAATCCGTTAAGCTTGAAATTCATGAAAATAATATTTAGAAATTCAGTTTTTACATCGCACAAAGCACACTCCATCTCGAAAGCAGTCTTCTGGGATGTGGCACCGTGTAGATGTGGTCTTAGCCGACGTTTCAGAGGAACGTATCGCCTCCATCTTCAGGGTAGAAAGAAAAATGAGAAATTCACAAGCGAAGAGACCGTGAGAACCGGTTTGCTGTCTGCTTGTACCGGTTCTCACGGTCTCTTCGCTTGCAGACTTCTTATTTTTCCTTCTACCCTGAAGATGGAGGAGATGCGTTCCTCCGAAACGTCTGTTAAGACCGCAGCAACACGGTGCCATATCCCAGGAGACTGCTTTCTTCATAGTCACCGCCGTGAGAACCAGAAATCTTACACACTCCATCTCCATTACAAAAACCAGTCGGTTAATATAATTTAGGAAATCACTCGCTGTTTAATGTGAGAATCATACTTCAACCCATTCTGTGTGCAAACTAAAAGTTTCTTTCGTGTTAAAGAAAAATAGCACACATTGTAACTGCTCTGCTTTAAAGGCTTAGACCTTACTCTTGTATGAGCTATCTTGTCCATCAGTTACGTAAATTTTTATGAAAGTATTGTACGATTTAATTTCGTCCATTTATTATACATAGGTTTTAGGAGATCTGTAATAGCTAATTTCTGATCTGGTACAAATGGAGGAACCGTGGGTACAGTTGCGGGAACTTGTTAACGCCGTAATGAATCTCTGGATTCCAGAGGATTTCTTGAACATCCGAAAGGCTCTCAACTTCTCGTGAAGGACTCTCTGCTTCGCGGAGGTTGTTACGTACCTGGCATGAGTCTCATGTTCACATTATTGAGGCCCCATTTCCATGTAGAAGGTCAAGCTCTTGTTTCGAGCACCAGATTAAAGAAACGAAACAGGCATAGTGTGAAGCCACTTTGGCACCCACTTCTAGCTTAATGGTGATGTTGCATGTTCGCCTGAGTATAAGGGCTACAGAACTCGTCATCAGCAGAGAATCCGCGTGTCTCCTTCTCCACTTGCCTCTCTCAGCAGTTCCTTTGTAGGCGCCCTTCGCTTCTTTTGTTTAATGACGCATTGCTCTTGTGTGAATATAATAGCAGTATTGTGATGTAACATTTCCGAAAACAGAAGTAACATGGAAGATCATGAGGTTAAGTACTGATCGAGGGAACTACTGTCAGGCTTCTGGTTGATGATGGAGAAATGTTCATTGATGTTACAAATACGTTAAAATATTCCTTCCGAGTGCATATTAACATTCACGAAAAAAATGAAGAGCAGATTTATTTCGCGGAATGCTTCCTACTGTTCTGTGTCCTCGCATTCTGTCAACATTAGGTTCACAATATATATAAAGACAATAATTTTAGCTGTTGATTGGAGTGGAGTAAAACTTTGTTCTACAACCTGAGAAGAAAACATAATTTATAGTACACAGAATTACCGTGTTTTTGGACTCTTTATATCATTCAGTATTCTGGAAAATAGAAAACACGACGTTTCGGAAACTTGGTATGTTTCCGTCCTTAGGTGTTTTCCCCCTCACCTGACGACGGAAAAATATCCAGTTTCCGAAACGTCGTGTTTTCTATTTTCTAGAATACCGGTTGATGGAAAAAAAGCACCAAAACCCAGTAATTGTGTGTTATACACTATCGTCAGAACCCTTTAGAATATAATAATTAATGGTGTTTTAGAACAGGTTGATGAGGAGAATATTTGACTTAAAGAAGGGAGAGGAGACTGATAAATATTGCATAATAATGAGCTACAACTCCTTATTTTCACCTAATTTTAGTAGCGTGATAAGTTCAGGGACAAAGAGATGGACAGACCATGTAGCACGCATGAGAGATAAATTCTTGCAATATCTTATTCGGAAATTCGTCAGATTTGCAAGATATAGACGCAAGTAGGAGTATAATATAAGAAGATCTTTCAAGAACTAATCTCCTGCTTTTCTTTGACACGAAAAGGACAGCACAGGAAACGACACTTCCAACAATTTTTCTTTGCCGCGGTAGGGGTTTTACGGAGCCGTTGTCTAGCAATGAAAGGAAGGATATACTTTACCCAGCCTTAGCCTAGTAAATGTAGGAGAGTTATATATATAGACACATACTCTGATGGGAGGGATTTATGAAGTACGCCATTGAGATCGCAGACACATAGATAGCATAAAGACAGAATAAGCCTATTTTAGGAATCTGAAAGGAATAAGACATGGGCTTGTAGGCTGGATTTATCAGACCCAGGAAAGAGATCAGTTCAGGAATTTTGTAAACATGAAAATGAACCCTCTATATTTATAAAATACGGGGAATTTATTGACAAGCTGAGTGGCTATCAACAAACAAAAACAAATCCGTGGCCTGTAGTTCGCAAGCGAACTCTACCGATCGAGCGACCGCCTCTTTTCGGCGAAGTTAGTGCCAAATTTAGCGGACAGACAATGTCGCTTGGTCAGCGCAGCGAATCCCCACGGCCTTTAATCTCGGTTTTCTAGACCAGAGCCGCTATCTCCTTGAAACCGCTCCTCAATTATCCTCACGGAGTGACTATGAGGCTTTTCAAAATAGCTCTGAAACATCCGAAGATATCCTATTATACATATTCTCTCACACACACACACACGCACGCACGCACGCACATATACAGACATAAACTACGGAAGAGGAAACTTAACGAGGGTGGTCACGGAGCCAAGAAATATGAACGTCGGTGCAACTCGCCTTTTCGTTAGAGTCAGGTCCTTCATCGAAGTACACAGGCGGACTTTGGAGTCCACACTGGGAAATTTAATGAGGGGAGATCTGAGGCTTTTATGGTCTTGAGCATTCAGATTGAGGTATTCTGGGTTATAACACCGTGTAGGCTTGCAAGTGGATAGCAGTCTTCTGGAGGAACTTGCTGTCTGCATCCTCAGGTTCGGCCACAGTCTGAATGTAATGGGAATTTATTGTCCATTTCTCGTATATGCAAGACAAAAATTATCAAAGCGCATATTTTCCGTTCTAGTTTTTCTTGGATATTAAAAATTATGGAGGGTAGCGCAGTTGGTTGAGGTACTACGCTACAAGCCGGAAGGTCGCGGGATCGAATTCCGGTGAGGTAGATTTTTTCCAATTTACCTAAACCCTTCCAGACGCACTATGTCCCTGGGTCGACTCAGCCTCTAACAGAAATGAGTACCAGGAATACTCCTGGTGGTAAAGGGCGGCCGGCGCGTAAGGCTGACAATCTCACCGCCATCTGTGGGCCGATTGTTTCGAAAATGTGAGAGCCTCAACTTCTCACAAACATATGGGCCTGTTACATGGATACCTTTATCTTTTTTATTAAAAATTATGGAAACTCTGTGTTGGAAATTCCACGTGTTTTTCTCCCCTGTATAATGGATTAGTATTTAAATTGTCTGTGACATTTGCTCCCTCACTTCATTGTTACATGTGTCACGCTGTATGAAAATTAAGGTTGACTGATTGGAAAATATATTTATATCAAACACAAGAATTAATGCCATGAGAAACATGTGAATAGTAATTAATTAATTAATTAATTAACCCCTTTGTATATTCGTAATTACGCAGAACTTTGGGGGGGGAGTGAAATTCAGTTATGCCCTTTGTAATTAGGGCAACTGGATCTGTGGTAATGTGACAGGGCCCAGCATTTTATCTTAAGGGTTTATATATGAAATCCCGTAGGTGCCGTAGGGACTTCATATGGACACAGACGCTTATAGCAGACCAATGAACTGCCGCAAGAAACTGAGCTAGGTGGTCAGTATTGAAAAACTGGCAGAACGGACATATTCCTGACACCCGTAATAGCTGCATTCAAACTCTTACATGAAACTCAGCTCACTGTTTTAGGTTCGAAACACCAGGAGACTAGAACTGAGTACAAAGCAAAACATTGCTGTCGGAATACAGAAGATTAAGTGTATTTACATTCTACGATAATTTTTGCTTCTCAGTTTTCTGGGGTGAGAAATGAAGAAGTGTTAATTAGAGTCAGTGAGCAGAGGAATATCCTACACGAAATAAGAAAACGGAAGGCTAATTGTATTGGTCATGTTTTACGCAGAAACTGGATTCTAAAAGAAGTTTTGGAAAGAAAGATAGAGGGTTGAATAGAAGTGACAAGAAGACGTAAGAAGATGCTGGATGACCTTGGGGACAGAAGAGGATACTGGCATTTGAAGGAGAAAGCTCTAGATCGCATTAAGTGGAGGAATTGTTTTGGAATAGACTGTGGACCTGTCGTCTGACAGATTACTGATGAAGATGATTTTTGTGGGCTCTTTTAAGACTATGTAGCGTAGATTGTAAGATGTAAGTCAGTGATGAATTGGAAAGGATATGGAAGAAAGTGTTAGTGGGTTTATTCGAGCACTGCCCATACAGACCCAGAAATTTCACTCAAATCGTTGTCATGATAGTCATTGTCCCGGGCGAGATTCGAACCGACAACCTTCGTAAAAAATCAGAGGTCTTGCCCCTATGTCATCCTGTTAGGTCAGATACTTTTTGCCACAAATTTCACTTATTTTTTTTTAATTATTAAATTCAGAATTTGTAGTATATACGCTGGCATGTTTTGTTACTAGCACAAATAGCTGAGTGGATGAGTCTAGGTATAATTCAGATCAGTCTCTTTTTCTTAAAAATTCAAACCTCAAGCTTTATTTCGTTGGTATTGGAACTGATTTTCTATGTCTCATGGACCATAAGTCTTTGAATGAAATAGACGGACATTATACCCATGAGATACTATTACAGAGCGAGATTTTCATCTTCTCGATGTGCAAATAAATGACTTAAAGTTGAATGAGTGTGTGAATTTGCTGTTTACACAATGTTGTTGTTGTTATTGTTGTTATTGTTGGTGGTGTTGGTGGTGGTGGGTAAGGAACTTGATATATTTCAATTCAAAGCAGCTTCTTATAGTCATATATTATATTATTCTATTTTTTTTCACAAACTCTTATTTTCAATACATTGTATGTTTTCTAGAGCAAGATGTATCTGTGTGTATGAATGTGTCCTACTGAATTAGCATGTAAAAGGAAATGAAGATTTGATTAATTGTTATTACTAATATCAATTTTATTATTTTTGTCATAACTACCATGTTGTTTACTAATACTGATTTTCTTGTTCGTATTACCCTTATGATTTTCTTTGTTGTGTGAGGCAGAAGTTGTTATTCCACTGTGTTATTTCCGAAACTGTCTCTGTATCTGTTGTCTCTGTGTCTCGAAACTAAATACAAATAGCTCATGCATATAATTAGTTTAGTGTACTAATAGACTCTATACAGTAATACTAGACTCTATTTCGTAGTTCATGAATTGAGACCTGACACCCTTGTGTCCATGTGCACCGCTTTTAATTTCGACACCCTGTGGCGTATCCTGTCCTGCATCTACAACTCGGCACGGCAATATTGAATTTTATGTTATCACGTTAAGGCTGCTTGAAATGTAAATTGTGACTCGTTAGGTCCACAAAGAAACATTTCAGTGCATGAAGGGTTCATATCACTATGCTGAAACCGCTGGTCTCAATCCCAACGTTGTCAATTTCTGTAGATATTTAAACGCCACCAGGGACCTCCGTCAGGGATCAGAAATTCATAAAAAATTGGGTTATGTGTTTCTGGAACGCTGGTTTAGAAAATGTGATTCACTTACCCCTTTTGGGAATGAATTATATCTCGGGGACTGTAGAGAAATCATTGCTGAGGAGTTCATTGTGACTGTAGACCTGTCATTTAATGATCGTGTTGTGTTGTGTTGTGTTGTGTTGGTCGAAAGAACAATACAGTTTCTCAAAATATGGCTGGAAGATCAAGCACAGAATCTCTGTAGTGAGTTCACTATTTGAACTAAAGTCTGGTGTTTTTTTTTTTTGTGATGACTCTAAGATGAACATTGTTAAAGTTATGCCATCGTTTTCTGTCAGTCATCTTTGGGTTGGTACGTTCAAAATAAAGGAATATTTACACAATCTTAAACCAACTGGTGATGCTGTAGGTACACACACAAATGCCAAGTTAGCCTATCTTACATACTCGTAAGTTGTTGAATTAATTGAAGAAGGTGGCTGTTGTATTCGTGAATTTGTTCAGTGCAACAGGGTTATTCTGAAATAAAATGTGACAAAATCTTTTTTGTAAGCAAGGTGTAAGTGCCGAAACACAGAACCCAGCAAGGACAGACTTATCCTACTGCTTGGTGATCATGCAGGAGACTCTGTTTAAGCATATGCTTTTTATGTCAGTCTGAGAATCCTAGGGTTCTCAAAGGAAAATCAGTCTTTGTTGCCTATCATTTGAAACTTCAGTAGTAACCAATGCATGGTAACATAAGTGAATTTACTCACCAGTTACTGAATATTTGTGTTGAATTAAATTTTGGCCCTTAAATCTCTGTTGTTTTCAGTGTAGTTATAGTTGCATTTACGCTGTCCTTGGTCCTTAGGTGGCTCATTCTCGGAAGTTTCAGTAGTGTTTCTTTCGCCTCTTTCCTTCAACCTGAAATAAACCGTAACTGCAATTTCCAAACGTCATACTGCACATCGCGCAGTGGCACAGGCAGTTGCTGCAAGAGAAAATGAAGCTGGTACAAATCTTGAAGAATTCTGGAAGGGCCCTAACACCTGAAATGACGTAAATAAATTCCTGATCATCAGGCAGGTATTAAGTAACCAACAGCGAGTGGATCATACAGGAAACAATGACCATAATTTGTTTCAGATTTTGAGACCCAGAGTAGATAGCCGAAATATTTATTGGCCTGGAAAGAAAATACTTTTTTTAATGGAGGATACGTATAACTAACGCCGTGGTTTTTAGCCCGCAAGCGAACTATATGGACCGAGCGACCGCCGCTTGTCGGCGAAGTTAGTGCCAACTTCAGCGGATAGAGGTTGTCACGTTATCAGCGCAACGAATCCCCAAAGCCGTTAATTTCGGTTTTTTGACTCCTCAATTATCCTCACGAGATTGAGTGGACCCCGTTCCAGACCCACTACTTCTCAGAAAAACTGGCAGCGCCGGGAATCGAACCCGGACCTCTGGATCTGTAGGCAGGAATTCTGACCTCGAGACCATAGAGGCGGTCAGAGAATACATATATCAATGAAAAAGTTGCCGCTTCTTCGATGAAATTGTTGTCCAACGAATATCTCATCGAACTTCGACAATGTAATGTTCTATTGCATCAAGCCAAAAGAAAATATGAAAAAAAAAAATTGTTTTCTCAACCAACAACACAACCCTTAGGAGTAAAATGTCTTACATTAATTTGAAAGAAAGTGATGAACTTTATATGATTGGAGAAAAAGGCTGAAATGAAAATGTAGTTCAAGATCGCGCAGAGCTGTTCAGGAGTTAGCTTGATACCTTAAGAAAAGAAGACTGTTGTTCAACATAACTTGGATAAAATCTCCAATGAAATTGAAGATCTACTACAACAGTGAGTAGAAGAAGTTAGTACCTCTGCAACCTCCTAATAATGACATGTAAATTCTTTACATATGGTACTTAATATTATTCTTTGATTTACAGTAAAAAAACAAATATTTCCTTGGCGTTTATCATTATATACGTCATATGTACAGGAATTTAATATTAAATTTGTAGAAGTTCTTGAATGAATTTTAGTTTATGGTATGTAATTTTCTGTCGAAATACTGTCGTATACCCCACGATAGAACCATTGATGATAGAATCTCATTTTCAATTAACAGAAACCCGTCTTATCATGGATTTCGCCTGTATATAAAGGGTTTTGGTTAAGAATTTACTTTGAAAGCAGAAGTTTGGAAGCTGAAGGAGAATCTTAGATGATAACACTAATGTATATCTCAGAGAGACAGGTTCTGAGGATGGGAGATGAGCGGAAATCTCTCAGGATCGCGTGGAATGACACCATTAGGTACTGGAGTTGTTGAATCTTTGGGTTCAGTTACCAGAGAATTAGTTACTAATTAGTTGTGTAACACTGCCATTACGGGAGTTCAAGTTTCATCGTTGCAACCGGCGTTCATGGAGGATGGGTGCTATGACTGCAGTACCATCTTGTGTTTTTCTCAATACGTAAAAATTTCCAAGTAATGCGTTATTTACCTCGCCACAAAATTTAAAAGTTTTACCTGAATTTAAAATGATTCACAATTATATAATATTTTATTTCATAAAATCAAACGAACAGACCAGTAGACAAAGAAGGCCTCGGAATTCAATTTGAGGCGCTCTTGTTACGCATTCTGGTGTCGATTCCTTTCTGGGTCATTCTACAGAGATCTCTAAAGAAGGTAAATTGATATTTCCTTCTATGCTTCAAAATCACTGAGTTTGTATTGACGAAACTTATAGAGAAAAAAATGGCTTTTCTTCATTTGCCGTTCTTGGTGAAATTTTGTTCATTTTATACCAACAGGCTCTAAATTACGTTCCTGACCACATTGTAGGAAGAAGTTTAGGGCTGATACTGCTGAACATTTATATTGAAGCATGTCCACTGAAAGCCGGAATAACTAGAAGACGCCCGTTACTAGGTTACGATATAGTAAACACCACGTCAGCGTAGCAAAAGTTACGCACTCAAAAATAGAGGAATTGTTGGAGGCTGTGTTCTCTGTTGGATCAGTGCAGCAGCTATATCTGGAGAGCCGTAACCGGAAAGTCAGACGATTAGGGAGTTGTAGCAGGCCGCAGAAGAGGCGGAAGCGAGTGCTAGCCAACGATAGCCAGTAGAGGCCAGACGCGGCTAGGAGACAATGACCATGAATTGTGAGACAGACGCCAGCCAGTGAGAACCGGCGCCGTAGTACACGGAAAGCGAGGAATCTACCGGAGTTGGGAGCTGTCAGCAAGCAACAACCAGTGAAGACACAGCCGATTAAAAGTTTTAGCACTTTCTTTATTGAATTATATAGTGAATGGATTAGCGATTGCGCTATAATTACTCGTAGTTACGACTTTCAAGAGTCCGGTAACTCCGATTGTCAATCCAGACCCGGTGTCTAGTCACTTAACACGTGACAATATGTACAATCTGTTGCGTCTTAGACTATTTAATGACTTTCATTCATCTGAAAATATTAAATTATATCGTAAATGGTAAGTAGATAAAAAAATCAAGAATTGATTGTAGCATGTTTCGATTTGTTATGGAACTTGCCTTGAAAAGAAAGGAAAATCCACGAAAATATCGAAATTATAATATCCCGTAACTCGGTAGAGATTCTATCTGGGAAACTGCCGAACAGAATTCTAGATTGTTACTGCACATCATCCCCAAGAAATCGTCTTAAGAATAAGTGGATATTCATTTTATCACACAGTTTATTAGTTTCTAATATCTTGCCGATATGCCTTATACCTTATTCCGTATTAAATCTGAGATAGAACCATTTGCAGACATCAGAGATAACATTCAAGTTCGTCAAATCAACAGGCTCTGCACGAAAATGTAAAGCAATAACAATAGGGATATCCGATGTCAATTCCCTATGCACCTTTTTGTGGTCCTTTTGAGTTCTCCCTATAAAGGAAGGTAAAATCGTTTCTAAGTAAAGAGGAACCTTTTTAACGTACTCCTCTCACCTTCTTACCATCTCTGCACGTTCAAGATCAGAACTGAAGGGAAACCGTGGAGGAGACTCCGTCAACCGACACGTACAAACCAGTAACAGCCTTAACTCGATTCTCAATACAAGAGGCATTGCGCCAAAATACCTCTCTTTTCTACTCTTGTCTCCAACGCAAGAAATAAAGAAATCTAAGGCAACTAGCTTTCTGCGTGGCTGCGTAAAATACAATAACATTGCCCCTCTGCCCCTTTCCTGTCGCCTTGCTTCGGGGCTCAACATTCCTTCTAAACTGGGAAGGTACCCTGCTGAAAATCACGTCTTACTTTAAATGGGACTTGGTTAGTGACGGTGAGGCTGAATGTGTAGAGAACTATTGAGGATAGAGACAGTTTGATCCCATACAAATCTGGCCTGACGTATGGATATGGTGCTTTATAAAACACAAAACCAGGAACGAGTAAGTCATATTCGGTGCAAGCATATATAAATAAAACGTGAGCATCACTCCATGAGGACATTCGGCAGAGAGGACGTGTACTCCCACGAATTCTTAACCTCACCACAAGACGTACGCAAATTTCAGGCTATAGCAAGTTCAGCCTCCGGCACATGTTCCACAGTAGGTTTTGAAAAAGCACTTGCTTCCCTTGCAGGGAACACAACCTCAACCATCCTGCCCTTGGCCAATCACACTACTGTCTAAAATTGCTGTTGGCCTTCGCCAGCACAGTGATTCTTGGTTTCATTCCCACTGGACTCATGACCATATTCTACTACCTGACGGTTCTGGGAGCCTTCCGTCACTATATTGACCGAGCTGTTCCTTCTATATACACGCACGCCCTGAAGAAGTGACAGTCAATGATACTGTAAAAACATTTACATTTAAAAAATATAGATTGTGATCAAATCTTAATTTCATATTGCAACGTGGATACCCATTACTAGGCAACGGCTCGGTAAATGCCTTCCCGCTTAAGGTGCGTGTAAACACGCGGCTATATGAACATGCGTCCAGATTGAAAGGTGTTTCTATGGGGTCCGTGCTCAAGGTTTACAGGGGACAACTAAGGTCTCGTAGAACGTGAAGCAAAACGAAGAGATGCCTTTGCGTTCAATATCGTGAGCTGTCATAACCGATTTTAATTGTTAAGAGGTGTCAATAAGCCCAACCATCAAATCCAGAACCAATTATTATTAGTCACGCCAAACCCAAATACTGACAATATTTTAATACTCGTCGTCCTATTAAGGCAATGTAGCAGTGTAGTGGTTGGTACATCTGCTTCATACTGAGTAGGTAGGCTTCTGGTATCGTTCAGGAGAAGATAGACTGAGATTTGTCGTGGTTTTGATAAGTCTCTGCCTTTTTGAAGAAGCTATTTTTGTTTAATCCCTTGTGAGTTCCCCGTGTTTCCGATTCTGAATTCTCAATTGTTATTTAGAATGGGTTCCTTCCAGGAAACAGAAATTTATTATATAATTTGGCGCATATATTTATTTTTACAATGTTTCTACTTCTTTTTTTATAGATTAGTTTCACGATGACATTATTTTTGTTTGCATTTCAGTTATTTTGATTAGAAAAAGATAAAAAAAACAGCAGTCTCTTATCGATATTGTTCTGTAAGCAAATATAAATCACATCGTAAAATTTTATACAATTTTCACGCCCTTCTCCCATTTTCAATCTGTTAATCGAAAAAGTTCATTCGCCTGCATGAGCCCAAATACATCAAAACGTTTTATAACCATAATGTAACACAAAGAACTACTGAAATCACAATAAATTATGAAGTCCTTTGTCATCTAAACGGATTTCCCATCAAGCCATTTACTGGAACCCAATTACGATTGCAGTAAAAAAACATACAGTGCGACCCCGTAAATTTAATGGAAATTCCTATGGGGAGATACAAACCACATGCTCTCTCATGATGATCTGGTGCTTACGAGATGACTGTACACACGATTACTATGGATCTCATTGATGATAACTATATCATAATGTGTCCCGCTTATTAAAACGGCATCGTGTGTGACTCGTAACGCAGGGCAAAACAGGTTCGTATTATTACGCGTTTTGGCAACGGAAAGATGATTGGTTAATGATGGATTGGGAAGGATTTGAAAGGATGCGATCGTGATTTACTCGATATATATTTTCACAGAGAGAATCAGGGGTACCATGAGAAAACCCTGTCACAATGGCCGGTGTTCCGGCCCAGACTCTAAGCAAGAAACTCTCGAATACAAATCTAAAGCCTTACGGCTACAACATCCTGTTCGGTAAATAATTTTCGCCGTAAATTAACACACGACTCAATGAGGTAGAGTTAGGCAAAATCGCAAGGAATAATATTTGTTTCCTCTGTACAATGTAAAGTTTCAGCAATAGATTCTTACACATTCGTCATTTTGAATCACTTTCATTCATAATCCATGCGAGTTTCAAGTAGTTCACTTCCCGTGCTCGCTTTATACGTGAAAACAAAGTCTATATGTGATTCTATAAGAATTTATTAGTAAATTTATCAGACAAACTCTAGCCCAATGATTAGAAACACCTGGAAAGCTTCGAAATGTGGTGTTGGAGAAGGATGGAGAAGATCAGTTGGACCGATTATGTGAGAAATGAAGAAGTGTTATTTAGAGTCAGTGAGCAGAGGAATATCCTACACGAAATAAGAAAACGGAAGGCTAATTGGATTGGTCGTATCTTATGCAGTAACTGCCTTCTAAAAGAAGTTATTGAAGGAAAGATAGAGGGGCGGATAGAAGTGACCAGAAGACGAGGAAGAAGATGTAAGAAGATGCTGGATGACCTTGGGGACAGAAGAGGATATTCTCATTTGATGGAGAAAGCTCTAGATCGCATTAAATGGAGGAACTGTTTTGGAAGAGACTGCGGACCTGTCTTCTTGACAGATTACTGATGAATGAATGAATGAATGAATGAACTTTATACCATTTCAAGGTGAGGATAACTAAAATATCCTTTTATTACTGTGAAGGAGGAACGTTCTTGAGCAAGGCCGTTGACAGAAAATGACTTCTTATGACAGTAGTTTTTTAGTTTCTTGAGGTTGGATGAGACTGAGTCCACTTTGTACGTCGGGCACTGATTGGCCTATTGTACTAGCCCCGGATGATAGATGACGATGAATGTGGAGCAGTCGGTGGAATGAGAATTGGAGAAAACCTGCCTCGCTTCCACTTTGTCCACCACAAATCTCATATGACCTGACCAGGGCTCGAACCCGGATCGCCGTGGTGGGAAACCGGCGACTAACCGTCTTATGACAGAAACTCATGTTCAGTCCTAAGTAAGTTCATGGGAGATTCTTGGCGAACGAAATAACGATGGAACAGTATTCTCTCCGAGTTCCTTCTGTGTTGTCCCGCCACCTGGCACTCCGCCACCTGGCCGTACACATATATCACCTCCTCGTAAGGCGTGCGATATCCCTGACCAAGCAGCACTTCCTCACTTTATCCTCGGTCCTTAAGTTGGGGGCTTCAGCACTGATCCTGCAGTTGGCTGGTTACGCAGTAAGGACATTTTCACTTTCAGTTCTTTTAGATCCTTGACAGGATAATATATAGGTATATACTGTAGGCCTAAGTAATGTCAACAGCTGAAATTTCATATTTTTCTTTGGCACTACAGCTCCAGTGGGCCTAGGCCTACCTCCATGAACTTCTCGTTCACTTCGGTTTTTCTACATCTTACACGTTCGGTTGGACTCCTTGGGCGGGTGATCAGCTCGTCGTAAGGCCTCTACCTGTACACAAACACAGAAAAACGCACACACACAAACTAAAAATCCATGCCTTGAGTGGGATTCGAACCCACGATCCCGGCTTCCGAGCGAGCGAAGACAGTGCATGCCTTAGACCGCTCGGCTACCGTGACCGGCGAAATTTCATATACAGAACCCATAATGCGTTAAAAATTTGTGAAACATTTAATTTCTACATACATCATGCAGTTTTGGTTTATGCTGTATAAACTTTATATAAACTTTGCAGAAGACGTAAAACATAGTACGTTAAAACCTTCGTCTTGCCTGAACATCACAAACAGGCGCCGCGGATCCTAGTTAAGCAGTTGCTGGATGATTTCTTCATTCCTTTCTATGCACTCCGAAGTTTTATGTGGTTTCTTCTCTGGTTGCTTGCATCTCCCTCTTATTGATCAAAGTACATAAAATACATGCTTGTAGCCTCGCTTTGTCTTCATAATTTATCCCTTTAATAGCACAGATCTATTGGCCACATACATGATATCAGTAAACTACACACGGATTTTTTAAGAGTACAATAAAATTAATATTACATAGACTGCTCCCTATTTAGCCTGATCACAGTGGGCGTGTGGTCTAAGGCATGAATTGTCTTCGCATGCTCGAACACTGGGTTTTGAGTCCGAATCCCACTCGAGACATGGATGTTTACTTGGGTTTATTCTGTGTTTATGTTGTCCTGTATATAGGACCGGCCTTGCGAAGGGCTGATCCTCCACCGAAAAAGTCCTACTGACTGTGTATAGGATACGAAACTGAAAAGACGACGGGAGTAACAAAGGGCTGTAGAGTCATTAATGAACTAATGATGATCATATTTGAGTCCGTGTTCTGGGAACCATATTTACAGTTACACGTTAGAATCATTTCCAGTTGAATTAGGAAGTTCCTGGAGTACTTATTGCAGTTTAATATATTATAGAATATCTTGTGGCGTACTACTAACCTTAAATCTTGCTACAGAACAGAGTCCCATATGAAGACTTCTTTAGTGCGTGCGTTATGAACCGTATTCTTCGTTAATTACACAAATCGTATGCCATTTTTTCCTTTGGCGCTACAGCCAAATTTGGTCCTTAGCCTATCTCCATGAAACTCTCCGTCTGACTTCGGTTTACTAGATCTTAAGACATTCGGTAGGACTCCTTGGGCGGGTGATCAGCTCGTCGCAAGGCCTCTCTACCTGTACACAAACACAGAAAAACGCACATACACACAAACACTAAACACCCATGCCCTGAGTGGGATTCGAACCCACGATCCCTGCTTCCGAGTGAGCGAAGACAGTGCATGCCTTAATCCACTCGGCTACCGTGACCAGCAATCGTATGATTTTACTCAGCGTACAACATATTCCCATGGTGCTAACAAAGAGATATTTTCTATTCAGTGATTAGCGATATCAACGTTTCTCCTTACTTCAATTGTTTTGGAATTAAACGTAACAAATTTCAAGTTCAGAGCGAGCATTTTCCTGTCTACTGACAGCTTCATATCAGACTGCTGTATATGGGCCACATAGTGCGCGTACCAATGTAAATTCTATCACATACGATCAGTTATATTCAAGAATTCTGAGGACATGAGATTTTGTGACGTGTTCTCTATACACGAGTATGATCTGTTTCCATCTTTTTGAGCTAGAACATCAATGATACCGATCTAGAAACTTGAACTGGATTTAGAGAAAAATAACGCTTTCTACAACTGATAATTTTATTCAGTTCCCTTTCATTTTCCTGATAATTCTATTAAAGTTTCTGTACCATAACGAACACTGTTCTTATGCATGTTGGAATGATTCCTCATGATTCATCTCTTTCACTGTGGTCAGTCTATACATGTTACTTGCATGCTTCACATCAAAGATCTCATTATTAGTTGCATGTTATAAAATGGAATTGCTCTCATATTTTTCTGCGAAAATAAGCAGCGTTATATTTTCACGTTGCATAATTAACACATCATAAAATTTTTGGATCATTACTTCCCCTTACGTTTAGCATTAAGCATGTCAGCAAATAGCTTTTCTTAGTTAGTTATTGGAGAGGGTGGGTTTCCCCATGCACTGAGACCTGTATTGGTCCATTGTGCTTCCCTCTATGACTTCTACCAGTCTCTATATCCTACCGGTACTGGTGCTTACCATCAGTCCCGCCCAGCCAGCGAGACCGGCTCTACTAGCTGAGAGGTATCTATAATGCTTTCCCCATCTACCAGAGGTATTAGAGACTGCTGTTGGGCGGGAAATGTCCGTTAATTTGGCTCAGTGACCTCCTTTGGAGATATGAGGTTCTTTTACGTGCCGTAAAGCTACGACACGGGACCCACGGCTTAAAGTCCCTCCCGGAGGATTTGTTCCCTGAATTTTTCCGCCCTTAAAAATTCGACGACCTCCGCCAGGTATTTGAACCCGCGTACTACGAGTCATGAGGTGGGAACTTTACCTCTAGACTACGGAGGCCCCTAATAGCTTTTCTTAATTCTCTTGTGTGAAAAAAAAAAACATTGATTTTTTCACGGCAACATTCCGTCTCAACAATATTTCACTATAAAACGTTCCTTCATGTATTTCCTATTATAACTGACTTGTTTCGCTGCCTTATCGGCATAAACTGAGCGCTATTTTGCAGAAAAGAATTTGCAAATTAAAACATGCTCGCAAAAATCGAATACGTTTCTTTGTCAATTTCCCTGCTAGCAATGCGCATGAAACATTAAATATTTGAAGTTTATGACATTGAGGAGAATTGCTTATTTCACACTTTGCATGTAACACGTAAACTGTTTTTTTTTTAATTAGGATTACTGTGGTTTTTGTACTTTTGGACCCTTTAGAATCTATCTGTTTTTCGATCACATAAAATTCATACACAGTCATAGACAACAGTATTTTAATTTGCTACATTTATACATCTTTAAATAGTCTGCTACCGCCATCTTAAAAATTCTTACCCAATCATCGCTCTCTTTTTTCATCTCACCTTATTCTGCGCTGTAGAAGCCCTACAGTTGAAGCAGCATTGCAGATTAACTTGAGAGCGAACAATTTTTTCTGTCTCTTATTTTCTTATATGTATAGTTGATACAGCTATGTTAAATAATGCGTGTCTCATAGTTCAGGTTTCCAAGCTCATCTGTCATGACCGCGATTAAATATTAAAACGCCAGAAGGCTACTTCTATTCATCCAGTCCCTACTGAAACCCTGTTCCCTCACACACAATTGCTTCAGTCTACAGCCTGGAAAGTAGGCAAACAGCGTGTGCCCCCTCAACTGTGAGAATAAGAGGCAACACTTGGTTACAATGCTGTCATGATGACTGAAATATCTCACTTGAGGACCTCATGTATTCCATATTCAGAATCTTGTAGTGTGTGGTGTCCGCTTGGCTTACTTACTAAATCAACGCGTCTACGAATACTCTAGCCAGAATGAGGAGAAAAATACACAGTTAAGAGAACTTTTGGCTGGTCACGGTAGCCGAGCGGTCTAAGGCGTGTACTGTCTTCGCTCGCTTGGAAACCTGGATCGTGTGTTCGAATCCTACTCAGAGCATGGATGTTTAGTTTGTGTGTGTGCGTTTTTCTGTGTTTGTGTACAGGTAGAGGCCTTGCGACGAGCTGATCATCCGCCTAAGGAGTCCTACCGAATCTGTAAGATCTAGAAAAACCGAAGTGAACGGAGAAGTTCATGGAGGTAGGCCTAGGCCCACTGGGGCTGTAGTGTCAAGGAAAAAAAAAAAGAACTTTTGTGGGAAACGTTTTGGAAAGAGGCCGAAACCGAAATTATATAATTGCTTATGGTGATTCTTAGCTAACAACATGTATTCAGTTACCGAATTAGATGAGCCAATGAGTGTTAAATAACTAATGAGTTAAAGATAATATGTTAACTGGTGAGTTAAATTTAGTTAGATTTGTTTTCTAATTTAATTATCTTAATTACAAATTGTTTACTGTTGGTTAAAGTTACGTAATTTACTTATTAAGGAGGTAAGTTTGTTGGTTATATCTATTTAAATAATGAGTTAATATCACTTAATTTGTGACATAGTCATTGTTGATTAACTATTTGATTAAAATTACTTTATTTATTTATTTATTAATTAAAAGTAATTAAGATTCTATTATTTTTATGGTTAGTTATATATCAAGTTAAAATTGGTTAATTAATAGGTAAAGTCATTACAGTAAATTAATTGATCAGTAAGTTAGGTAATTGATGAAATATTTAATTAATGAATCAAAGTTAAATATTTTTCTTTCCTTGGCACTACAGCCCCAGTGGGCCTAGGCCTACCTCCATGAACTTCTCCTTTCACTTCGGTTTTTCTAGATCTAACACATTCGGTAGGACTCCTTGGACGGGTGATCAGCTCGTCGGAAGGCCTCTACCTGTACACAAACACAGAAAAATGCACACAAACATCCATGCCCTGAGTTGGATTCGAACCCACGATCCCGGCTTCCGAGAGAGCGAAGACAGTGCACGCCTTAGACCGCTGGCTACCGTGACCGGCAAGTTAACTAATTAGTGAGTTTAATTAATCTTTCAACTGCGCGTTCTCTTAATTGAAGCTATGAAGAATATTAAAGTAAAAGAGAATGCAGACTTATGAATCATGCACATTTCCTACTTCAAGTCCCGCCATTTCTGTCTGCAATTGTCTGGAGTGATTCAAAATTTCAAAATCGTCAATCAAGATGGCCGATTCGCGATTCCGGACAGGATCTAAGGATATGCTATCCATAATTTCCGTGATGTTTTGACGAAGATTCAGATGAACATGAGCTATAACTTGTCTCGGAACCGTTTTATTGTGGGATATGTAAAAGGAGGATGGATGTGTGTAAATTTGATAACATAAATGGAGTTTTGTATATTTATCTTCTTCCGCTTACTTTGATCAAAATGTTAATCAAGAAATTACGCTGCTTTAATTACTTTTGCTGTTTACTTTGCAATGTTGAATATATGAAGAGAACGCACAAGTCCAAAAATGTGGCAGGCTACAAATATTTTATTTAAATAATATTCTGTTCTTAGCTAAAATAATATTATTATGCCAGCGAAATGAACATATATAACGAGATTAAATTCCAGTGGTATGTTCGTTGGGTAGGTGGGTTCTTAGTTTTGCCTTTTGTTTTCGGGGACTTACTTTTATAAAAACGCATTGATGAATTTTTTGAAAGGAAACTGTATGAGAATTATTACAGCTGTATGAAAATTATGAATATTGCGAAATAGGCAGTGACGATAACCAAACAAAACGACTGAAGAAGAGACCCAGGGAGTACCATCGCTTGTATATCGGTCAAACAATACTTCGTTACTGTACAACGGAAAAATTTACAAAAAATATTTTTAAGTCAACTGCAAATTGAACTGCATTCGAATGAGGATAAAGTGTAAACAACGCCACAGTATTGACAGATAAGAGTTTCTAATGACGCAGGAGATAACAGTACTATGGTCTAATAGAACGAAACGACACACAATTTTATGGATATATTCGAACGTTTTGGAGAAATCTGCTGCCCTCTGTATTGAGGGTAGATAGCGGTAGTATCTTCGTCGAAAACTCTGGAACATATCTACCAAACTGTATGGCGTCAGATCCAAGAAGACCTTAATCTCTGGTATTGCAATTTATTTACTACTTTTTGTCGTTTTCAGAGAGTGATACATTACAAAGAGGTCATTATGTCTTAAAATTATTTAAGTAAAATTATAAATATGAGAAGACCGTGCATGTGGTCTAGTGGTCAGAGTTCCTGGCTACAGACCCAAAGGTCCCGAGTTCGATTCCCGGCGCTACCAGATTTTATGAGAAGTAGTGGGTCTGGAACGGAGTCCGCTCAACTTCGTGAGCATAACCGAGGAGCTACTTGAATGGAAAAGTAGTAGCTCCGGTTTAGGAAACCGAGTTAACGGCCGTGGGGATCCGTTGCGCTGACCACGCGACACATTTTAACCTCAAAGTTTTGCACTAACTTCGCCGACAAACGGCGGTCGCTCGGTCGGTATAGTTCCCTTGTGGACTAAGACCAGGGAGTTTAATTTTTTTTTTTTAGAAATATGAGATCGCGTGCTGTTAGGGGGACATTTTATGCGCAAATCTACATCGGTATCATGAGTACTGGGTTCTGACATATCCTCCGTAATGGTTCAGAATACATGCTCATTAAACCAGACAACAAGAACTATAAATGATTATAATGATACAACACTATCGAGGGTCTTGACTGAACAGCTGCTTCGTTTGTGAGAGGGCCTTGTTCGGTTCTTGGACAGAAAATTATGAATTTCCTCAGCCCTTCTCGGATAGCAACCTAAATCAGCGCTTCGAATTTTCCTTCACCGTCACACGATGAAGCCTACTACAGTAAAATTGTACTTGTATGTATGTGCATGTATATATATATATATATTTTTTCGTTTTTAGAATGGAGATGGAAGAACAAGTTATTCGCAACTGAATAATAACCAGTATTCCCAGAATTCATGCTTATTTCGCTCGCCTGAATAAATATTTTTTTCTTATTTACATAATATTATCAATCAGAATTACGTTTGATTCTGTAAGCTAATTTGCTGTAGATAAGTTCTCGTTAACCCTCTCTCAGGTCGGCTGGCCAGTTCCCATTTAGTCTTCGCCCATTGTGGGGTTCCAGTAACGGTTGCATTAGTACGCTCTCATGTCCTTCTGTTTTGTTGAGGTATCTTGTGCTTTTCCCTATTATGACTTCCTTCACTAGCGGCATTTTCAGGTCTTCATGGAGTGTTATATTGGAAACATATCATGGGGCGTTAGTAATCATACGTAGTATCTTTGACTGACATCTTTGGATTATGGAAATATTGGTTTTACTAGCACATCCCCATAGTTCCACTCCATATACCCAAATTGGTGCTATTANAAAATCTTATGTAAGATTTGAGGCTTTTAGGGCGGTGACTATGAAGAAAGCAGTCTTCTTGGATTTGGTACCGTGTATATGTGGTGTTAACCGACGTCTCGGAGGAACATATCGCCTCCATCTTCAGGGTAGAAGGAAAAATATAAGAAATCCGCAAGCGAAGAGACCGTCTGCAGCCTGCTTTTACCGGTTCTCACGGTCTCTTCGCTTGCGGATTTCTTATATTTTTCCTTCTACCCTGAAGATGGAGGCGATATGTTCCTCCGAGACGTCGGTTAACACCACATATACACGGTACCAAATCCAAGAAGACTGCTTTCTTCATAGTCACCGCCCTAAAAGCCTCAAATCTTACATAAGATTTTGTTGTCTAATGAGAGTTTGGAATTTCATCCAGTTAACCAATGCATATCCTCGATTTTTAAATCAATCTGTTTGCGTTTTTTACTAATGTCCTCGTTCCACGTTAGGTGGTTGTCTAGATGAATACCTAAGTATTTTATGCTGGGTGATTCAGGTATTTGTATGTTATTAAAGAACACTGCAGGACATTGTTAGCTTCTTAGACTGAAGTTTACTTGCACTGACTTGGTTTCGTTGATTTTTATTTTCCATGTGTTTGTCCACTCTTCTATTTGATTTAGATGATTTTGCAAAGTGAAGGTAGCTATTGCTGGATTTGTGTTGGCCGAGAGGATCACGGTATCATCCGTAAATGTGTCCATTGTTGTGTTCGCATTGACTGGTAGGTCTGCTGTATACAGTACATAAAGTAGTGGGCCTAAGACACTGCCTTGTGGTACACCTGATTTTATTGCAAAATTGTTAGATATGAATAAATATAAGTTCTATCCCGAACAGTTAATTTCACCAAGACATCAAATGAAGATATGCTGCTTTCTTTGACTTAACAGTACTTTATATATTTTGAGTTATTACATTGTTAATACTGAGCCGGGATAACGTAGTCGGCATTACGACTGACTACGGGCTGTAAAACCAAGGGGTCGGAGTTTGAGTCCTGTTAGAGTCAAGAATTTTCTTTTCTCCACGTCGTCCAGACCGACGCTGGGGCCCACCCAGTCTTCTGTCTAATGGATACCGGGGCTCTTTACCCGGGGGTAAAGTGGCCGGGGCGTGAAGATGACCATTCACCTCCAACTAGTTCCGAGGTAAAATAAATGCGGATCTATACATCCACTCCCCCATACGCTTTCATGGCGCAGTGCGTAATTAGTTAAGCACAGGGACAACTTTACCTTTCGTTACCTTTTTACATTAAGAATATTGCGCATCTGTGGGGACAGCCAGGTTCCGGTTGATACCAACAATTTGAAACTCCGCTGACTTAAAATTAGAAAATTAACACCCTCACAACTGGATATACCATATCTTGCGTCACTTTACACCACAAATTTGAATGAAGTATTGTGTTGTGAGTAACCGGGTAGTGCGAACTACTTCGAAGGATCTTCTACTGGCTTGGTCGGACCCAAATCTTGTATCTGCACGAAACAAAAATCTCTGTTATCTGGCGTGAAACAATGGGCCTCTCCTGCCTGCGGATAATAAATACTTAGACTTGAATGCTTGCATGGGACATTGCATACAATAAATATGGACTGGAAGCAGTGTGTTTGGCTGTCTCGATAAAATAATGCCTGGAGCAAGATGGAGAATTTGGAACACGAACTGCTGTTGTATAATTGAATAGCTTACTAATGATAGGAGGGTGGGGAGGGTACTGCAGTTCTGCGAAGCTAGAACAGGAATTAATTTATGAATGCCAGAATATGTACAGGATAATCATAAACTTATTTAAACAGGTAAAGTTGCCCCGGCATGTACTCTCTTCGATCGCTTGGAAACCGGGATCGTGGGTTCGAATCCAACTCAGGGCATGGATGTTTAGTTTGTTTGTGTGCGTTTTTCTGTGTTTCTGTACAGGTAGAGGCCTTGCGACGAGCTGATCACCCGCCCAAGGAGTCCTATCGAATGTGTAAGATCTAGAAAAACCGAAACGAACGGAGAAATTCATGGAGGTAGGCCTAGGCCCACTGGGACTGTAGTGGCAAGGGGGGAAAAAGGACTTGAACACCGACCTCTCGGTCTTCCAGCCCGTAACCAGTCGCTATACCTACCACGCTATGCCGGCTCATCGTGAACATATTTAACGTAATCAATATTTGCATTTTTCCGGGGTTCCTAGACTAATAATAACAGGCACTGGATCGGATTTATTGGCACCTTCTTTAACGATCATTCTTAATTATAATCAATTATAACAGTTCACTGTCAATAATTGCCTAAGACTCGCTTCATTCCTTATTGGACTACGAGTGTCGTCTCTTTTAGTCTTTCTTCTGCTGTGACTGACTTGCTTCTGATTTACAAATCACTCACTTAGAAAGTTAATAGAATTTTCCGTCCAGTGCGGCAATAGAGGTCACATCACTTTTATTATTCTTGCCTTACATGTTTCGGTTTAATTAAAACCATCATCAGAGGCAGTTTTCATACGACAGGAGACACTGCTAATTAAGCTGGTTTAATGTTCACTTTCAGTTGTGTTATTCACAGATGTATGTTTCGTATTATTGTCATAGGCTTTAGTTACGACGGCACTCGTATAAAAACATAAACACGCAAAATAATTGAGTATGCCAGTAGGCTATACGCAGCACAGGAATTATCACTTTTCCCGCAATGGATTTCGTATGTTTGGATTAATCACTATTAAACTATTTAAAATTTAATTCAAATTATCGTAAGTCGTTGTTGGTTCTCAATTCTTTCCATGGATTGGAGTCATCATTCTTGGTGGTGTGTGGGCTTGTATGCGTTGTGATGTTATGTGTGTGCTGTGTCCTTTGTAATGCGCGAATTTCAGAACATGCAACTATAATATACGAGAACATATGACCTCATTTGAAATGTAGTTTACACGTTTCGAATTTATTGTATAACCAATGTAATTGGTTTATTTGTATATTAAAACAGTAGCATTGTATAGTATTTCCGTCGATTATGTCAGCTGTGCTTGATATGTGTTTTCCTAACTATACCAAGTTTGATGCTAACCTGAAGTACAATTATAAGGTATCAAAGTTCAATCTCTGTTTGAATAAAACTTCCTCTCCGTGTTTTTGTTATAACGACCTGCCATTCGTACAAATACAATCAGCATTAAATGAGTTAATTTGCAATTAGACATAGAGCAGCTCACTTGTAATTATTGATTTTGGCTTTCAAAAAGCTCCTGGCTGCAGAAATTGTTTCAGTCGGGCGCACACAGAGCGAAATGTAGGAATGGAGAACACTGTGCCTCGGACTACACAGGCAACATATTCCTGAGTCGAATAGTCTACTTTACTTTGCATAAGAAGGCAGTTTGAACTGCGTACATTAAGATTCATGCTGTGATATTGAATTGTGTATAGCTGAGGACAAATACGGAGCCAGGTGCGACCTATTCCCGACTTCACTGACAGATACTTGTAAAATCGACCGGAAACCTCGGTCAGCCAGGTTAGGTGGATGAAAGGGTGGACTCATGGAGCGCGATGGATGGATGGGCGGACGGACAAATGGGTACATGGATGGATGGGTGAATGGTGGACGGATTTACAGAAAGACGGATACTTATATAACATTCTGAACTCAGTTATTCCTAATGACTCTGGTTAAACAATAAATACATTTATTACTAGGATTATTTATATCGTAACGCTTGTTGATATATCCGTTATGTATGTACATGTATGTGAGTGGGAGCCAGTCTTTATTAATGTATCGATAACTGAAGGAAATCAACCTGACACAAATCTCAGATATCCACAGAGGTGGGGAGGTCTGTCATCATTTTTTGCGAAGGGCCTCCCACATTTCCCGGTACGTTTGTGCTGTTTATGCACTTACTTTTACAACTAGCACACTCTAAATATATCCAGATAATCTATGTTTGCGTATTCATTATTTACAAGTCAAAGAGTAGGCATCAGACGAAGAGAGACACCAAAAACCAAAAACTGATACCGGAAGCAGCGTCATCAGCAGGGACTTGAAGCACAGAGCAAATGATGCTCGAGATGGTTCAAGTTCGTATAGCAGCAGGCGTGACCAGAGTGGTTTGAACGGCTGTTGTACTGCGATGTGGAAAGCAAATGGAAAAACTACCACATTATCACTTTTCCTGGATAGTCTCTTTCCAAAAACAGANGTATGCGAACTATTTCCTCTGGAGACAAAACAAAGCGGAGGGGCGGATAGAAGTGCCCAGAAAACGAGGAAGAAGACGTAAGAAGATGCTGGATGACCTTGGGGACAGAAGAGGAGAAAGTTGAGATCGCATCAAGTGGAGGAACTTTTTTGGAAGAGACTGTGGACCTGTCGTCTGACAGATTACTGATGAATAAAATGAAATCATCATCATTAACTACAAGTTTGAGCTTGTTAGCCCGTTCCGTCCTCAAACATGAATCAAAGGCAAGGTGGTCCTTGTCCTTAATTAATTAATCACTATGCCATAAAGACATATTGGGGAGTGAAGGTATATCTCTATCATTCTTGACCTCGGTACTAGATGTAGGTGAGTGGTCAGCTTCACGCCCCGGCCGCTATGACCCTGGGGAAAGATCACCAGCTACCCATTAGACAGAGGGCTGGGTGGGCCTCAGAGCCGGTCTGGACGGTGTGGAGAAGAGAAAATCTTACTATGCCGGGAAACGAACCTGGAACATCCAGCCCATAACCCCGTTGCTAAATCGACTCAGTTATCCCGATTCGTCCTCAAACATGAGGCATCTTTAAGAATGAGTTGCTCTGTTTGCTTGAGCAGATTATCAGTCTGTTGCAATACCCGTCTCTCTTGGAAGACTGTAGATTTGTATTTAGGGTTTCCTTCCCTTATATAATTTACCTGCCCTGGCTAACGAGTCCTGTCTGCCCACTAAGTAACCTTGGGAAGGGGTTTTTACCAGGTGCTACCCACCGGGCCAGTGGGACCTGGAGCTCGCATAAGGCAGTGTCGCCATTCCCTGTAGTCGGAATGCCTCCTTCACGAGTTTCAACTTGCTGTTTGTTATTTATTATTTATTAATTAATTTATTCTTGAAATATGTAGGTTTCATAACTCATTTTAGGATACGCTTTATGCTGGAACAGAACCAAAGATTTTGGCCTAGAACCATCCATGGGGGAATCAGTATAGGCAGTTCACAAGAAGGTAGCAACTTCCCTGTGCTATAACACTATGAGTGAGTTACATGTAAGATTTGAGGCTTTCACGGCGGTGACTATGAAGAAAGCAGTCTTCTGGGATTTGGCACCGTGTATATGTGGTGTTAACCGACGTTTCGGAGGAACGTATGGCCTCCATCTTCAGGGTAGAAGAAAAATATATAAGAAATCTGCAAGCAAAGAGACCGTGAGAACCGGTAAAAGCAGTCTCACGCTACAGCCGACTACAGCTTGCGTCACAATTATTCTGTTGCGAGCCGACATGACTCTGATATTTGAGTCATATTCTAAAAGAGTGTTATAATTTTTAAAGGTGAAAAAATTGAAGGATTTATAGCGAAAATATCTGCGTTGTTCGCCCAACAATTGTAAGTGAACATCAGTATTTATCAATTATTTACAAATTTCAATTGAAAGTAATATTTACATTCGTCGCTCATTCACTCTCGATGGGCAGGCTAGTGCTTCTGTGTTAGCGGTTCCTCCCACACGGGCTGTTTCCTTTCTTTTTCTGTTTCGGAGTGGGTCGACCCCTCCACATTGTCCAGTGTGTCACCTCTCTTAACCTACTGGAAGTCCAGATGGTTCCCCTCGCGCCCTCCGACTCGAGAGCTTGTCCGAGGGCCTCGTGTAATGGCTTCATGCTGCTAGGAATGGGTTCCTTGAAGTTTCGGCTCCTTATTCTTCTGTTGTCTCCTGGGTGCCTTCTACGTCGCTTCCTGAGCGCTTGTCTTTTCTGGGATCTTGCTGCAGCAATGTCCCTGTCCCTGTGTCTTCTACACCGTGCCACTTCTGCGCGGCGGGTCATCCTGATTCTCTCAGCGGCCAGTTCCTTCCGCGGTTGACACTTTTCCCGAGTCTTGTTCGCCCTGAGGATGTCTCTTTCGAGTCATGCCACTGTTGCACGGCGGGACATCTTCTTGTCGTTTTTCTTAGTCTGCTGTGTCGCTTTCACACGGCGGCTCGTCCCTCTTCCGGCAACGGCCAGTACTTTTCTTCGGCACCCATCCTGACACTGGGTCCGTTCATTTATCTGGCGGCGGCGCTCCGCGGCCAGTTTTAGATCCTTACGCCTTTTCTTCTTCGGTTCTCCGACCGGTCTTATTTCGACATTCTCCTCGGGGACCTCTCGTTGTTCTGCCGCCTCAAGTTTCCTGTCCAATGAGGTCGGCTTTTTCTCTTTTGGACGTGCGTACATCTCTTGGCAGGCCATTGCCTTTACGTGTCTTTTGGCTCGGTGGGCGGTCATATTTCCAAATTTGGCCAGTAACTCTTCGTGGCTGGCCTTCGTCTTCGCCTGGTTGCTTCTCGCTTCTTCGTGTCTGGCGTCCGCCTTCGTCTGCTTGGCGTCCATCATGGCTATCATTTGTTCTTGGCAGGCCCTCAGTTCTTTCAGAAGGAATTTCATCATCTGCTGTGTCTCCATTTTTTTTTCAGGTAACGCTTGTTCTGCTCGTAAGTTTAAGTTAGTATCCTGCCTGTCACGTGTGTAAATCCAATCCCACTTCTGACACTAGTTGTCACGTGTTTGGTATGTCACGCGACAAATAAATTCACGTAGCCTTATATTCAACGATTATTTATTGAACTCATTCATCCACGCTTGTTTAACGTCAGGAATACAATTACTATCGCTTGCAGTATTACAGCTACTGTCTCTGCTTCAGTACTTCTACCGCGGCTGCCACACCTGAACTGTCCTTGGCGGTANAGTATCCTGCCTGTCACGTGTGTAAATCCAATCCCACTTCTGACACCAGTTGTCACGTGCTGGGTATGTCACGCGACAAATAAATTCATGTAGCCTTAGATTCAACGATTGTTTATTGAACTCATTCATCCACACTTGCTTAACNGTTGTCACGTGTTTGGTATGTCACGCGACAAATAAATTCACGTAGCCTTATATTCAACGATTATTTATTGAACTCATTCATCCACGCTTGTTTAACGTCAGGAATACAATTACTATCGCTTGCAGTATTACAGCTACTGTCTCTGCTTCAGTACTTCTACCGCGGCTGCCACACCTGAACTGTCCTTGGCGGTAGCTGGATCTCAACTGTCTCGTTCGTAAGTGTCTGTCTAGCTCTGCTTCAAGCTCTCTTATATAGGCGTTATGCGGACCGGATACCAGACACCATTTCTCAAGGTTCCGTTTCTGCTGTTTCGACAGTCCGCTGTTGCGCAGCGAACCTTCTGTTGTTCGTCTTCAGGGAAACGCTTTCGTTGTTTCGGCATTCTCTACGTAACGGCCCACTGTTATTGTGCTACCATGGAAGTACCTACTCCAAACACGTTACAGTACCTAATAACTCATGTCACCCATACGAACAAAAACTATCTGGTGTAAGATATCTGCCCAACCGACTACATACATACCCAGTCACTAGAGAATCAAAACAAACAGAAGGGAGTACAATAAAAAACATCTTATAGAAATGGACACAACACAAATTTAATTTCAGACCACTGTAAGTCGCGGTGCAAGGACCGAGGAGACCTAACCCTCATACATTCAATACCACATAAACAAAATGCAAAGGAAAATCCAAAACAACAAAAAAGAAAATGGGCTACTTTTACATTCAGTGGAAAAACACAACACACCGAAATTGGGAAAGATGGCAATAGCGGCATATACGAAATGAAGTGCTTTGTTTGTTCATTGAAATACGTTGGCCAAACTGGAAGGAGGTTTAAGATGAGATACAAGGCTATTAGGAGTAACTGCAGCAAATCAGGATATTCGAACAATATATTAGATACGGGACACTCTTACGGCAAAATAGAGGATACTATGGATGTCGTAAAAATTGGTAGAAAAGGTATACACTTGAAAGATACCACATCTACAAAATATAGAAAAATAATCTACATATGAAAGACGTACATATAGAAACACACAACCCAATATTTCAAATGATACACAAACTCTACGATAGATGGCACCACACACACCATACAGAATAAGTTAGAAACAAGAGCAATGACATTACGTTCAGTATACTGGTAGGCCACAATGGGAACACTGACATAAGGAAACACGACAAACGTAAGTACACATATCGTATATGATATCAAGATCGCCAAAAAGCGTACACTAGTCATTCTATCACATGTTGTATATTACAGTGATAACAGCCGTAAAATAGCTGAATAAAAATTAAATTTAACAACTAGCATGAAGTAAAATAATGACGTGCACGAGAGAAGCACGAAAACAAATGCAGTGCAGTGGTCTCACTCGAGGATAGAATTCACCTGATGATGGCCCAATGAGGCCGAAACACGGGATGCTGAAATATAATGGATGTCTGTGTTTGTGTTATTCTGTGTGTAGGTAGCGGCCTTGCGACGGGCTGATCCCCCGCCCAAGGAGTCCTACCGACTGTGTATAGGATTACGAAACTGAAAAAACTGCCCAAGGTCCATAAGAACTGCAGAGCCATAGATACATGTGCTGATTATATTACGTACGGCCCTGTACCGCAACCCTTTAGAGCTAATGTTTCATCCCTCGTGTTTCAGAACCGAAAGATGACCATGTTACCCGTACGTTAGCAATGGATAGGTTAGTGACGTACAATTAGTGACGTACGGACAGTGGAACGTGACCTTAATGTGTAAGTATTATGTCTGTGTGTTTACAGATAATCAGTTACGATTCGCCGCGTGGTGGCGTCAGTGTCATCACAGAGAAGGGGGAAACAACCACAAGCTTCCTGCTCATCCAGAAAGCTCGACCTTCTGACTCGGGTCGCTATCAGTGCAACCCTTCCAACGCCCAATCCAAAAGCATCACGGTTCACGTCCTCAATGGTAAGTACTCATCTCCAAACTGAAAACACAGCTTCCTGCAATCAATGGAAAATTAGGTTCATGTTCTTTTGTTTTATAAAATATTAACATTTTATTATAGTGTAAGTAAATCGCAAGGCATGTAGTACGAATGAGGGAGAAGAGGAATGCATATAGGATATTGGTGGGAAAGCTAGAAGGAAAGAGACCGCTGGGAAGGTCAAGGTGTAGGTGGGTGAACAATATTAAAATGGATCTTAGATAGGGTAGGATGGTATGGATTGAATTGATCTGGCTCAGGATAGGGGCCAGTGGACGGCTCTTGTGAACACGGTAATGAACCTTCGGGTTCCATGAAATGGTGGAAAGTTCTTGAGTAGCTGCATACTTGGCGGCTTCTCAAGAAGGCTCGGCTGAGTGAGTGAGTGAGTGAGTGAATGTGAGTAAATCAAGAGAATAAAATGGGTATGGCATGTAGCACAAACGGGGAAAATAAATATTCTCAAGTGTTTAGTGACTAGACACGAGGTTTAGATTGGTAATTGGATCTGTAGAACTCTTGCAACTAGTGATTTCAATGGATTATAGCGCTATCGCTAATACACACACTAGACGTCATCACTAGTTTTTGTCTGGTAACGAATCCCAACAATTCCCTCTTCCGCTCATGTCGTTAAAGGCTGGCAACCGTCTCGAATCTAACTCATGGCTCCAAATACCCTCACATTCTCGACTGCAACTCTCAACAGGGTCAGCGAATCAGAATTGCTATACGACTGGCGGTTTACCGCCTATCAGTTCCGCCTTGGCATCAAGCCCCTTGAGGTTCACGACCAGAGATATTTTTGCAACTGAACCTTTGTAGTAATAGTCCTTATGTAACATCCTCTCTGATGAGGGGATGGGTTTGTCTCTTATGAATATACTTGGTCTTTTGTCAACTGTATGTATCACATATACAGTATGTTATTGAGAAGTCTACCTTGACTATAATATGGTTAAGGCTATTCTGTTTTAATATCTCTTGGGATTTTATGTTTCTTGTTAAGGTAACAAGAAACTGAGGGAGAGGTTCCACGTGGATTTGTCCGTTGGGTGCTGTTCGAGTGACCGTTGTTTGCCTCACGTTGTTGTTGTCGCAGCCTATGCCATCAGGGCTGTTGGAAATACCTTCCACTGGAGTGTCTGGGGAAAGGTGACACATTACTGGCTTGATAGGCTCTTCGAAATTTCAGGAGAAGTTAAAATAATCGAGATTATTTTCCGCCAGGTTGTATTTCTTTTGTTTTGATATGGGTACATTTTTGTATATTTCGGAAACTGCACCCTCCTTTGACGTGGTCTTTTAAGTCGCTTTGGATTCGAATGAGTTTTGTGGTAGAAGTCATCACTGTTGCTGGCGGTCTACCTGGTCTTCTGGGAGCTTCCTGCTCCAGTAGTCCCCGTGTCCATGTCAGCTGTTCTGAAAGACAGTCGGTAGAACCCCTTGGACCGAGTATAAGCGCTACCTAACACAAATACAAAATAAACACAAACAGACTTCGTTACCTTGAATGGGGTTTGAACCCATGATCCCAGAGTTCGAGCGGGCGAACACCTTTCATACCTTAGACTGCGCGGCCACCGTGATCGACAGATATAATTACGATCAATAAATTAATAAGATTGAGTTCAACCGGAACATGTATTACGCTTGGGGAGATGTGAAATACAAGTAACATTTCTGTCGGATACCGGAAGTAGAGATACAACTTAGGAGACTCAGATCTAGATCCAATGATAATATTGAAATCAACATTAAAAGAAGGTAGTGTAGATTTAACTAGGAGAAAGTCCGGTATCTGACGCTTTTGAACAAGATCGGAAAGGTTCCGATCTTTATAAATTACGTGGGAATTTATTGACCAGGCGAGCGACTATCAGGTTCTAAACAAGGACTGTGCTTCGTCGATATTAATTAATAAAAAGGTTGCTAAGCTCTGGTTTGTAATCTAATGCCGCAATGGAATGTTGGTGGTAAATCCAGCAGAACTTTCTCTGAATTCTACCTAACGACATAATAAAATGAAGCAAACGGAGATTAGGTACAAGTGATTGGTGGTGCAATTTAAAAAAGGACATAATTTATGTGAGTGCGAATAAGCGTACCATTGTGAATGCGGGAGGGATGAAGCGGGTTAACTGACGAACCCTAAGCTTAACGCGCAACCTTCGCGTCACACGAGCAGGAGTGGGGAGACACGAAGTAAGAGAGACGGCGAAGACTTAGTGGAAAGGAAATGGGGGAAAGAGGAAAGTTGCTGTAGGCCAAAGCGTCGTAAAGACTAAGCCGTAGGAATGGGAGAATATCCCACCCGCCTCCCAGTCCTTAGCCAACTTTATCAGAGATAGCACAACTCCTTCCCGACCTGTGTCTGTAATTAGCTGGGACCTGCGGCTGTACTGCGCATCCAAGCTAAATTCAATCCCCCTCCCTCTTCTTGTATGCAACCCATACACTCCCCCCTCCATCTCTACTCCCCCCCCGCCCCATCCCTTCATTTACGTTTTATTTTCTGAATCTTCCACTACATCTTATTCTGTCCTGCCACTATCAAACCTTACTTTCCTTCAAGTTCTTTCCAAAAGCAGTGGTCGCAATGACTTCTTATAAAGTTACATAATACATAAGACGTCAAGGTAGAAATCTGTAAAGTATGATTACCGATCTCGAATCTCCCAGCGGTTTCCAGACTGTATCCCGCGTAACACCACTGTTTCACATGCCCGTTTCCTTAAGGAACCGTTTCTCTAACTTGGGGTGCGACCACATCTACTGGATGCTGCCCAATTCTCATGAATTATTTAAAATATAATTTCTGCCACGCTCAGTTTTCGCAAGTCAGTAGGATATATAATTGTAGACCCCTTTGTTGGATGTTAGCCGCTTTGCAGATTCTTGTTCCAATACACAGTCGGTAGGACTCCTTGGATGACGGATCAGCCTGTAGCAAGGCCGCTACTTGCAGACAGGACAACACAGTCACATGTCTTGAGTGGGATTCGAACCCACGATCCCAGCGTTTCAGCGAGCGAAGACAGTTCATGCCTTAGACCGTGTAGCCACTGTGATCGACTCGGTATTCATAGATGTCAAATGGAATACAGTATACGTAGTAAGTGTAACTGCCATTACAAGAACAGACTGAGGACCAACAATACAGTTTACATCTCCTTCTAGATTTATAAGCATTTCATTTACGCATTTTTTTTTTAATTTTGCTGTTGTTGTATTGACACAGTTTTCTTTAATTTACGCCGAGCTTTCCTCCAGAATTATGCGTTTTGAAAAGGAAAGGAAAGCAAAGCAGTAAACATCCCAAAACTTATCCCTCTTCCTCGGATATCTTGAAAGCCAAACAGCTGCCAATAAGTGAGGAGGCATCTCCACCTCTTGCTTCTGCACGATCATCGCCTCAGGATCATCGGAAGCAGATGAGCCCCTTCCCCAGCAACCCCCCCCCCCCCCAATACCATAACCTCACGCAGCGTTCAACTTAGTAGCAAAACTTTCCATTCAAAATTATTTTATTGTTCGAGATAAGCTTCCCAGTGTCTTTACTATTGTCAGTAACACTTAAAAGAAATCCTGTAAGCACAGTTTATATTAAAACTCAGCGAAGGAAGAAAATGTTCGAATGAGTACTGAGCCGGGATTTCCCTTATCCTTCTGCTATTTTTTTTTAATTATGCGAATATTATGTTTGATTTACGAGCCCATTTTCAAGATCACAATTGTCGCGCAAATTGAGAAGAGGTTCTGGCGTAGCAAAACTGATAGCAGTTTAATCAGTTTGCTACTAATGGCTCTACGCCGATCGCAGTGGCCGCGCGGTCTAAGACATGAAATGTCTTCTCCCGCTCTAACCCTAGGATCATAAATTCGAATCCCACTCAAGGCATGGATATCTGTTTCTGTTAGATAGCGGGCTTGAGACGGGCTGATCCCCCATCCAAGGAGTCCTGCCGACTGCCTTAGATTAGGGAACTGAAGTGAAACAAAGCGTTTCACGGATGCCCTATGTTCCAACTAGGAGCAGAAGAAGAAGGAGAAAAAGGATGGCTCTATAACACAGTTGGGGCCCTAGCTAATTCCAGGACATTAATTGTCTTGTTTGTATTCTCGACTTAAAATGTTTACAGGATGAGGGCATCAGCCTCGAGTCCAACCCTCAAAATTTCTGGAGGATCACAGAGTTTCTGTCAGGATTTACACCCTTAGCCAAATAGTTCCGTTTTAGGGCGCCAGACACTCGCCCGTCACCTTACTCCCGTTTAGTACCCTCCATGCTCTCACGTTGGAATGCACCCAGAGCCACTTCATGGAGGAAGGACAAAGCCCGCTTCGCAGGAGAGCATCTCTCACAACTTAATAAGAATAACCTACTGGAGTCAGTGCTCCTCTGTGAGACCCATACCAGCCAAAGTCAAAGTCAAAGTCAAAGTCAAAGTTACATTGCGACTGACGGTCAGTCAGTCAGTCAGTAAATCTTCGATGGGGCTCATGACCAGATATGAATTATTACCGTTTGACAGTTACGGTCTCGTTTCTGTGGGGCGCCTTCTCTGACGAGAGGACGGGTCTGTCTTTTGTACATGCTGCTGGTCCTTGCCAGCGCATCGACCATATTTTACTGTCTCAGATTTGAGACTTCACTTTTCGTCGCCTCCTACGACTCGCACGATCACAGTGGAGGTATTCGACCCCGCTTCCACACGGAGTCCATACCAGTCTTTGACCCCTTAATTAATTTATATTCCAGTTTTTGTGCGTTCCTCACTTATAGGTTTATATATTTATAATTATCTGGACTGATTTTATTTGCAGATGATACCAATTCGTTCTATGGTCTGCAGGTGAAATTAATCTCTTTAAAGGAAAGCATTTAACTCGGTTTGTGTGATAATCCTAATTGTTTTTATTCTATTTGGAATACACCCCCACTCATTGAAGTCTCTCTATTTTGGGGACAGCAATTTGCCGAAATCTTCTGTACTCTTTCCAAAATTTCCACGCCCCTCACCCATCCCGTGTATGCTGAATGGCGACAGGGCGATACACTAGCTTACGGCTTGGATTGGGTTACATTTTCGGCTTGAGGGTTTAGGAAGGTAAATGGAGTTCCGAGAGCCACGCTCACTTTGAAAAGTTGAAGCGTGAAAGCATAGCTTCCCGTCAGATGGTTTGTTGTTAGAGAGACTCCTCGGGGGCAACTCCAGAATCTACGCTTTTCTTCTTTTTCTAGGTTTTGTGTTGGGAGGCACTGGGAGACCGCACATCTGTTATGATTCTACAACCAACCCCTCGATTGAGTGCAAATTTCTTATTCGCTTAAGGAAGGAATATACTGAATATATTCCCATATTATGGAAAGTACTTGTCACTAGTCGTTTAAAATCTCAGTTCTAGCACTGAACAGGTTTTCCTATACGCTGTATGAGAATGGCCACAGTTCTTCAGCTTGCTAACCGTTCTGGTGTAAATATAATCTCTTAATACAATACTTACCAGTTCGGTATAACATTACAAGCACTATAGCAAAAGAGTGGACAGTTATTTCATATAGGAGACCAAATGGGGCTGTTCCTAATTAACCGAGGCCGATGTCCCCGTGGCCGCGCGGTTTAAGACATGAACAGTCTTCGCTCACTCGAACGCTGGGATCGTGGGTTCGAATCCCACTCGAGACAGGGACGTCTGTGTGTGCGTTATTCTGTGTTTGTGTTGTTCTGTGTGTAGGTAGAGGCCTTGTGATCCTCCGTCCAAGGAGTCTTACCAACTGTGTATAGGACCAAGGAACTGAAAAAGAGGACAAGACCCAACAAAGGGTCGTAGAGCCATAAATCAATTCATTTCAATTCTTTATGATTTATGTGCCGAGTCAACAGTTACAAGGTCAATTACAGACACAGTGCAACGTAGATAAAAATAATTATATTCTGGACAAACACAACATAAAGTCAGAGACTAATTGAAGTTAAGCACTGGAGGAGAAACACATTAATGCAGAACAGTAAACAAAGTAATAATATAATAATGATGATGATAATAATAATAATAATTTCGTGAACACAAATCTAAATTGCTATTGAGAATTGAGAAATGTATAAATATTTAATAATAATAATAATAATAATAATAATAAGTCTCTGCTGGAAAGTAAATGCATACTTGAAACTTATTAATAAACTCTGAATTGTTTGCACATATATCAGCCTATTTTATAGGTGTGCAAGAAGATATAAATGTAACAATATTAATAATTAATTCGAACATATTATACTAAATTATTACTGGTGCACTGAATGTATTAAAACAAACATTAAACACAATATGTAATGGTTCCACTCCATTTCTCATGCACAATGGTAAGCATAATTACCAAAATTTGCACGTTCATGAGCACCGCGATTCGTTTATTTGACTGTGTATTTAATTTGGCTAAAATATTTTCCTTATATTATCGATAAAAATGAAAAATTCATAGACACGCATTCTACTATATCGAAATAACGCTGCGGAGCGGTTTCATTTTTAGCTTCGCTTAGTGGGGGGCGGAGTCCAGTTGGGTTCACTCGGCACGGCGGCCATTGATTGGCCTATTGTAGCCTACCCCGGGTGTTTATGATGATGGAGAATTTGGTAGAATGAAGATTGGCAAGGGAAATCGGGGTACTCGGAGAAAACCTATCCCAGCGCCACTTTGCCCACCACAAATCCCACTTGACCAGACCCGGGACCGCACACGGGCCGCCGCGGTGGGAAGCCAGCGACTAACCGCTTAAGCTATGGCGCAGCCAATTTTTAGCTTACTTCCATTATTTTGAAAAAAAAAATAAAAGAAGGCTTATGAGATCACCTAGCTGTCTATCTGTCCGACTGTGTATCCCAACTAATTTTTGGTGGGAGGCATATGAGATCACCTTTCTCTTTGTGTATCTGTCTCTCTCCCCCTTCACTTTTATTTTCTATGCTGTCCTTCTCGTATCAAAGGAAAGTAGGCTATAAATTCTTCCAAAAATTTCTTCTTTTTTCGCGGACTATGGTTTTTTTTACTCCTGCTCCAATAATGCCACAGAGCCCTTGACACATCTGAAGACTGAACTGGTTGGTCGTTAATTTTGTGTACGTATCTTGCTCAGAGTGATCGTTACAGAACTTTAAATTTAACTTGCTCAGTTTTGAAGTTCACCAACATATGCTTGGTAAATTAAACAAGTTGTTAAGTTTAAACTAATCTGAAAAGTGTTTTAGCCCACTAAATGTTACTTTACTGAGTTCAAGAAAGTTCGAACTTGCCTTTGAGATATTTGAAGATTAAAATGACACATCGGCAGGGTGAATTTTGGAACTGATCTTCCTCATTTATATTTTAGTGTTGGAACAGATTTTAATAAATAATAAATACTTCACTTTACCCAGGTATGACGACACGTCCTCTGGGCTTCACTTCATCTGCACTAATAGAAAGCGAATATGGGACAGCTCCAAACAGAGTACTAAAACAATGAGGTCAACTCCAGCACTTTATAACCCACATCACCATATTGTAACACATATGTCCAAGGGTATTGAGACTCACGCCTCAGATATTTTGAAAATTTAAGATTTAAATTTTTTACAAACATGAGTTTAAAGTTTTCGTCCAAAAATTGTACGCCTTAATGATGGTCTTATGAGATTGAAACACGTCGGGGGTTGCTGTAACACACATCTTAATTAGACAATAAAGACGATATGTATGTGGATAGTAAATTGCATTTGATTTCATACAGAAAGTGCATATAAATCATATCTAAAACTAATCTAATCATAAACTAATCATATCTAAATAAATACAGAACTTGTGTTGTAAATTGTCCGTATAACATCAACAAGAACAGTTCAATTGCACGAAATCTAAGTTAGCTTTCGGGTTGGTACTGTGGCATTCAGGCCCGTTGCTATATTATAGCCATTGCTAAGTAATGACCCTGTAAACAATTTACGTTGCTAAGCAATGGCCGCAAAAGACAAGCGCGTAACAAAAGAAGAACTGTTGGAAGCGGTGTTTGCTGTGTTGTCCGATTCGAGTCTCTATAACGAGGAGCGGTTGCGATTACGAGACAGTCTTTATACAGCAGTTTGAAGAGTAGGAGGCTAGTGTGAGATAGCCGCCAGCCTGCGAGGATGTGAGCCCGGGAGCAGGGGAACGTCCACTGGTGAAGACACAGTAGACTGAGAAGAATTAATACCTGCTGTAATGAACTTCAGTGTGTGTGAATTAGAGATAGCGCTGTAGTTACTTATAGTGACGATCTGTAAATATTCCAATTACTAATCCAAACCCCCTCTACAGTCACTCATCCACGTGGCAATATGCGTGTTTAACAACAGCAAACATAGATTTGAAGCTGCAGAAATGTGCTTCCCAACAGCCATGTCAGAATATCGATTTATCTAGCACAGACGTAAGAAAATTTAAGAACTGAATTATTAATCGGTGATATACATTGAAAAATTAAACACAAATAAAGCGGTTGTAACACATGGGAAATGTGGAGCAAAGTATATTTCAAAAGTTACTCTGTCTACAAACTCAGAGGGAGAAAACACCAAGGATGACCATGTAAATAATAGAAAAAATATTTCAATTCAATAGTTAAAATTTTAAAGCTTGAACCCGTAACAGGTCCTGAGAAAAGCCGAAACCATTCAGCTGATGATGTTGATGATGATAAACTTGCATATAATGTGAAACCTTAATCTGATATCTGATAAATGTAACAATATTGGAATATATACTAATGGAAACCATGCACATAAATGGATTGTTTTTTATTAATCATAGCCGCAGCTTATAAACTAAACCGTCTGCCGATAAGTGGCAGATTCTTCGCAGTACTTCCTCTTATTATCACTTGACACATTGAACGTAAATTAGTTTATCAATAGCTGATAAATGATATAAACTCCGTCCCAAGTGCAAACAATATATAATATGTCCTTGATCTTGCTCTCCTTTACACTACATGTTTCGGCCTCAAACGGCCATCATCAGGTGTATATCATTTTTCGTATAGAGTGCAACAGGATGCTTAAATATAATATTATCAATAGCTCTTCCTTTCTACAGAGTCAAAAAATCGATGTTCTCTTTTCGGATTGCATTCAATTTCGTGCGGCCATCTGCACAGTGGTCATATTTCCAATATAATATCTTTATTTAGTCTGTTGGATTGGATATTTTAATGTTCACGTAGGAATTGTTCTTAATGCAGGGAACTAAGTGTTACTTTCCAAGATTCACGTACAGTGTTACTTCATTTCAGTGCCTACTTTACATTAATTTCTTCTCCTACGATTTACGATCGGACGCTGTCCGGCCTGCACCATTACATGACGTTCTTCTTATCGTCTGCTAGCATGAAGAAGGCTTAAAAGTCTTTATCCGACAGCTGTTTAGACCATAAAAGTTCAGACGCTAATACTAAATTGTCTTTTGGATCCGCAATCAAAATAGATCTTAAAGAAATTGGATGTAGGTACGTGAACCGGATTTAATTGCTTCAGAACCGGTTCCTTTGGTCGGCTCCTGTAAAAATGAAAATCGATTTCTGGGTTAATAAAAAGGGTTAAGAGTCTCGTGAATTGTTGAGCGCCTGTCAGCTTCTGAAGACAATTGAGAGGAAAGCTTCAGCAGTTCTGTAAAAATCACCTGTTTTGGATATCCACATCCTCACACTTGCTACTTCCTCATAACCGCCATCTCCTGGAATGGTATTATTTTCTCGAACAAGCAATTTCTCCTGCTTGATCGAGTTACTGTGCAGAGGACATAACTGCATCCATATTGTAGCCACTACGGCTGGGCCAACTGTGTTACAGGCAACGTTGTCTGATCTCATCCTAAGGCTTGATGCGTTAGCTCAGTCTCTCATCTCTGCCAACCCACGAAAGAAATTTAGGACAGTTCCGCGATATAGGAAACGGTAGCTCCGCTTCTCAATACGTTCACCACCTGTTTAGGTCTCAATCTTAAAGTCGTGGCCAATTATAACAAGGTAGAAACATCTTGTAATCTATACTCTTTATCAAATATTTATTTACAATAATTATTTTATACTGTCACGTGTGAGGGTTGTGCGTGACTTATAAGACGGGTTTTGGGTTGCGTGATTGGATTTAATGACGCCTTATTCACACAGCACGGAACTACAGGCAACTACATCACTATTTCTGATCACGCATTTTAGAGTTCACCGTTATATACGCATTAGGTTTCTCAGTCTTCACTAGTCATATCCTGGCAACGGATTTGTAACAGTCTCACTGTCACTTCAAATAAGACATGAAATCTTATTTTCACAGCCTAATTCCCTTCTTATTATTATCTGCAACTGTCAACTAAATTCAATTCCTCTGCTACTGGCAGGCTGGAGTCTCGACACTCGACTCCATTCTACGTTGCTACTGCCAGCTTCGGAACTATTCCTTATAACCACTTTGTATTGACCATGCAGAAAACACCCTCTCTACTGTTGAGAAGACTAGTTTACTGATCCGTTAACTAGCAACTGAATTAATTCGATTGTTGCTTGCCTATTCGTTGACGCGGGAATGTGTTTACCTAGTCGTTGCCTAGCAATGAATATCTATTCTTACTTCGCTATTCCGACTTTCGGGCATCATGTCACAATATTTATTATCCATTTAGCTACGGTGTCAGTAGTTCAGACTGTTTAACGTTGAGTGATAGTATGATCAGTGAATGACTAATTGTAAATTATGTGAAAGGAAATGGCCGTAGCCTATCAGCAAATGTTATTAAGGTGATTAAATTGGGAAAGACAACATAAGCAAATATATTCTGTAGCATACGTAAAGTATATGAGACATAAAAATATTAACGCTTTAGCGAGAAAATTTGAAAAAGAGAGGAGAATATAATTACCAATATTCTGCCACCCACTCTTCTCTCTCCCTCTCTTGGTGCCTCATTATGTTTTCACATCATGAATTTAGTGCAAGAAACCACCAGCAAGAAGAATCGTTACGGCAGCGACACGAAATTCTATTTTCTAGACTCGTTAAAGGTACTGCACTGCGAAAAACTTTAGACTGTGAACGGGATATTCCATCTGTGTGACGTCATATTATTCGTACATTCCTCATTCTCCGCCTAAGTATAAATTCAACAAACCACTTGACAATGCGGTGGCAGGGAGATATCCGGCGTCTGAAAGAGAAAGACAGACTGGGAGATATTAAAAGAAAAAAGAGGAAAACAAAATCATATGTTCACATGAAGGCGGACTGGAATTCCTAAAAGTAAGTGCAAGGAAGGAAGAAGATGTACTGAGTGTAAATTTGAAAACATAAAATACTCCTTTCTGTTGCACATATGTGCAGAAACATGCAATTTGTATGTCTTGCAACTTCAGAAACCTTGTGCAGGCAAGAGAGGAGTGGTTTATGTGCAGGCAAATTACGTAAATATTATGTTTCAAATAATGTTGGTACTTAGAGGTCTCACTGCTTCATTAAGACATGCGTATTGTAGTAGATTCTGTGGACGTATAGCCCTTATTGACATGGACTCACATTTCGGTCTGTACGCACGTAACCCGAGATATCTAGGATTGCAGTGATTGTCTTTTTGGACATTATCCACCATCCTATTTTCATTTACAACGTCGGAGACTGGGATCAGCCTCCATCCACAGGTAAAAATACTATTCATTTCGGCCCAATCGATAGAGCTACTCATATCGATATCAGAATTAAGACAAGGCAGGATATATAAGCCCAACACAACATAAATCACCTGCGAGAGTTAAGACAAATTTTCAAAATGTCACCTGAGTGAAGCCTAGTAACTATGATCTGAAGTAGAAATTAAAACCATATAATCGGGTTCGAATCTCGGTCGGAACATTGAGATGTTTCGATGCTACGAACATCCGAATAAAGTATTGTTAATTTCTTAAAAAAATATAGTTTGAGATCCGAAATTAATTCTGTGGTTATTAGAAGATGACTACATTATGGAAATGCATATTATTCACTTTGAAAAACGTTATCAACCCGACTGCTTTCAAAAACTAAAAATCGCTCTACAGAAAACGTTTAATTTTTCCACGTGCTTTACACGGTCCCTACGCAATGTCTATAATTTCGAGGAAAGAAAGTGAACAATTTAGGATATCATCCGACGAGGGGCGTCGTATTTTACACGAGCCAAAATCAAAGTTTGCTGGGATGAAACACCATGAAGAGTGGTGCATAGATTTCTCCGAAACGTTAGAACTTTCCTACCAAACTGCACTGAATGTTATCCGAAAAGACCATAAACTGAACATTTACTACCGTGAGAACCGCAAATCCCGTTTATATAGAGGTCGCCTATTGTTGTTATTCTGTGGGCGGTTAACCTTTTCAATATCGATCCTATATAGCATAGGATGGTCGGATTATATACTTACTTACTTCTTATGGAGCTGAGCCCTTCTTGAGGAGAAGCCATATCTGCAGCTACTCAAGAATTTCCCAGCATTTTATGGAACCCGAAGGTTCATTACTGTGTTCACAAGAGCCCTTCATTGGTCCTTATCCGGAGCCAGATCAATCCAATCCATACCATCTCTTCCTATCTCTCTAAGATACATTTTAATATTGTCCACTCACTTACGTCTTGGTCTTCCCAGCAGCCTCTTTCCTTCTGGCTTTCCCACCAATATCCTATAGGCATTCCTCTTCTCACCCATTCGTGCTATATGCCCTATCCACCTCATCCTCCTTGACTTGATCATTGTAATTTTACTTGAAGAAGAGTACAAATTATGAAGCTCCTCATTATGCAGTTTTCTCCATCCTCCTATCACTTCATCCCTCTTCGCTCCAAATATTCTACTCAACACCCTGTTCCCAAACACCCTCAATTTATGTTCCTCCCTTAATGTCAGAGACCAAGTTTCACACCCATACAGAACCACAGGCAAAATTATAATTTTGTGTATTCTGATTTTTATGTTTTTGGACAACAGACGAGAAGACAAAAGGTTCTGGACTGAATGGTAGCAAGCATTACCCGAGTTCAATTTCCTCTTAATTTCCTCCTGAATCAGGTTTCGATCTGTTATCGTTGTTCCAAAATATCTGAACTGTGCCACATTTTCAAAACATCTGTTTCCTATCTTTATGTAATGATTTTGCCCTGCATTTTGGTGACGAGACAGCAACATATACTTAATTTTCTCTGTGTTTACTTCTAGACCAACCTCTTTACTTGCGTCAGTTAAAATTTGTGTGTTTTTCTTTATGATATCTATATTATCACCCAGTAGACTCACATCATCAGCATAGGCCAACAGCTGATGTGTCCCGTTTAATTTCAGTCCCACCTGGTTTTCCTGGACCTTCCTAATAGCATATTCTAAAGCAAAGTTGAAAAGAAGTGGCGATAAAGCAGCTCCTTGTCTTAGACCATTCTGGATAGGATATTTATCGGACAAATGTTTATCTACACGGACTTTACTATACGTTTCCTTTAAACACATTTTAATCAGCTTAACTAGTTTCATGGGTATCCCAAACTCTATCAGAATAATGTACAATACTTCCCCCCAAACCGAATCATAGGCTTTCTTGAAGCCTACAAATACCTGATGCACTGTCTCATTGTACTCCTATTTTTTCTCCAATATTTGACGAATGCAAAAGATCTGATCTGTAGTTGACCTGTTGCATCGAAACCCACACTAATGATCCCCAATAAGTTCATCCATCTATGGACTTAACCTTGAGAGAAGAATATTGGATAACATTTTGTATGAAGTTGATAGCAGCGATATGTCCCGGTAATTACTACAGTCAGCTTTATCACCCTTCTTGTGAACGTGCAGTAATAGATTCATTCCTCTGATCAGCAAATTTTTCCTTGTACCAAATAGAAGTAATTAGATTGTGGATCTTAGAACGTAATATTTCTCCGCCTGCTTGATGAAGTTCTGCCGGAGTTTGATCACTACCTGGCGATTTATACCGTTTCAATTTTGCAATAGCACTTTCAACCTCAAAAGGGCTGCGATCAGGCATTAACGGCTCAACTGTATCGATTTCTGTCTGCCTAACATCACTGACCCTATGTACATTCAATAACTGAGAGAAGTAGTTCCTCCACCTATTCAAAATGTTGTGGGTATCTGCAAGCAGATCACCATTCTCATCCTTCACTAAGTAACTTCTAGGTTGGTAACCCCTCTTAAAGTCATCTATTCCTCTATACAGGTCCCTAATGTTCTTCTTCTTACTGCTCATTGCAAGCTCATCAGTTTTGTCTTTCAGATATTCCCTCTTTTTGTTCCTGAAATGCCTGCTGATTTCACGTTTAGATTATCCCCATTTAACTCGCTTGGATCCTGTAACCATTGCAATTTGACCTGCTATCTTTGATCTAATAAATTTGAGCATCCTTCATCGAACCATGGCTTATGCTTCTTCGGTTCATAATAACCTAGACTCTCTTCGGCGGATATTTTTATATTCTCTCTAATAGTTTCCCAAGCTTTATTAACGTCCACCTCAGTGTCCAAGTTTTCAAAAGCCATGAACTTATTTGAAATTTCAACACGATACTGCTCTTTACACTCTGCCTCATTTAACTTCTTGAGATTGAACCTCTCCATGTGAACTCTGTGTGTTGTTTGTTTGCTCACTTTCCCTAACCTTTGCCACCAACAGGTAGTGGTCAGTATCACAATCTGCTGCCCAGAATGATCGGACATCAAGTATACTTGAGTGCCGTCCCCTGTATGAATGATAAGTTGGAAAGGAATTGGAAGCAACGGTTATGGGCTGACCGAGGTATTAACCCGTCGTTTGTTTGGAGAACTGAGGGAAGCTAGGAAAAACCTCAGGATAGCTGGTGTCTTGGCCGAGATTCGAACGGAGCACCTCGCAAACAAAATTCTAGACCAGTATATTCAGTGTCACCCAATACTGTCACGATATTTAAACATACTAGGTTATAAGGGCTTGGATACCTACCTACCTACCACTCGGCGCTACAGCCTTGGGTGAGCCTTGGTCTCCTTTACAACCGGTCTCCACTGCTCTCTATTCCTCATCTTCTCTAGCCATCCTTTCACCTTCATCTTCTTCAGGTAGTTCTCAACATCTTCTAGCCGTCTCATCCTGGATCTTCCTTTTCCTCTTTTGGAATATAGCCTTCCTTTTGATATATCATTTCTTGGGCTACTTCCTGCATCTTTCCGGGTTGCAGCATTGTGCGTACATTTCAAGTTGCCATCACAGTATCCTTTGATTCGTCCGTTTCCGAAGCTGGTTGTTAAGATTTCTGAACAAAATGATTTTTACAGGATGAGGTTGTTATCCCAATGCCCTGTCCCAAACCTGAAGGACCAGAGTATCTCTCTGAATCTGGACTGTACCCTTTGACCTTTCCCGCACGGGTGACCCTAACAGTAGTTAAACTACCTCCTGCATAGCTCTCCAGGTCACAGAGTCACGCAAAGGGGCTGGGATGGTGTAGATGAATTATGCATACAGAGTTTTGTCGGGGAAAACTCTATTTCGAAGTTTGAGGAGATGGAAACAAAACATTAAGATGCCTCTTAGGGAAATAGGTTGTGAGATTGGGAACCTGATATAACTGGCTCGAGAGTATGTCAAAGGGTCTTGGTAGTTTTATGGACCTTCTGATGCTAATTTGGTAGTCTTAGTTAGTGGTGAATTGCCAGAGTTTATTTCACTGTACTTGTTACATAAATGAACCGTTAATAAATAATAAATCTACTCTTGAACAAGCGGTTGTCACAATTTGTACTTTCCATTGCTTTTCCTTGTTGCAGGGGAATATCCCGCGGCGATGCAACATGGGGGACAAGCGCATCATCGCTCATCACATCTCTACTGTTTAATATTCTGCGTGTGCCTGTTGCTGTTAAGTCCCTAACACGTAATAAGTGCAGTGGAACAGGTTTATGTTGCATAAGCAACTGAGAGAATCGAGAAGACGTATTTATGAAACCTTACAGTGACAGGTATAATTTTATGTCTCATTTATTTTGTTTGCTCATGACATACAGTTTCTTGACCATAACAAGAAGTCAGATTCAAGAGGAAGTGGCAGTGATACAGAATTAGTATACTACGCTTAAGTGCGTCAAAATAAGTGTATATACTTACTGTACAAAACAAATTAAAGAAATGTGGAAATTATACAGTGCTTGATCGAAGTGGTCGATGTAATATTACAGATTTAATATATATCTATTTTCTAAGTGCAGTCTCAGATGACTAAACGAGATGTGTGAAACACTATGACTTTTTTAACAAATAAGTACGACCATTATGTGGATAACTATGTTGCAACAACTCAGTTATGTATAAAAAATACATTTCGCATATATTAATATTCCCTATTTGTTCTCCAAGCCAGTTCTCGTATGTATCAAAGTGGACGGAAAAAGTGACAATATATTGGACAAGGAAAATCTGGTATAATTCATTCCAAGATTGAGGAATTTTATTATTATATTCTCCATAGTATAAAAAATCTTGCAACTTCTAAGTTCTTACTGAGAAAGAAATTCCCTCTACGGAACAAACTAACTAAATGAGTGAATATTTTTACAGTGAAACAACATTGATTTGATTAGATCATTGCCTCATTTGATTAACCAGGATCTGTGGTACCCATCATGAGTGACAAAGAGGAAAAAAATCTCCAGTATTTACACAGATCTTAGAAAAATCTTCCATAGGCATTTTCTGACAGAATGAAAAAGGACAAGAAGTACTCAAGTTTACTGAATAATAACAATACACTACTTTGACTTTGTCCAATTATAAGTGGCCTACAAGTTATATTCAAGAAATTATGTGGCAAGTTGATTAGAAGGAATATAGTCACAGATTTACTCTGCCTATGTGAGTGACTCAGTCCCATTTCCTAAAAGTGAATGTGCTTTTTTTTTCAAGAAGAGGAAGAAGAGATCATGAACAAAGACAGATATCGAGGGCCTAATAATAATGTTGGTTGGGAGAGGTAATCTTTCCTTCTACCAGTGTTCTTATTGTCGTCTTCAGAATTGGATTTTTCTTAATCTCAACAGTATACTATCCACGCCTTACTTCCTGCAGAAGTCTTAGGGTTTCCGCACACCGTTTCACGACATGACTACAGCGAGTCAGGAGTTCATTCAAGTAGATTATCAACAGGTGAGTCATTTATCAACTACAACACTAGGCTTAAGTAGATTAGTAGTAATGATAACACTTTCTCGAAACTTCTCCCCTCAGACAAGATGAAGTGCTGTGTATATGTTGTAAGGAACAGAATAGATACAATATTTCAGTCATAATGTTGCTCCAACAACTGTACTTGTTCGTCAATATATTAATACACACAGTGTATGTACACTGTCACTCTGTAACAAGTGGATTTTGCTTTCTGATGGGTGATTTGTTTTAGTTGGCCGCGTATCACTGATAAATGCTCGTATATAACAAGATAGATTATATGTGGAGGTAAATTGCTGGTATTTTCATTGGAAAGAGTATTTATAATTTGGTGATAACTATAAGGTCTGGATGGTGTATATTATTCAGAAACTTTCGCATTTCTCTCTGCCTTAATTTAAATTTGGCTCGATAGTAAAATAACTGAAAATAAAATACATCATGTGAGGGTGCATCTGATTGAGCCCACTCCTAGGGAAATACATAAGCACACTGAATCTCTAAAAGACTGAATGTATTCACAGTTCTGAGTGTTCTGGCTCTGTACAGATCTGTAGATGTCTATCAGTATACCCGTACGACAAGTTAAATCTGTCACTGAAGATACAGAAAACGCAGCTGAATATTAGATGTTAACAGTATCGTCTGCAGTAGCTAACTCTGCATAAGAACAGCCAGTATCACTTCTTTCATTTATAAAACTTGAATTGTTTAAATTGGATCGCCTCTGTGGTCCAGTGGTCAGAGTTCCTGCCTACAGATCCAGAGGTCCTGGGTTAGATTTCCAGCGCTACTAGATTTTCTGAGAAGTAGTGGGTCTGGAACGGGGTCCAGTCGGTCTCGTGGTGATAATTGAGGAGCTATTTCAAGGATAGAGCGGTTCCGGTCTAGAAAACCGAAATTAACAGCAGTGGGGATCCGTTGCGCTGACCACGAGACACCCTCTCTCCGCTAAAGTTGGCACTAACTTCGCCAACAAGTGGCGGTCGCTCGGTCGGTATAGTTCGCTTGCGGACTACAGGCCACGGAGTTTTTGTTTTTGTTTGAATTGTTTAAAATAATCAAGCAAAAAAAAACTTTGCAGAGACTGAGTATCACTGAAGAGGTATATTTTGAATTGTTATTGTTGTTGTTGTTGTTGTTCTGTTACGAACGCTTCTGTCTGGTACTCATACAGTGTTCTACAATATTTAAAAAAATACAGGTATAAAATTATTTCAAATGGTTCTGTTTAAAAGACAATTATCTCTATTACATACATTGTAATGATATAAATAAAGAGAAAAATAGTAAAGGTATCCCTGTAACAGGAGACCGTGGAGGCCCATAGAGTTGTGAGACGTCGAAGCTCCCACATTTTACCTAAACAATCGGCTCAGAGATGAAGGTGAGGTTGTCAGCTTCTCGTGCCGGCCGCCCTTTATTCCAGGAAGATTCCTGGTACTCATTTCTGTTAAAGTTTGAGTCGACCCCAAGACCATAGTGCGGCTGGAAAGATAAGGTCAATTAAAAAATCTAGTGACCTCATCAGGAATCGAACCCGCAACCTTGCGACTTGTAGCATAGTGCCTCAACGAACTACGCTACCGCTACTCCCACTTTTAATGATATATATATATATATATATACATGTCATTTAAAGTATTGCGGTCTATTCAGCGCTTGTCTATGTCATTATCTTTTAAAGCTGAGTGTAGATGGCTTTCTGTAACTCTGATATCTGTTGCTGTTATAGAGATGCACTTGGATGGTTGCGGCAGAAGTAGCTATGTAGTCTTTATATTCTCAATTTTCCTGCCAGGGGAACATACACGTACATAGTTGCTTTTTCTTGTTCTGGCCTATTGTACCAGCCCCAGATGATAGGTGAGGGTGATTGTGGGTCAGTTGGTGGAAAAAAGATTGGCAGGAGAAAACCTGCCCCAGCGCCACTTTGTCCACCACAAATCCCACTTAACCAGACCCCCGGAATCGAACCCAGGCCGCCGCGGTGGGAAGTCAGCGACTAACCGCTTGAGCTATAGCGCGGCCATACTTCTCCTGTTACCCTGTTAGGGTTTTATCTGATTTTTTATGATTTATTTCTTATATACGATTTTTGTCGGCACATTAAATTATTATTATTATCATAATTAACACGGCATTTTGACCTCTCAGCTGTGACGGGAATAAATTACACTTGGCGCATGGATATATTAGTGTCTGTGGAGTCAGCTCCCCACTAAATGAACCAGCACTGAGGCATTCCTCACAGTCTGAGATACCTGGGTATAGCGAATTGCTCCATAGTACATTTATAAATTACCACTGAGCCGTTAATCTATTTAAATTACCCTTCACTATCCAGGCTCCCCAACCATCTGCCCCCTGCCGTGACTCTAGTGGCTTTGTTTGCAAATCACGCATGAGAATCCCGCGGTTGCCGTCACCTGTCGCCACGTGCAGATCTCACTCGCTCCAGTAGATTAACTTCATCGACAAGAACTTAGGTACACTTAACTCTATAAAGCGGTCATCTTCTTGAGAAGCCACTCAGCTGGTCAAGAAATTCTCCGCATTTTATGAAACTCGCGTTAGCAAGAACTTGCCACTGACTGTGTTTCTTCAAGATTCATTTTAATATTATCCTCCCACCTACTCTTAGTTCTCCGAAGTTATGTCTTCCGTTCAGCCTTCCCGACTACATTTTTATATAATTCTGATTCCCCCCATATTTGTTGCATTTCTCATTCATATTATCGTTCTTGTTTTTACAGACTAAAAAGATTTAGTGAATATTTCAAGATTTGAAGCCCCAGCGCTCGGCGCGGTTTGCCATTTTCTTAATTATATGCAGAAAATTTTGAAATAAAAATACCTTCGTGTTTCACAGATAACGTATCAACTTTATCACTAGTTTATTGTATGCAAATGTGGTCAGGTTACAGACTGAACTACCTACCTGCCTCACCTGTATTATTATTATTATTATTATTATTATATAAACAAAGGACCAAAATTTAATTATTATACCTGTTCCCCTGATAGAGATAGCCCATCTGTACATGCGTTTTAGCTACTGATGTATGTAGGCACGTTGACGTACTAGGAGCAAGAACTGTTTCTCTTTACCATATTTTGTAACGGTACTTTATTAAGTGTTAAAATATTAATTGCATTTATAATTAATGTACATACATTCTCGCGGCGTAATTGTTGGCGGCTTCTCAAGAAGGGTTCAGCTTCGTGAGTGAGTGACTGATTTTTTTATTTCCTTGGCACTACAGCCCCAGTCTGCCTAGGCCTACCTCCATGAACTCCGTTCACTTCGGTTTTTCTAGATCTTACACATATGGTAGGACTCCTTGGGCGGGTGATCAGCTCATCGCAAGGCCTCTATCTGTACACAAACACAGAAAAACACTAAACATCCATACCATTAGTGGAATGCGAACCCACGATCCCGGCTTCCGAGCGAGCGAAGACAGTACAAGCCTTAGACCGCTCGGCTACCGTGACCGGCTGAGTGACTGATTTGCCCATACTTATTTACTTACATCAAATATCAGTGAAATTAG
>NW_019721523.1:278653-321318 GCF_002891405.2 Cryptotermes secundus | reverse complement strand
TGGTGAAAATGAACCCATCACACAAACAAAGGCAAAGACAATAATAAAAATTCGGTAAGCACAATGGCGCCAGCCATTATGAGCTAACAAATAATATATATATATATATTATATACTAACAACAATTTGCGAATATAAATAATGCCTACAGTTTATCTGAATATCACAGCAATCCGTTACTTTGTAGATCAGAGCCATCCTCGTAGAAGTGATATTTCTTCTGAGACATAATAACATCAAGATTAAGGGCAAATGGGGCGACACCAAAAAGAAAATTAAGAACTTGAAAGTTCATTACTTTTCAAGCAGATCAGTCTGTTAAGGGTACTTTGTAACAAATCCAGATCCATAGATATGAGATATTATTAAAACAGTTGTATTCAATCTCATCTACGTTGATTAAAATGTGTAATATTTTTAGAGAACACAGTATTCGACGTAAACTTGTTTACGTGGCTGTAATATTACTGTGAACCTCAGAACTGAACACTGAAATCAGAATATTGGAAAAATGTATAGCCTATAAGGGAAGTAAAATGTTCATTAACTTCAAAACATTTTAAATCTGCTGCGTGAACAGATTAACATTTCGAATCATAATAATAAAAATTTTACCGTATATTTTTCGCATAAAAATCCGTCATTACAGTAAAAAAATGGATATCATATTATGTAAAAGCATTTTGCTTTCAAGGTACGTAATTTGGCTATTAAAAGCACAAAATTGCTTAACACTGGAAAGTTATCTTTCCATAAACAACATAGTGTTATGTTGTAAACTATACTCTAAGCCACTAACATCAATTTAAATGATTTTTCAGCGGCCATAAGACGATGTTATAACATCATAGTACATTCATTTCCAGGTTAAAATCTATATACACGCCAACACTACACATATTGTCGTGACATATAGCCAATATTGCATATCAGTTAATTAACTTCCAATACACTAATCAGTAATATCATGATTATCATATATCAGCCATCATTCATTGAAATTTATGTCCCCCCACCCACCCACAATATCCAGCAGTATTGATATAGAATGTTACTTTGATTTGTCTTCTGAACCCTAGACCATTATTAGAGATAATTTTGAATAATCGTTGTAATATGAACACTCATTTGCCCTGTTTATGTTGCAATGTTTAGTTGAATGACAATTACGGTCCTCTTCACAACACAGAAATTTTGAAGACGTTATAAGAAAATGGCATCTCATTTCTTATTAATAATCGCCATATAATCCCTGCAGTTTATACGATACTCTTGAATATACGAGCCCTAAGAATAATTCTTTTTATTTTAAAATTTTTATTTTACAATCTACTCAATATACATAAACAGGATAATTAGTAAAAGGGATGGGTGTGTGTAATATTGAAGCAGGTATCATCCTCCGATGATAATTTGGTGCTTATCCAGGCCACATTCTGTTTAGTCTTCTTTCTATTGCAGGTTGGTTGAAGAGGTTTCGTATTAGTTGGGTGTTGTTTTGAGTGGTCCGGTTTTTGTGTTTCTCCACGTATGCTCTGATGAATTCTGTTACATATGGTATGCTTAGATCATTGTGTAAGGTAGCTTTTGATACGTACCAGGGAGCATTAACTAGTTTTCTTAGCGTTTTGGATTGGAACGTTTGGAGATTTTTGTGTTGAAAGGTTTGCTCCATCCCCATAACTCTATCCCGTAGGTCCAGACTGGTTTGATTATTGTTTTGTATAGGATTATTTTGAAGAATAAATTGACACAGTCTTTCTGAGTTCCTGGAATTCAACCGTTGCCTAGCAGGACCTATTCCCAACAGAACACAACGTTTCGGAAAGATCTGTTAGGGCTGGTACGTTAATAATCACACCTGTCATACCAAATTTAATGCAAATATCCTTCGTGGCTTTTAAGATTGAATATTCCAACAAATGGCTGGAAAGACGTCAGACATGACGACGTGTAGGCCTATGTTCACTTCGCGCACTGTGTGGATTCCATATTAGTAATCGTTGCTCTGGTAAAGAAAAATTCGCTTTGTAAATTAATTTCGACGGCCTCTGTGGTCTTGTGGTCAGAGTTCCTGGCTAAAAATCCAGAGGTCCTGGTTCGATTCCCGGCGCTACCAGATTTTCTGAGAAGTAGTGGGTTTCGAATGGGGTCCACTCAGCCTCATGGGGATAATTGAGGAGCTACTTGAATGGAAAAGTAGCGGCTCCGGTCTAGAAAACCGAAATTAACGGGAGTGGGGAACCGTTGCGCTGACCACGCGACACCCTCTATCCGCAAAAATTGGCACTACCTTCGCCGACAAGCGGCTGCCGCTCAGTAGGTAAAGTTCACTTGCGGACTACAGGCCACGGAGTTTATTTTTGTTTTGTAAATTAATTTATTCCCTTCCATTAAATGGAGGAAATCACAGGCCAGTTCACCCTCACCCAATATCTTCGTTGGCTTCTTCGTAAATCTCTGATTCCTTACAAACCATGTGATATTCCTTACTCAGGACATATTATCGTCACTTGTGACTAATCCTAAACTTTTCCATATATTCAGAGTACACCGATGTATAGTCTTTCATGCTGATTCCGTATTGTTCATCCTTGAGTCATATTTTAAAGTTGTATAAAAACATTAATTCCATGTTTCGAATCTTGAGACGTTTCTATTTATAAACTTAACACATAAATTCACGTATATATTTTTTTTTATAATTTTGACTAACGTTAGGAAACAACCAACATAAAATACCGGTAAGATTCTGAGAGACCCTTAAACTCTTTTATACTTTCTGATGTGTGGTATACACTAGCAAACGCACACACCTTCCCTCGTTTTTATTTCTTCGAAATATATTGTACTGGAAATATAGCAGCATCTTTTCTAGTCCGCAGTAACACGTTTCATTACTTTTTTGCGTTACTATATTATGATTAAATATTCCATTTCTTAGTAACAAGGAAAAGCACTGAAATAGCGCCGTTGTACCACATCCTTAAAAAAAATCTTACTTAATGCCCAAATATGAAATATCCCTACTAGTTCTTATAAAGATTCTATAAATGAAAGAACGTGACGTCACATCCGCAGTGCTGCCTGCTGATTTGTCTTTTGAATATCAAATAAATTACTTTATGAATTAAGCCGTGTATTTTTGTTTAGCTACGATACAGCGGTTCACTTACTTCGTTTCATATGCTTTAGTAAACTAAATATGATCTCCTAGCAATAAGAGAGCAGTAATAATGATACAGTGCTTCTCATAAAAATACATTACGTAGTATTTTTGGGCAGTCATATGCCTAAAATGGCTACAGCTAGAAACACGATATAAAGTTCTTTATATTAGTAAAGAAAGTGCATTTTATCGGCATAGTTTCCAATTTCGCATCTCCTCTCTGGTGTCTTGGCGCAAAGAGAACTGTAGCCTCCCATCTGCACAAAGTTCCTTCCACACACGAGTAAGCACGTCAGCGTTACACGTGGCAACAACTGTAGGTGTTCGGATGAAAGGTATCCAAAATGAAATAATTATATCTCAGAAAGCTTTGATTATACACATTTATGGGTTACACCACTACAAAGGGAAACTATCAGAGTTTTTCTGAGTATATAACTTTCTCAATAAATTTCAACGTGGGCTCCCTTGGTGGCACGACAAATATCCAGACGAGCCAGCATATTTGGCGTTACCATAACCACAACGTCCCTTATGTGGGCTTTCAGGTGTTGCAGGTCGTTGATCTCAACCTAGTATACAATGTTCTTCACATAACCCCACAAGAAAAAATTCAGTGGAGTTAAATCTGGCGACCTAGGAGGCCAAGCAATTGGTCCGCTTCTGCCGATCTATCTGAAAGCCATCACTCTGTCCAGGCGATTCCTAACATGGTGGCAGAAATGTGGCCGCTCATGCGCGTAAGCCGGGCATGGGAAAAAAATCTTACAGGGCTTTCCTTTCCAATGACATAAACCGGATACCTGTATGACAATTACTTTCCGAGATATGTTTTTTTTTTTTTTTTTTTTTGGATACCTTTCATCCGGACACCCGTTATAAGAATATTCTCCGCGGTTCGTGAAAAACTCTTTGAAGGGAGGGAGGGGGTATACACTTGGTCCTTGATGTATTCCCACAGGAAAAATCTGTTGTAGTTAAAGGAAGTGGTAGAGAGCGCCAGAGAATGGGAAATTCGTCACTTTACTTCAAGTTCGTTGTAAGCGCTCTACTCAACCCAGAGAAGAGCTCACGTCTCGATCTAAGAGTTTCTATTATCCGCCAGTACATTTTACATATTTCGTATTGTCGCGTGTTTTCTAGGTAACGCGACAAGAAACAATGGATCTCGGATTAGACGGATATGTTTATTGGACAATTATTTGGTTACACTCGCAATTACAACCCACACGCACTTATATAACACCTTCAGGCGTTTCCTCTACAATGGCTCTGCTCTTGCACCGCTAATCTCGGTGAAGTGTCTTGGCTCTTCTTTTATCTCTTGTCGGCTCTGAACTGACTTCTGCTCTTGTCGAAGCTGGACTGTCTTCTGCTCTCGTCGTAGCTGGACTTTCTTCTGCTCTCGTCGAAGCTGGACTGTCTTCTGCTCTCGACGAAGCTGGACTGACGTGGTCCTCTGAACTACTCTTCTCATATATCCTACGCTCGAACGGAATAGAGGCCACCTTATCGAAAAGTTCATTTTCGCTGCTGTCATACAAACGACTCACTCGTTGCTACGGGAATACATGTTTACCTAACCGGCGCTGTTGTAATATAACTGCAATAACCCAACTGTTAGGCTTTCGTATTGTTAAAGCGATTTCATAGGCAAAGGGATGCTTATATTTCGTTGCCTAAGAATTGCTAGCCGTTGACCAGTAATAGACGCCTTATAGTCACACTATTTATATCTCTATATTTCGGAAATATTGTTGTTCAAATGTGCGAAATGATTTAAAGATATCCTGTAACTCGGATGAAGCCGCACAAAATCTCAATTCTCGCCCTTTCGTTTACTGGACTGGGCTGTATGGTTCACTACACTCCTGAGCCCTCTAATATGTTAACAATCTGGTTTCTATGACATGCCAACTATTTGCTGCAAACAGTATAATGCCATGGCTTGCATTCCGAACAATCTACGTACAGTGCTCTGATTATAGATCCCGTTTCATCCAGAGTTGGACCGAGTGAGATTTCTAAGGCATTGGAATTCCGTACTGTGTTCGTACAAAAAGTGTTAGTCTTTTCTAAGTGAAAACTTTATTCACGAATGAATTCAGTACACTAGAAACGAGACAGCTACTAGAAAAAGCGGTCTGACCTTTGTCGTCACAGTTTCCCTTCATTTATATCTGCTTTTAGATTAAGATGTCTTCCTGCCAGTTCCTTACGGAAATAGAACTGAATGAAGGGTCAGAACTATGGAAATGAAAACTTTTTTGATCTTTTTTGTCCTGTTCTGATTTGCCATTTACAGCCTTGTCGCGATTGTCTGTAAGTGCAGGATGCAGAGTCTGGAGAGAAATTTATGGCTTATTTTCTAATTATGCATATTTCAACCATTTTGCAGTGCCTGTACTTCGTCTAGTAAACCGATTGGTTGTCGAAGAAAGTCGTCTTCTTGGATCTGGCGCCGTGAATTCTTGGTTTTAACCGACGTTTCGGAGGAACATATCGCCTCCATCTTCAGGGTAGTTGAGTTGCGTGCGAATACAGATAGCTGTAGCTGGAGGCGATATGTTCCTCCGAAACGTCGGTTAAAACCAAGAATTCACGGCGCCAGATCCAAGAAGACGACTTTCTTCATAGTCATCGCCATGAAAACCTGAAAACTTACACGATTGGTTCTCGTTTATAACTTTATTCTGTTTCATATGTTTATGTGTCTCTAAAGAGTGCATCTATTTCGAAAATAAATATACTCGTATATAAACACTTAGCAGCTGTTCAGATAATCGTAAATGTATGCACCTGTTTGAAAGGCGCAACAAAGTGCGTTCAAGACAAAGAAAAACAGATATATATATGGGGACGTGTGCCGTCTTCAGAATTATACCGATCTGTATGTAAATTAATACACTGTTATAAAATGTTGTAGATTTCCTAACAATTTTTTTTTTTCACATCACTTCATAAAATAAAATTTCTGGAATTTCCGAATGTGTTGACATGCGGAGATATATTCCTCCTTTGTCAGTGTATACATACAGCCGGAACTTTACATAAATCATAGAAATATCATCGTATGTAGTATACACGTATCCGGGCTAGAACACCGAGATTAACGGCCGTAGGAATTCGTTGCGCTGGCCACGCGACACCCTCTATCCGCAAAATTTGGCACTATCTTCGCCGACAAGCGGCGGTCGCTCGGTCGGTATAGTTCTTGTGGACTAAAGGCCACGGAAGAGAGGCAGATAGACGATAGGTCGATATGAAATTCGACGAGGCGTTCGACACATCCCAGATCGCTACCGATATTTGTGTAGCTATATAAACTTTCGGTTAGTTAACTAGATCGCTGCCGATTTCTGTGTAGCTATTTATATGTGTTGAAGGAACCAGGAAGTAACTAAGATGATTTATGTATTGCGTGTAAATGAAGAGGTAGCTCCTTCAGGTACTGAATCGCTCTTCGTTGCATGATCAAATTTACTGCATCCGCCGTGCTGTATCGGCAACTTCTCCATCACATCTGTCATTCATATAGTCTCACTACAACGCAACTCCGTGTCCAGCGACTCGTCCTGTTACCTTGCTCTATAAGCGCTCTTTACGGTTTTGCAGTTTTACACCCGTAGCGGATTGAAAATATGAAAATTGCAGTATCCGATTACTGTTACGAATAGGCAAGGGTTTCTGACTGAAGCAGTGAGCACTCCTTTGTAGTTGGCAGTTGTCGCTTTACAACCTCGGCCTGGAGTCCAGCTCTCCTAACGGAGGTTGTCTATTCCATGCAGAACTTCCTTTTACTGCTAGTGGAGTGGGACTAAGTCCCTTGTACTGCGGCCACTTCTGGCCTATTGTACCAGCCCCAGATGATAGGTGAGGGTGATTGTGGAACAATTGGTGGAATGAAGATTGGCAGGGGAAACCGAAGTACTCGGAGGAAACCTGTCCCAGCGCCACTTTGTCCGCCACAAATCACATTTGACCAGACCCGAGATCGAACCCGGGCCGCCGCGGATGCAGAACTTGCTGTCGAGAGTATAACATGTGTTCTGTATTCGAGACGACCTTGGTTAGAGACTTCGTACAATGCCGACTTGGGTTTCGCATGGTCTCCTGTAGTTCCTTCTTCAAATGCTTCGATGTGTCAAGTAGGCCACAGCCAGTAATATCCACGTTATTTCCAATTCATCATTCACAGCTACTTTACATTCTATATATTATATAAAATCTGTGCAGTTAAGAAAGCAGCACTAAATAACATAGGAATGAATCACCAAGCATAATAATAGTCATGTTCATGTGAAGCCGTAACAATGAATGATAACTTTGAATTTGATTTTTTACTTCACTAATATTCTGAGCTTTATAGTGGACTTTTGAGCCTATTCATCTTATAGACCGGACATAGAGCATGAATTGGGGTTATAGTTTTCTGGTTTATTTTACGATGCTGTCAGTTTGCAGAGTACATAGTGTCAAATGTTAGATATACTGATGAATGAAACTGGGAAGGTTTTGGAAAGAAGTGGTGGGAGCTAATCGTGGTACTTTCCCCCTACTTACCCGGAGGGACTGAGATAAACCATAATAAACCTCAATCATTCTAGTTAGTAACCAACCCAGTTGAGATTCGAGCCGTAGAAGTCCCAAATACAACTCACTCATGGAACTGAGCACTTCTTGAGAAGCCTCTAATTGTGCAGCTACTCAAGAATTTGCCAGCATATTATGGAACCCGAAGGTTCATTACCGTGTTCACAAGAGCCTTCCACCGGTCCCTACCCTGAGTCAGATCAATCCAATCCATACCACCCCATCCTATCTCTCAGATCAATTTTAATATTGTCCATCCACCTATGCTTTGGTCTTCCCAGTGGTCTCTTTCTTTCCGGCTTTCCCACTAATATCCTATATGAATTTTTCCTCTCTCTCATTCGTGCTACATGCCCTGCCAACCTTATCCTGCTTGACTTGATCATTTTAATTATACGAGTATGTGGAGAAGGGAACATAACTACATATAAATATAAAATATACAATTAAACTCTGGCCAAAACATGTTTAAGGGTGTTACACCATGTCGCATTGATATAGATTTTTGCGCCATCATTATGAAATTTCTGTATTATATTTTTAACACAGAATAGGAACCAAAATCGCCATACCAGTGATGTCGCTGAAAGCACGGGACTTTTCTTCCTTAAGGTTGCTTGCTCACTGTTTGTAATACCCTGAAAGATGTTTTAGACAGACAATACAAGATTTTGAACGGAAAAACTCGACATGTGACGAAGCCATTTGCGACACGTAGACATAGAAAGGTGGGAGTGATAAGAACTGAATTTTAAATAAATATGGAGTAAAGTGGAAATTTCATAGTTGGACGGTGGGCTTCTGTTAACTTAAAAGAATTTCCATTAAAACATAAATTGTATTTAATAACAGAATATCAGTTTCTCGAGGAATATATCGTCGGTTTTAACAGATGAGCCAAGACATTTACTTCTGTTGTCCCAAATAGAGTTAGGCCTGAAAGGCTGAGGTAGACATGAATAAGATAACATTAAGATAGATCTTAGGGAAACTGGTTGCGTTTAACAATAATTGGTGAGGAGCTATGGTAAAATTTGGGATTTCAATCACACAGATGTAATTATGAGTTACTGTGTTATTTATTTCAATCAAAATGTGCTTAAATACACGGTACAGTTGCGACCATGTTGGAGTAAGTTCTAAATTAGGGGAAACGTCTTTTCTTCGCCTAGGCTTCTCTTAAAACGAACTACTCAAATAACAACAAAGCTTGTTTGTTAGGCAATCTTATGGATTGTGTTCACATTGGTCAATGGGAAAGTTATCTAAATTTCCCCTTCTTCTTCAAGATCTATCTTAAATGAACTGCACTGAAGAAATTAAGTTATTTATTTTCAAGACTATCGGTATAAATTACATCCCCGTTAACAAGCAACAGTTACAGAAAACCCCCCATTCTTCTCCCTAACATAACTTCAATTATTTTTAAAAAATGAAATTTCTTCAGTCCTTTGTAATGCCTATTTGCATTTTTAAGATCTTAATTGAATATTATAGATAGTGCATCGTATGTAATAGACACTAAATCACTTTACATATAATTAATTCACATTTTGAAGAAAAAGAATGTGACATCACGCGTATTTTCTCATGTTTATTTTCGTGACGTCATATAATCGCGACAGACATTAAATGGCCTCCAAGCAACGAAACAGCGGTGGACGCATTTAGCTTGATACATACTTTAAAATCGTATAGGCCTATAGTATCCTAGAAAATATATGGTGAAAAAGCTAGAAGAATATATTTATATTACGTACTATTATATCAGAAATATAAACCTTTTAGTATAGATCAGAATTCGCTGAAAGTTTAGCTGGCGAATTCATCGTCCCACGGGTTAGGGAGATGCAGTGGGACGCATAGGTACAGTTGCCAGATGCGGTTTTATTTTCTTTTCTGTAACAGATATAGATTACTGCGTCGGGAATGGTGTCTCTCGTTATGAAGATTGATTTCAGCGTTACAGCAAGGCCTTCATTTCCCTGCTCCGTACAGAGTGACCCAGATTCTCCGTCGCTACCAACAGAGATGCACTTCTTTCTCTTATTCTCTCTGAGTCTCTCTCACAGTCATACACCATAACTATCACTCGATTAAGAATGCTTATGAATTTCTGTTTTCTCTGTTTTTCTTCTCACTCCGAATTTCTTTCTTCCTAGGTTCTATTCTCACCCTTCATTACCACTCTGCATTCAACCCATTCCTCTCTTTGCCTTTCCTGGTGAATCTTACTACATTTCCTCTTATTCCTACCCTTCTTTCTTATCTTCTTTTCTCTTTCCTGCTTTCTTTCTTTAATTCTCTCCCTGGACATCGAGGTCGAGCGGTTAGCATTTTCTCTCCATATTCCGGAGACCAAGAATTCGAATCTTCTTTCGGAGAGTGGCCATTCAGGCTAAGATTTCCACTTGGTCTTTTATACTCCCCCAGAAAAATGCGGAGTATTACCTCAAAATCGGCCATGGCAGCTTCTTTCCACAATACTTCATTTAATTCCTCACTAACCATTTTAATATCCGTCAATATAAAGTGAGTTATTTGCAACATCGCTAAATAAACCGTGCACAAATACATGTTTCCCGTTCACTTGTTCTTGTTTATTTCCATCTGCATTCTCCCTTCCTCGCAGCACAAGAACAAAACAATGAAGCAGGTCCATCAACTCAGACCCGTTTCTATGCCACAAACATCGTAATTTTTACCGCATTCTTAAATAACAAATATATAAATTGATTACTGTCTTATGGGATATGACACCATGTGGTCTGGTAATTCGTTCTACCTCCAACTTCAGGATACAAGGGTGACTCTTCTACCCTGAAGACAAGGGTGGTGTTCTCCCCTGAAACGACGCCTACAATCTGCCACAGACACGGCGTCACAACCAATAAGACAGAAGTCTTCATGGATGCCAACGTGGGAACCCTAAAATCTACCAATATAAGCCTTTAAGTGTCGCGCAAGGAGACGTTTAGTCGGAAAGAGCTTCGTTCGGGCAACCCACGGCTTCACCGATGTAGAATTCCAACTGAGATATTAATCTTTCATGGGATCATGTTAGCCCGCCGGTATCATGCTTAGACGTAAGGAATTCATGCTTTATTCGCGCAACATCCTTGAAATTACGTAGGGAGTTGACTTAGTATGAAATGTATTATGTAAATCCTTAAAAACTCATTAGTTCTATATTTACCACCTGCTTTTTTTCAAAAAGAATTTCTGGAATGAACTAATCGCCTTCTTCACTTTGATATGACAAGGACCGCATAGAAAACGAATAAAATTAGGAAGAGACACACAGAGAGCAAGGTGATCTCATAAACCTAAAAAAAAAAATTAAGGGAGCATATAGAGACAAATGGGCAAAAGATACACAGACAGACGGCAGGTGATTTAATAGGTCTCATTTTACTTTTCAAAATAAGGAAAGTAGGCTAAAAACAAAATTTTGCATTCTACACACACAGTGTATTTCCGTGTATCGTGTGATTCGCACAGTAAGTATAAGGTAAAAGTAAAATGTAAAACGATTAAATTCGTCCCTGTGCTTAAGTAATTAAGCATCACACTATGAAGGCGTATGGGGGAGTGGAAGTATAGCGTAGCTCCATTCTTCACCTCGATAATTATCGAGCTGAGCATTCAGCACCATCGATTATAATCGATGGTGCTGAATGCTCAGCTTCAAGGCCCGACCACTTTACCCAAGACAAAAGAAGCCCCGGTACTTATTGGAGTGGACCCCTGAGCCAGTCTGGATGCTGTGAAGCAGAGAAAGATCTCTTGCCCTTGCCAGCAATCGAACCCGGCGCCCAGACCGTAGCCTATTGATATACCTAGAGCGCTTTTTTTCTAAAGAGCACTGCTCTTTGTAGTGGACACGTGATCCGTTTTCTGTGGGGTGCAAAATGATTTGTTATGCATTAATTAGAAGATATTCGGTCACTGGAGAATTAATATGGAGAAATAAAAGTGGCGTTGTAAATACGACACATCCTTAAGCAGTGCTTGAGGTTTGTTTGAGACAGGGTTCAGAAGGAGCCAGAAACCTGTGCTTAACAAAGCATCGTGCTTCGAAAACGTATGGGGGGAATGTATATATAACTCCATGCTTTCATAATCTCGGCACTAGATGGACGTGAGTGGTCAGGTTCACGTCCTGATTATGGCTCATTTTCTACGAGCTTTTGTGGCCGTCTTAGCTAATCTTTGATTTAGATTGAACTGTTTCCACGCAGCCTCGTGACTCTTATGTTTCGCTAAGAAGCGTCACAAACACATGTAGAACAAAGCTCAAACAAAGACAAGGATAGTCATAAAATCAGCAAATCAGCATGTAAAAATAGGCGTTAATAATTGGCAACATGCAGCTCAGAGATGCAACAGGGATTACAATAATACCCTTTGAAATCCAGTAAAGGGAATCAGTTTTAACCCCTGTTTCTGTCATATATAGGATACGTGGAGGCACAGTGAATATTCAGTTTAATATTTCATTACATTCTGAGCCGGCTAAGACCAGTCAGCTGGTTATTATTAGCTTTATTCAGATCGTTATCTTCATGTATATGTTCCATATTTTCTGCAAGTGGTAATAAGTTTAATATCGAGGCTGCTTAAGTCCGTTTCATCTGAAATTACTATATTCTGCATCATTTTCATCAAAAAACTTTCATATTTTAATAAAAGTCTACATGCATTTTAGTCAAAAATTCTTATTAAATTCTGTACGAAATATTTAAAAGAAAATGTATAAACCCGAATGAAAATAACTTTCTACTTTAATATTCGATGAATTCCACTTTTTAAAGGAAGAAACTGATATATTATTCACGTCATTTTTTTGCGACACCACCCCTTCTATATCAATAGCTTTAGAATCAGAGTAGCATGTCTAGGGGCCAGCCAGGGAGATTATTGTGCTTTGTATTTCATTCGTGATATGTGGTCCGCGCCATACCCGTTGCCAGGCCGCTGGTCGCTAAACACGTCCCTGCAGAAGCGTACTGTGAAAAAATAGAAGCAGTAAACACCCCTACGAATTGTTGAGAGACGGTGTTTTCCATGGTGTCCGCTCCGAGGCTATATAACGTGGAATTCCAAGTGAGCAGTGAGTCGTAGAGCGAGAACGAGAATGGAGCGAGTCTTCGGCAGTCAAGGAAGAAGGGTTCAGCTGAAAATTATTTTTAAGTTATTGTAACTGATTGTGATTAAGAGTGATTGTAAAAGAAGTGTTAATAAATCCAATCACTCTATCCAGAACCCGTTATTATTAGTCACGGGATCTCGGACACGTAACAAGATTAATCTAAAAGAGATACAACTATTCTAATTAGTCATTTTCCTTTCTTTTTCTCAGTTTCTCACGCCGAATTATGGGTGGTACCTTGACATGGACCATAACCACTTCATTCTTTGTCTTTTCCAACTCATTATTTATTAATCGCCCTCTCAATAGATGCCATATATTTCAGCTACTGACAGGAACGCCACGTAAACCATAAATAAATAAAATAGAATGGTAATAAAATATAACACTCACTGAGTGGCGTATGAACTACTCTCATGGCTATGTTGCATAGAAGGGAAACTACGTCACAACCCGAATTAAGAAAGCAGCAGCGAAAAACTGACTTCGTTCCCCTGGAAATAGAAGCCCATAAAACTGGAAGTACATTATTAATGCAGGGTGCACCATAGCAATAAATATTTTTGTAAGACTTACGCGTCTTTTGTTTCAAACCTTTATTTAAACATATGATATTCTTAGACCCTGTTTACTTTGGAACCGCTTTCTTTTGTACCTAGGCTCAGTCAACTATTTAAAAGAACGTAGAAATGGGTTATACATAGGATTCTCTTTTTGACCAATTTGTTTTGCATAAACTGAACGAATAATTGAAAAATCCTGTCTATTAACCCACAAGCTTCATTTTGGAAACTTCTGGATGGATTTCCATTAAATTTTATATTGGAGGGTAAACGCCGGAAATGGCAAACAATGGCCCAGTATAACCTCTATCTTTCATGTAACTCAGATTAAAATCTATTTATTTCCTAAAAAGAAAGCTTGTAATACAGAAAACACATGTCACATTATCACTATTCATTGTTGTGACGTCACCGCCGACACAGAAAACATAGCTTTCTCTATTTTGCGTAACCTAGTAACGGACTGTTTACCAAGAATCTGTCTTTGCAGGAACTTGTATACCAACACGTTGCCTAGCAATGGGTATACATTTGACATTATATTGATAACTCAGCCTCCTCGCTACCCGATCCTAGTTGATCGAGCGTCTCAAAACAACAGAATATAAACAAAAAACCGATATTATTTTTAAAATTATTTTGCTTTGAATAAACGTGAAACAAAAAATAACAACCCTTGTACCCATATTTATTCAGTCTTATAAGCTCTGCTATAACCCGCTGCTGGTCTCAGATTCCCCGAATTACCCTCATTTTTAACGATCTTGGATCTGAGCATTGCACAACCTGTTTTTGGGACGTGGCTATGCTGGGAGTGACTTCGAAAATGGCTGTCCGAATCGGAAGCTTTGCCTATGACCGCAGTGCTTTTAGGTACAGTCGCACCAGAAAAGCAAACATAAATGTAGGACATTAATATGTTTCTTTTAGACGTAAGAATCGATTGTACTGTAGTCTGGAATCTTTGTTCTAATGGCGCAGTCAGTACCATGTCGAATTTTCCGTAATGCATTACCTTAAACGGCTTTATCGAAAGTAATTTGTAGTTATTTTGATAAAACAAATGTGATTTATTAATAACTTATTTATTTTTATATTACCAGAGCACTTCTCAGTAAAAGCGACAATTTTTCCCTAGATACATTGCAACATCACCGGGGGCCAGTCTAGCTCAATAAGGAAATTTAGTGTTAATTTCCCTTTGTTAGTTAGTTCCTTTGAACTTCACGTTTTATATTATTTGTTAAGTAATAAGAAAACCATCAAGTTTAACAAGCTTTACTAAGAAATATGAGTTAATACAATTGGCCTACCCATTTCAGTCCCATAGGAATAACTTCAGTGTAGCTTGTGGTAAAAGGAAAAATGTATATTGCATAATTTTAGAGCTATAATTATTATTATTATTGCTCTACAGCCCTTCATTGGGTCTTTGCCGCTTTTTCAGTTTCTTGATCCTATACACAGTCGGTAGGACTCCTTGAACGGGGGATCAGCCCGTCGCAAGGCCTCTACCTACACACAGAATAACACAAACAGAAAAAACGCATATAGACATTCATGTCACGAGTGGTATTCGAATCCATGATCCCAGCGTTCGAGCAAGCGAAGACAGTTCATTCCTTAGACCGCGCAGCCACTGTGATCGGCATAATTTTGTAGCAGTTTATGTGTGTAATTTTAATGCACACATAAGCAATTTCGTTCATCATACGAGCCTCTGAAATGATGCTGTGGGACTGAAACATGTAAGGCGATTACATTAACCGAAATATTTTAGTTAAGCTTGTTACAATTAATGGTTGTCTTATTACTTAACAGTTCCTTTGTCAGTGTAATAAGGCTATGTCGATAAGAACATGCTGTTGATAGCTGTGCTTAACATAGAACTTCTTCAATAAAAAAAAAACTGACGCTAATGCTCATACTAGAGAGGCTGGTTTCAGAACACAGTTGTGAACTCTCAATTCCTTAATTTTTTTGTGAAGACTGTACCCGGCGGATTTGACTAATGACAGACAGACGCTTCGGAGACTTCACTAGATTTAATTCCTGTCAAAACGTCGGTGTTACATGAGTATGGATTCTTTGCCGGAGAGATTAGTGGACTTTCAAACTGCTTTTCCGTTTCACGAGACTGCAACTGTAGACTGCATTCCTTCACATACTGTACCGGAGTCTGCTTCTGCAGGGGTATTAGTGTATGTAACACTTCCTTCCTGGAGATCTGAACTGGAAAAATGCAGGCAGGAAGGAAGGAAGGAGATATCCTAAAGTTCTTTACGAGGCGTTAAAATCGTCAGTCCTCATAATTGTTCCTCCGTCTTTTCTCCTTCTGTTTTCTTCCCTTTTTACTTCCGCTTTGCTCACTTCACAATATATATTCCTCCCTCTTGAGGAAGAGTTGTTTAACAATACGGTTTCCTATGAAAACAACGTCTCAGTATTGGTGGTTGAAAGTAGTCACGTGGGATGTACGAGAATCGAGGGATCACGACTGGGGGATATCTTAAAGTACAGAACGCTGTACCGCTGGCGTCCCGTAGACCGTAACTTAGTTCTGGAGAAAACCGCGGCCCGCAAGGGGACTCGGCACTCGTGAGAGCCGTTTCTCAAATCAGTGGACCTTACGGAGGAGCAGTTGAGAAATCACTGAAGATGTTTTACTGAAAAAAAAACAAGCGCCGTGTTCAACCGGCCGAAATACACTGCGTGTTTTGTTATTGAGAAAAAACACTGACTATATGTGACTTACGACCGCCTCTGTGATCTAGTGGTCACAGTTTCTGGCTACAGATCCAGAGGTCCCGAGTTCGATTCCCGGCGCTACCAGATTCTTTCTCAGAAATAGTGGGTCTGGAACGGGGTCCACTCAGCCTCGTGATGATAATTGAGGAGATATTTCAAGGAAATAGCGACTCCGGTCTAGAAAACCGCAATTAACGGCAGTGGGGAGTCGTTGCGCTGACCACGCGACACCCTCTATCCGCTAAAATTCGCAATAACTTCGCCGACAAGCGGCGGTCGCTTGGTCGGTATGGCTCGCTTGCGGACTAAAACCACGGATTTTTTTTTGTTTTGTATGTGACTTACATCACTGTTACTGTCCCACAGAGCGATTAATGAAATGCGAAGCATTAATGAAGGTGTGTTAAACTTACAGGTACAAGATCTCATATATGAAGCCCGACAGCTCAGCGGGTATAGCGACTAGATTCAGGGAGGGACGACCGAGGTACCGAGGTTGGATTCCCGACAGAGAACCATATTTATCTCTTCTCCGAAACGTTCACACCAAATCTGGCCCCCATCCAGCCACCCATATAACGGGCACCGAGGGCTGTTTCCCTAGACTAAAGCGGCAGGACCGTGTCACACCTAGTGTCAAGGTGAAGGATGGTGCTATACCTGCATTGGCCATAAGTTGGACTGGTTGCAGTTAACCTGCGGAATCACAATGTTAATCACGAACTTGTTCACCTCAATTTAAATTTCTGATAAATGAACCCGTCAACTTTTGTGTATAGTTAGGTATGTAAAAGGTAAAATTATTCCTGTGTTCGACTAATTAAACATTACGCCATGAAGGCGTATGGGGGAGTGGAAATATAGATCTAGGTTTCCTTGACCTCGGCAATAGTTGGAGGTGACTGGTCAGCTTCACTCCCTGGGAAAGGATTCCAGGTCTCCATTGGATAGGAGGCTGGGTGGGCCCCAGAGCCGGCTGGACGCTGCGGAGAAAGGAAATTTCTTTACCTTTTTTTTATTGCTAGTACTGCGGCCACGGTGATTGTGGAGCAATTGGTGGAATGAAGATTGGCAGAGGAAACCGAAGTACTCGGAGAAAGCCTGCCCCAGCACCACTTTGTCCACCACAAATCCCACTTGACCAGACCCGGAATCGAACACGAACCGCCGCTGTGGGAAACCAGCGATTAACCGCTTGAGCTATGGCGCGGCCAATTCTTGATCTTACTGGGACTCGAACTCCGACCCCTTGGTCGTCCAGTCCGTAGCCGGTCGGTATACCGATTGCACTATCACGGCTCCATTAGTTAAGCCTTTTGGTTCATAAAATGTTACTTTCATTTATTGTGGTATTTATTTCCTTTACGAATTCCATCCTTATATTTGTGCAGAAAATTATATGATTTGTCCCTCACAACTAGTGCTTTTCACTCAGTTCTTACTATAATCGCAGCGGAAAGGCACAGTACAGTTCCTGAGTTTAGTGCACACATTTCAGTTGCCTTCTTTTCCGTTTGCATATCACAGATCATTATACCACTTGGTGTATAACCTGCCCCTCTGTTACAAATCTAGTCGTTTGACGACTGCACTGCACAATCCTAAATCATTACTCATAGTCCTTCGTCAGATATTCACCATATAAAATACGTGTGAAACTGACGAGGCGAAATCTTATGATTATATAACCCACTCCAGGGGACTGAATCCTTCTCAAAAAGCCAACAGTCACTCAAAAATTTCACAACATTATTTGAAACCTTAACGTTCATTACAGTGCTAACAAGAGCCCGTCACTGGTTCCTGTCCTCAGCCAGTTGAGTCCAATCCACTCCATCCTATTTCTTTAAAATTCAATTTAATATTTTCCCATCTATGACTAAGTCTTCCTAGTTGTCTATTTCCTTCTGAATTTCACACAGAAACCCTGTAAGCATTTCTCCTCAATCTCATTCATACTATTTACCCTGTCTATCCCCACCTTGACTCGGTCAACGAACTGATATACAGTCTAATGAATTCGGCTTTGTATTTCCTCAGATCTGCGAGAAGTTGTCTATTACACGTACTTTACTGCGCTGTGAGTAGCTAAACAGAATAGCGTCGAATGGTAGATTGATGGATGAATGGAAAGGATTTGGAAGGAAGCAGCCCTGGACTAATAGAGGTTATGTCTCGGCACTTGCCCTGGGGGGGGGGAGACTTAACAATAACAAAGAAAAAGACCCAATCAGAATAGGTAATTTTCCGGTCGACATTCGAACCACTAACTTAGAAATACGAGTACAGAATGTTACTACTGCGTCAATACATTCGGTGACAGAAACTATTCTAAATAAAATTGTAGCTATTACGAGTAATTAAATCTAATTATACTGCCAACATGTATAGCCAATAGAGTTCAGTCGGAATTCCATTTCCGGTAGGGACAACGGTTACTTCACTTCTTCGTAACGTCCAGACCGGCCCTTGGACCGACCGAGCCTGCTATAGAACGGGTGCCGTGGGTTGTTACCCTGGGATTAAAGTGGCCGGGGCGTGAGACTCACCACTAGCCTCCATTTAGTGCAGAGATTAAGAACCGTGGAGCTATACCTCCACTCTCCATACGTCATAATGACATGGCGATTAATTAATTAAACCCAGGTATAGCTTCACCTTTTAACATTACTTACACTATGTACCATTTTTACAGTACGTCTTTCTTAAGGAACTGACGTAATGAAATTTGAGTTTCACATAAAGTAGATATAAGAGTATATTGGATCGCTGTGTTTCAGCATGAAATTATGTAGCTCTAGCGATATTTCCTCTATATAACGTGTAGGCTAATAGTTATATCACCGAACCAAATTTCGTCTAAATTTGTTTAGTAATTCTGGAGACTGAAACATATAGACGGGCAGATAGACAAGACCTAAATAAAACTCCTTCAATTTATGAAAATTTATTCGGATAAGACATAATAGGCATAAATAACTAAACCTTAGGGACAATTATTGAAGCATTTTAAGTTGTTCCTTATCTAGGAGACATTTTATATTTATATTTTCGATATTTGAGCCCTCGATATGTTGGAAAACAGCTGAAGAACTATATCAGCTAGGAATGCGAAGTATTCTATTAAGACAAAACATGAAAATACATGCAGTATATGTGCATTTCCTTTATTTTAACAATTATAAAAATGGCGGCAGTGTGAAAATTTTAATTTATATAATTTATACAAATACCACACATCCAGCATCTATATATTCTTAATTATGCATATAAATGATCATTGAACTGCGTAGCTTATTTAATAATAATTTTATATATCTTTATTTAAAATAATTAGAATTTAAAGATACATAAATTTAATTAAATGTTATATAGCGTAGCATACCACGCCACTTGCACTGACCACGCGACACACTCTATCCGCAAAATTTGACACTAACTTCGCCGACAAGCGGCGATCGCTCGGTCGGTATAGTTCACTTGTGAACTAAAGGCCAAGGAGGGAATGAAATGTTATAAAGCGTTCAGTACTTTTATCATCTAAAAGTTTAATAAATCTGGATATATTTGAAGACCTATCATCACAAAACAACAGAAGTCTAACTTATGTGATGCTAGTGTTTCACATCACAATATCGCACAGTCGCCATGTTGACACTACTGCACACAGAAAACTTTAAATTACAGAAGTGGGTTGGGGGTTGCCTCTGGTGGAATGTTGTTCGTATAGAAGCTCATTAAAATTGTTAAATTGGTTCAAAAGTCATTATTTTGGAGAAAGGAGACACAAGGATGGACACACGAACATAACGGCATACATGTATTTTTACTTATTAAGGAAACTGGGCTGAAAGCATCGACTGAGAGCAAAGGAGAGAGACGTTGAAATGGCGCGCAGGACTCAAGCGGCGGTATTGAATTCCAACCGACCACTGGCTAAAGCTAGCTTTTGCGGTCTGGTCCGTGTAAGATCTTGCTGGTCTGCGGTTCACACTGGCCCGTGTTCCTGCAGATTGTGTTCCCACCAGGCACCGCCTACCCACACGAAGGGTTACCTAAGTTCGGACATCCACAGTTTCCCTACTCCTCTCACAGTACTAGGTACCCACTGCGAAACTGTAAGCTGTACATTCTGGGAAACTACTAACTAAAATGTGACTACGAAATAACTGACTGCATAGAGCTGAGCCCTTCTTGGCGTAGCTACTGACGAATTTCCCAATATTTTATGAAACCTGAAGGTTTATTACCGTGCTCTCAAGAGCCATCCATTAGTCCCTATCCTGAGCCAGATGAATCCAGTCCATACTACCCCTTCCTATCTCTATAAGATCAATCTTAATATTATCCTCCCAACTACATTGCTACTAATAGGTACAAAATATTGAAGAAGAAGTTCTCAGAACACATATTGGTATCTAATTTCCATCGTGCAATTCGGACTATATATAAACATTATCAACGCCGTCCTATGTGGTTGATAAATGTTGTGTTTTTTTTAATCTTTCATTCTTTACGTGTTTCTGTCATAGCGATCATCTTCAGAAGAATGTTATCAATACATACAGAAACTACTATTACAATGTTATAAATATCTACAACAATGGAGCGTGGTCCGAACGGCTGGACCACGACACTATAGAGTCCTATTCTTCAAAAAACGGAACCACGACATAACATACAGCATATTCATCTTCCTTTAGAGAGAAGAAGTTAAAAGGACACGATCCATATTGGTTCTAGACTTTAACAAGAAATTATTAAACAGTACTTTGTAAATAGATTAATTATAATAATTTACAAATATTTTAACAAATTCATGCACATCGTAGTAATTATTACAGGATAATATTTTATATCTATAACATTGTAATAGTAGTTTTTGTTAAGTACTGATAATGATCAATCACATTGTAATAATAGTTTCCGTATGTATTGATAATTTTCTTCTGAAAATTGTCGCTATGACCGTAACATGTAAAGGATGAAAGATTAAAAGAAAACATTTATCAGTGACACAGGACAGGGTTAATAATCTTTTATACTATTGCGATAATTATTACGTATATTTTATAACATCAAAAATGTTTAATTCAAGAATACGTGTTTTGTCTTCCCATTTAGAAGTATTCATTGCTTATGGCCAACGCCCGAAAAGCGAAATATAGAATTCGTTTCAGTACTGAAAGAAGAGTTCTATCTTCTGGGATATAATGCAATGTAGTCCACTAAAGGTCAGACAGCGCATTGTTTGTCACCTGCTTCACGCTTATTCTTCCACCCTGAAGATGGAGGGGATATATTCCTCCGAAACGTGTGTGTACTTTCAACGGACTACATGGCGTTATATCCCTCAAGATAGAACTTCATGATCTACACTGTAAGAATCTCAAAACTTCTGGTTTGAATGTTGTCTCACATTTCATTAAGAATATTACGACTACGCGGATAAATGCTACATAGATTTTCAAGGCACTGTATCAAGAAGCGCTATCTTCGATTACACTTCTGAAGTCCTCTCGTCTTATATTATTGACATTAGGAAATCATGAAAGTTGATAGACATCTTGAGACATTGTGTTCATATCAAGTTTCATGGAAATCCTCTTACCATATCAGAAGCTATTTGCTGAGACAAACATATACAGAGTGGCACACTTATATGGTAACACCATCTAAATACATTAAGAAATAATGGTAAAATTAACCATATTTTAGATACCTGTTGTTATTAAAATGACTATTCCGCGTCACTGAAATATACCCCTGTCAGAAATGGTCAGAGTTCCTGGCTACAGATCATGAGGTCCGGGTTAGATTCTCGGCGCTACCAGATTTTCTGGTACCAGCGGCTCTGGAACGGGGTCCATTATGCCTCGTGAGGAGGCTAAATGGAGCTATTTCAAGGGAATAGCGGCTCCGGCCTATAAAACATAAATTAACGGCCCTGGAGATTCGTTGCGCTGATCATGAGACATCCTCTATCCACTAAAGTTGGCACTAACTTCGCCTATAAGCGGCGGTCGCTCGGTTGGTATAGTTCGCTTGCGGACTCAAGCCACGGAATTAGTTAGTTTCTCAGAATTCTGTTTAGAGTAAACGTGCTACACGTTCGTCAAAGAAGTCAGAGTTCTGTGAGAAAGTGAAGTCAGCATAGGCAAAGCTTTGGAATTCTGGTCTGAGACAGAGGACAGACAAAGCCACAGGCATTTGAGTTCAACATTAGCGTTCCGAAGGATATGACAGTCTTTCGGAACGGAAATTCAAGATGAAATGAATGAAGAATAGATGTAATGAAATGTTCCGACGGTTTGGTTTAAGATTAGCAATGCATTCGAAGTGACATTTCCCTGCTGTACAGAACCCTAAGATCCCATTATCATGGCCACTAAAACCAACTCCATTGGACACTGTCCATTCTCACAAACCTAGCTTATCTGTAGGCTCGTTTACAAGCCTGACTTATGTGTAGACTCGCTGACAAACCCGACTTCGCTGTAGATTGGTTTATATACCTGACTTGCTGAATAATCCTTTCAATCCTGACTTTACTTTTCACTCGCATCTCTTTCTCACTCTCACTCTCTCTCTCTCTCTCGATTTTAGCAACTGATACAAAATTCGCTATTTCTTGATGTCACTGTTAATGGATATGTTTATTACAGAATAGAATTTTATGATAAAGTAATACTGGACATAATGTTAGTAGTTTAGTTCGTTGAGGCACTATGCTACAAGCCGGAAGGTCGCGGGTTCAAGTCCCGATGATATCATTGGATTTTTTTTTTTCAATTGACGTAATCGTTCCGGCCGCACTATGGCCCAGGGGTGGACTCAGTACCTCTAACAGAAATGAGTACCAGGAATTAAATAATAATTTTCCTGGGGAGTAAAGCGCGGCCGGCGCGTAAGGCTGACAACTTTACCGCCAACTTTGAGCCGATTGTCTAGACAATGTGGGACCCTCAACGTCTCACAACCCTATGGGCCTTCACGGTCTGGTACAGGGATAGCTTTACTTTTACTTTTTTTAATGTTAACATTTCTCGGTTTCAAATTCAGGCGCAATCTCTTCCTTTGGAAGCGCAGGATGCGAATTACTGTACGAACCAGAGTTTAGAGTTTACGTGCTTTATCATCTCGAATTCGGACCCACATATTCCAGGAAATGGCTTGTATTCCCTACCGCTGTTGTCTTCATACTTGACTGTAGGTGCAACGATGCCACAGTTTCACTTCCCTGTGAGAGTTACGTACGACTGTAAGGGGGTTGCTGAGTTGAACAATCTGGGTATTGTGCATGAAGTAACTACTGCTGTTTTCCATCAAATGTTCCCTACGAGTCAGTCGGTCCAATACCTTTTCATAATAGTCCGTTTTCACGGTAGTGACCCACTAGCTTGACACACAGACATTTTGATGGTGGTCCTAAGTGAAGCTTGAAGCAAGTTTCGTGTGGGTCGTTGAGTTCTTACCGGAAATTGCACATAGCATAATTTTCGTCCTGCTAGTAATAACTTTACCTAATACATATGTAGATTAATATTTTACATGAACGGATATACCACTGTGTTTAGATGGATAGTTCAGGATATGCGCACACCAATATGACTGATTAGTTCAATATCCTCGGCAGTTAACTTTAATGAGTTCCTTATCTTAAGAAATAATTCTGTCTTTTTGACTGACGGTGATGTACTTCCAAGGAAGGATTTTTTTTTCCTTGGCATTACAGCCCCAGTGGGCTAGACCTACCTCCATGAACTTCTCCGTTCACCCAAGGAAGGTTACTGAGTTTAATTCTAAAGTGAGGAAGAATTCTCTGGCCTCAAGATTTATGAAGAATTGCCGCCTCGGTGGTCTAGTGGTCAGAGTTCCTGGCTACAGATCCAGACACCCTGCTTCGTTTCCCGGCGCTACCAGTTTTTCTTAGAAGTAGTGGGTCTGGAACGGGGTCCACTCAACCTCGTGAGGATAATTGAGGAGCTATTTCAAGGAAATAGCTGCTCCGGTCTAGAAAACCGAGATTAACGGCCGTGGGGATCCGTTGCAGTGGCCACGTGACTAACTTCGCCGACAAGCGGTAGTCAGTATAGTTCGCTTGCGGACTACAGACTAAGGAGTTTGTTTTTGTTTGTTTGTTATTAACCATAGAAATATCTCTGACCCCCAACAAATATTTTTATGGTGATGGTATCAATGAGATTGAGATTGGCAGGGCATGTAGAAAGAATAGGAGGTATAAGAATTGCATATAGCTTTTTAGTTGGGAAATTTTTGAGAATAAAGATCATTTTGGAAACTTAGAAGTAGGAATATTTTAGTGCGCGTAACTTGAGTCATTTGGTTCCGAATGTGGATCAGGGGAAAGCACGTGACTGCTGTTATGAACCTTTGGGTTTATAAATGGATAGATATTTCTTGACTATCTGAGTGACTGTTGGCTTCCCATTAAAGAGTCAGCTCAAGGGAGTGAAAACTATATGAAATACAGAATTGTTGGTTTTTGGACTTTTTCCCATCGTCCGGAATTCTAGGTAATAGTAGACACGACGTTTCGGAAACTGGATCTTTTTCCGAAACGTCATGTTCTCTATTACGTAGAATTCCGGGAAATACAGAATTGTTGGTATTTTGGACTTTTTCCCCATCATCCAGAATTCTAGGTAATAGTGGACACGACGTTTCGGAAACTGGATCTTTTTCCGAAACGTCGTGTTCTCTATTACCTAGAATTCCGGGAAATACAGAATTGTTGATATTTTGGACTTTTTTCCCATCCAGAATTCTAGGTAATAGTGGACACGACGTTTCGGAAACTGGATCTTTTTCCGAAACGTCGTGTTCTCTATTACCTAGAATTCCGGAAAAAGTAAAAAACAGTAATTCTGTGTGTCGTCTACCATCGTCAGAACCTTTTAGAATCAACTATATGAAATGTTATTGTAAGCTATATTATATCACTATGTCAAAAGCTTTTCCCCTATTATGCATCTATAGAACTTGGGATAGCAGTAAACTTTATTACATAGTATTACATATATTTTAGAAGCATGTACACTATCGATCCCAGGATACAAAATCTCAACTCAAAGAGATTCCCAACAAAATGTACCAATTTAATATAATTTTGCTGTCGGAAAGCGTGACGCTTGTTATTTCCAGTTTCGACTCAAAACATGCAACTTGGAGAACATCACGTTTTTGGATGATACAGAAATGGCAGACAATGCGGCTAAGACGAAATTTAACGTAACTGGCAGCTCCACACGCAATTCGGTCTACACATCTGTCTTTTGCAGTTGTTTACCTCGTGTCCTGAGAGTGATTACAGTGGCTGATATTCTACGAGTACGATTGCGTGTAAGGTAAAGTTGTCCCTGTGCTTAACTAATTAAGCACTGTGCCATGAAGACTTACTTAGGAATGGATGCACAGATCCACGTATTCTTGACCTTGGTATTAGCTGAAGGTGAGTGGTCAGCTCACGCCTCAGCCGCTTTACCCCCGGGGAAAGAGCCTCCGGTACCCATTGGATATCAGACTGAGTGGTCCCCAGAGGCGGTCTGGACGACGTGAAGAAGGGAAAAATCCTGCCCCTATCGGGACTCGAACTCCGACTCCTCGGTCACCCAGCCCGTAGCCAATCGATATAGCGACTGCGCTATCCCGACTGTCTCGGTTAATAATAATAATATATAATACGAGTTTAGTGTATAAGTGCAATAAATCCAAAAACCCGTCTATAAGTCACGCACACCCCCTATACGTGTCAGTATGTTTACTTACTACTGTTAGTTTCATCTGCTATAGACAGATATAAGTTTATATAAGTAAACAGTATGGGATGTATTTTTTATTTGGTTCATTTTGTACCTTAAATATTTGAGAACATTAATAAGAATTTAGGGCCGGTCACGGTAGCCGAGCAGTCTAAGGCGTGCACTGTCTTCGCTCGCTCGGAATCCGGGATCGTGCGTTCGAATCCCACTCAGGGCATGGATATTAGTGTGCGTTTTTCTGTGTTTGTGTACACGTAGAGGCCTTGCGACGAGCTGATCGCCCGCCCAAGGAGTCCTGCCGAATGTCTAAGATCTACAAAAACCGAAGTGAACGGAGAAGTTCATGGAGGTAGGCCTAGGACCACTGGTGCTGTAGTGCCGAGGAAAAAAAAAATTAGGATATCATCCAGAACGTGTATTCAATCAGTGTGAATAATTTAGTGATAGTTATTTAAAAATTTTAATTACACACCAAGTTTTCTATCTGGCCTCAGAACTGAGCGTGAGAAGAACCGAGGAAGAGGAAACTGCGAGGGAGGGTGACGCACTCTAACTGATGTAACTAATCCATATCACTGTTAGTGGACTTCACTAACTTCTCTGTGCATTCTTCTAAGAAGGCCAAGTCTAAAAACGCGGGTAGTACATAATTTATATCACGAAGATCCTCTTCTCGTGGTCACTTCAAAATGGCCTCATTCAGTCCCTGAGTAAAAATAATTGCTCATCTTTGCTTTAGTTGGCAAGGACATGAAAATCTCCAAATGGGAGGGTGAAGGAGAATGCGGGAACACGCATGAAATAAATGGAAAGGAGAATTTGGAAGAAGAAAATGAAAGAAAGAGGTGCAGTCAGTAACTAACAACTGTGAACTCCACCAGGTGGCACTGGAAGAAAAAGCTAGGGGCAGAAGGAGGAAAGGGGTAGACCTCTCTATATTACAGTATTGATCGTCAGAATGAAAAATTAATGAAACTTCTTCTACGGAGGTGGAATGAAGGAAGGAAGCGAGGAAGTGCTGCTGGGTGCAGTGACGTAAGCAAGAAGTTCTCCTTCGCTCCACTAGAGGCAGGGCGAGATGATATGAAGGAGTCCAAACTAATGAGAACAGGCTATTTGGAGTCCACAAAATGTGAAGAAATAAATTGAAATCTTGGCGTAACATAAGAAAAGGAATAGAGAAAAATAAAACAAAGTGAGAGAATTAGGTAAGAAATTGTCCTCTCGGAAAATTAAAATCAGTTTATTAAAAAACGGAAATAAGATTTCAGGTTCTAGAGAAAAGTGACAAATGTATTGTATGGTACACTGTGACCATCTCATTAACATACATTGAAAAAAGACCATTGCTTCAGAAATGAACCAGATGAAATGCTTTAGTTACTTCTTTCAATCTGCGTGGGTTATGCATCGTAATAAATAAGTGGGAATTTAAAAGGAGTATATTATGAAACTTGTATTTCTTCCTGACAAAAATTTTTCAAATGCCAACTACTCTTTTGTATGACATTTATTTTAACATATAATAGCTAGGTGTAACAATTTTGGAACCATAGTAATAAGGCACAGACCACCTCTGTGGTCTAGTGGTCAGAGTTCCTGGCTACAGATCCAGAGATCCTGGGTTCGATTCCCGGCGCTACCAGATTTTCTGAGAAGTAGTGGGTCTGGAACAGGGTCCACTCAGCTTCGTGAGGACAATTGATGAGATATGTCAAGCAAATAGTGGCTCCGGTCTAGAAAACCGAAATTAACGGCCGTGGCGATCCGTTGTGCTGACCACGCGATACCTCTCTATCCGCTAAAGTTGGCAAAACTAACATCAAGTAAATAAATTTCTATATCAGTCTTTGTAGAGTCTCATACCAAGTCACACACAGAATACTTCGGAAATGACACATCATACATCTGAAATAAGGGCATACAACTCACAAACCATTGCTTCTCGTATTGATGGCTAAGAGAAGATATCTCCTTTAGAAAAATATGAGATTGTACTGGTGTGAACTTCGTGACTATAAGCCTAAGCATGGTGGCGCGTCCTGGTGTCTCCGTCTGCAAGGATGCATTAAGAACGATATATCAGACGACGAGGAAGAGGAACCTTAGCCAAACAACACAGAATAGGTTACAGGATAAGGGAAATAGCATTGTTGAAGAGATAGGGAATTATGTGGGGTCGGTCCCGTATGGAGTAGGAGGGCGGGGTAGTTTAGATGTTGGGGGTTGGAGGAGAGGAATGCTACAAAAAATTCGAAGATATCTGGGAGGGAAGGCTCCCCTAAGTTGTTGCATTCTCCCTATTTATCTAAAACAGGGGTAACACAATTTTCTGGAACATTAGACAAACTGGAAACTTGTTTCTGTCTGCCCCTTTCTCTAAAAATAGTTTCCCCTAACGACATTTACTGTCACGTTAATAAGGGAATTAATTGATAGCCTTGTTTTCCGTCTGTAATGCAACAGTGTTAATCTGACAATATTAATTGACATACATTTCACTAAAAGTTCGTTAAATGTTTAAGAGTCATTAAAATATATGCACATTCGGTGTTTATGCTACATGTTCTTGCCGCATAGGGCCATCTTCAGGCAACACTTCTTTTAAAGGAGTCCACTGCACTGTGCACTTGGTCAAATTGTATTCATTTAGGCACGTCGTTGTTATTATTATTAATGTTATGAATTCTGATTTTATAGGATAATTTTCTTCCTGTCTTATATATTGCGGCTGTTTTTCTCTAATATATAATACATGTTATTAATTTAATTCTGTTCTGAATGTTTTAGGTTATGCATAACATAAAACATTCAGAAATTGAATTAAATATTTTAAGTTATGCATAACCTAAAACGTTCAGAATATAATTAAATTAATATTAGTATTTCATGTTTAACATTGGCGCTAAGAGGACTGTGGTAAAAACTATATATCGTGAAGGTTCTTAATTTGAGGTCTTCGACCGTTGTTAGTTACCAGAAGAAAGGGTTCAGTTGAGCGTGACATGAAGTACGCAGGAGGAGATGAAAAATTTGTGGTGAATTTCAGTTGGGAACCCTGAAGAGAGGAAGCTACTTATAAGATCTAGGAGTAGATGGGATACAATATTAAAATAGATCTTAAAGAAATATGATGCTTGGGTGTAAACTCAATTCATCTGCCTCAGGAGAGCGCCTAATGCGGCATCTTGTAACATGATAATGAAATTTAAGTTCCATAAAATGAGTAGAATTTCTTGACCAGCAGGTTGGCTATCGGTTTCTCATGAAGGATTCTACTTAATGAAGTTAGCAATGACAGTCACATCTCATCGAAGCTGAATAATATGTGTAACACTGCAAGGAATTGACGCGATGAGCAGATCCAGCTAAGACCAAGGTTCAGAACGGAACTCTTTGTTTCAAATTTAGTCCTCACAATCTCAGTTCCTAACTGGTCACACTAATTTAACCCCAATCTTCACAATCTAACCTACTAACGGAACTCACTCATTCAACTCAGATCCTCACAATCTAACCTACTAACGGAACTCATTCATTTAACTCAGATGCTCACAATCTAACCTACTAACGGAACTCATTCATTTAACTCAGAGGCTCACAATCTAGCCTACTAACGGAACTCACTCATTTAACTCAGATCCTCACAATCTAACCTATTAACGGAACTCATTCATTTAACTCATATGCTCACAATCTAATTTCCCAACTGAAGACAATCATTTATCTCCAATCCTCACGACCTAAGCTCCTAACTGGACATTTTCATTTAACTCTAAATTTCAATTTCCTAATTGAACACATCCGTTAAACTCGAGTTCTCACAAAGTAATTTCCTAACACCAGCCTTAATTACAACAAATAAATTAATTAATTAGCCATTAAGTTCTTCGCTCTTTGATATCCAAAACAGCTCAATCATTTAATCAAAATCATTTTTGTTGACTTCATTTCTAACATTTGTAATTTTCTTCTCAGAAAGTAAAATATATCATTTCAGAGCCATACAAAACAATAAATAACGCACGTATTTTATATAATTACGACTGTATAACTGTCACATGTATTGCTGTGCACGACTAATATGTCAGTGTGTATCCAGGTATCCCGAAACTTCTCTATAATTGTGTAGAAGCGAGACACTTATATGCTCTACTACGTGTCATCGTAGTTTCGTTTAACCTTTGATCTTGTGGACCGATAGTAATCAATTTTACGGGACCTGAAGTTCGCGATAATGATGTGACCAGCCATGAATATTCAGAGGAGCAGCTTTTGGAGCTGTCCCTCCTTTGCGGTACCTATTTTAAAAACATTTTATTTCACTAGGTGCTTATGATCAAATCTGATACAGAAACAAAGGCAGAGAGTGAAGGCGCAAAGTACCATTACAATAGAATAAGAATTATGTGGACATGCATAATAACCATGAAGTATATACAGTATATAACTATATATGACAAATATACAAATTATAGTTCGGCATACATAATTACTGGGTTTTTGGACTTTTTCCATCGCTCGGTATTCTAGAAATTAGAAGACACGACGTTTCGGATATTGGATCTGTTTCCTTCCTCAGGTGAGGGGGATATCAATGATTGTGATCAGCTCTTTCTAAGGGGCCCAATTGAGTAGGTGTCTTCACCACTCACTTGAGGACGGAAACAGATCCAGTATCCGAAACATCGTGTTTTATAATTTCTAGAATACCAGACGATGGGAAAAGTCCAAAAACCCAGTAATTCCGTGTGTGATACACCATCGTCAGAACCCTTTAGAATCTAATCTATAGTTGTTCATGTATGCATGGTTGATCCACTGGGGCCTGCAGCTGACAAGGCCTGTGTAGTCAAAAGCGCATTACTTAACCCCATCCTGAACCACAAACACGTTTCATTCACTTCGTACTCTTCTGTGATGTCAAATGTAAGAAATTTCGTATTTCAAAATTATTATCCTAACTATGAAGTCAGACATATTTGGGAGGAATTATGTCTTTGCATTTGAAATTCTTGGAGAGTTTATTTATACTTATATATTCTTTACTCACAACTTGTTTGTTTGCAGTACTTTGATTTAGAGCTATACGAAACAAAGCTGGAACTTCTGGGGTTAAACTCTATTTTAATATCATCCTTAGACCTACGCCTCAGTCTGCTAGGTGTTCCCTTCAAATAAGGATTTGAACTTGACCTTCATGTTCGGTTCATCTCAACCTTCATCTGACTTTGCCTATTGTTGTTATTCCGTCTATGTGCAACTTCGGTTACTATTCACTCCTCGTTTGCATTCACTGAGATTATATCTTTCGGCATGCAGAAAACGTAGACGACATAAAAGCAAAACGGAAAGTCAGATCAATGCAGTGCAACAGGATGTTGCATTATGAACTCAATAATATTTGGTGAACGATAAAAAAAAATGGGGCTTTCTTCTCATGAGGTGAGACTTAGTCCACTTGGTATTACAACTACTGGCCTATTGTATCATCTCCGGATGATAGACAATGGTGACTGAATGAAGATTGGCAGGGGAAACCGAAGTACTCGGAGAAAACCTGCCCCAGTGCCACTTTGTCTACCACAAATCCCACATGTACTTAGCCGGGCTAGAACCCGGACAACGGTGGGAAACCGGCGACTAACCGCCTGAGCTATGGCACGGCTAAAAATGCTATTTTCTCCCTCATATTTTACACTTCCCTTCTTAAAAGAAAGCAAAATTAAGGATGTCAACCTTTTCTGTAAGGCTAGTCAGACTAAGTCATTAAAAGCCAAGGTTGTCTTGTTCAGCCCTAGTCATGACAAGAGGCGAATCTCCCTGGAATTACTCTGGGTTTCCAGGGAGAGATTTATATAAAGATAGACGCTCTGCACGATAGTTAAGTTGAAAGCGGACGAGCTGGTGATATGGGCGGTACAGCCTCTGAGGGTAAGGAGTATGGCCAAGATCTGCTCTCCTCGTCTTCTTGGCATGTTCAGTTGTTGGTGGAATGACCCCACAGGGACGTGTAAATCTGACCCCTGGTGATGTAAGAGAGATTTTTCTCCGCGCTTCTCTCTGGCGAGAACCAACTTCTTATGCTACTGTTATAATTCGTGCACAGAGCAATACTGGAGTGTCTTATCACCCTTGTGCCGTCCGTCGAGAAATGTGTCTGTTCCCTGGCCAGAGTCTAGTATCCGTTACGTACAAATTTGTGTAACAAAGTCAGTGGATATTTCTGCTCTTCAAATCTTATATCATTAATCGCATGGAACTTGGCCCTTCTGGAGCAGATGGCAGTCGATCTGATGATTAAACATCCCGTTACTATAGAATTCTGACGATGGTGTATAACACATGGAGATATTGGGTTTTCGGACTTTATCCATCGTCCTGGTTTTAAGATAACTAAGAAAAACACGACGTTTCGGAAGCTGGATCTGTTTACGTCGTGTTTTTCTTCGTTATCTTAAAACCAGGACGATTGATAAGGTCCGAAAACCCAATATCTCCAAACATTCCGTTGTTTTGTTCACAAGAGCCCGCTACTGATCTACATTCTAGGCCCCTTTAACCCAGTCCATACCCTCACAATCCATTGATTCATGATTCATTTTAATATTATTCTTCCTTCTACGCTCAGGTCATTAAACTCCAGATTTTCAGGCTGAGAAGTTGCATAACTTCTTCATGACGACCATACATATAATATGCCCCACATATTTCATGCTTCTTGAGGGAAGACCCTAGGAATATTAGGTTAACAAAATAAATGATGAAGCTCTTCAATCTGTAATATTATGTCGAGAATAATCCTTATACTCTAGCAAACTTTACAGGATCACTGATCTAACAACCTGTATCAATTTCTGAATACTGACACCAAATATACTGTCACGTGTCCAGAGTCCCGTGACTAACAATAACGGATTCTGGACTGGATGATTTGATTTATTAAAATTTATTTTACCATTTCTCTAAATCAAAATCACTTACAGCGCTATCGCTAATCCATCTACTTCACAGATCACTATGACAAGCTCCATTCTCATTCTCGTTTTCGTTGTACTTCTTGTATTATATTGTTGCCTTCTGTACTCCTACAACGATCAGCTTCTGAATTGGTCTCTCTTTCAACTCATCGGCACGGACTCCACGGAAAACACTTTTCTGCTATTGTCTTAAAATGCCGGTAATTGGCCGGTTACCAAGTAACTCTGTGAAAGTGTTTACCGAGCCGTTGTCTAGCAATGGTCATATGCGTCACAATTAAAAATAAATGTGAATTCAACTTTGGATTTGTGTAAACTACAAAAACAATTCTTGTAAAATAAATAGTTGTTTATTGCGAAGAGTAAGACAGTAGATAAGGTGACTGGAAGTCTCGGAATCGATTCCAGTTGGAATAATATTCTTATTCGCATGTCCGGAAATGTTCTAGATCCATGAGTCTACTGGCTTGTCGATTTCGGGGGGTCTTTCCTTGAGGTTAAAGCTTAACGGAAAGTGAACTTCCACACCACGGCGTTGTGCTAAGTATGGGAACAGCTCCCCTATTTCCTTTCCTCTATATGTCTAATTATTATATAACTCACTTATATGGCTACGTCTCTCTCATATTTCCTCGTACATAGCTTGACAAATGTCAGCTATGTAGACAAACACAAATGTGCAGAAGACAAAGGTTACAATAAAAGAAGTGAAACCCCAGAAAATTAAGAACATAAGGAATCTCCTCTTAACAACTGAGCGTGTGTTTGCTTCGTTTTCTGCACGTACGTCCCCCACACCCCACTTCTCTCAGAGAATTTACAATGCTCCTTCATTGTCTTTACTTCTTCCTTCCGCCATTTTGTCGCACTAATAGCTGTGGTTCCTTCCCATACTTCGAACCAACTTGTTCTTCTTTCAATATCCTCCCTCCATTGAGCTTTCTTTTCGTTACAAATTGGACAATTTCCGGCGTCACTATATCACCTAATTGGTTTCGTAATCTTACTTCTTATTTCCGCAACAAAAGTTTCCTGAAGAAAATGTATAAGTACCCCCCCCCCAGTTGCGACTGTTATATCTGGATATATTTTGAAATTAATAATTAATTCATATATCATTATAGTTTAGTCATATTTTCGCAATTTTATTTTAATATTCCAATGGATGTGTGATTTCTCTTCACACTGTCACAGTACATCCACTCGTTTACGCTGTTAGTTTAACATTTTCTCACATTTTCTGATCAAACTTGGTCTTGAAGTCGATTAGGAGCCCTGTCTGGGAAATGCTTTCACTTTTCTGCATCTGAAATGAGAAGTCCGAGTTTCATGGGAGAGTTGTATCGACTCTTGGAACCATAAGCTCACTCACTCAAGGAGCTGAGCCCTTCTTGAGAAGCCGCCAATTCTGCAGCTACTCAAGAACTTCCCAGCATTTTATGGAACCCGAAGATTCATTACCATGTTTACAAGAGCCATCCAGAGGGCCCTATCCTGAGCAAGACCAATCCAATCCATACCATCCAATCTTATCTCTCTGAGATTCTTTTTAATATTGTCCAACCGTCTACGCCTTGGTCTTCCTAGTGGTTTCCTTCCTTCCGGCTTTCCCACCAATATACCATATGCATTCTTCCTCTCCCCATTCGTGCTACATGTCCTGCCCACTTCATCCGCCTTGACTTGATCATTCTAACTTTGGAGAAGAGTACAAGTTATGAAGCTCCTCGTTGAAACCTTAAACTCTTCATATAAAATTTTACTCATTTCATTCCAACTTATATAAAGGAGATAGGTGAGGTAGAGTTGCTCCTGTGCTTCACTAATTAAGCACTACACCATGAATAATTATGGGGGAGTGGATGCATAGAGGTATTCACTCATGGATCTTTCGTAACAAACTTATTTTTAAGGTGAAGAGCTGTTAGCTCAATACCCAAACCCCAAGCTGGAGGACTACCCCTTGTCGATTTCCCGCGACTGCTTATTCGATATATTCGTAGTTATCATCAATATCTGTAGGATAGAGGTACAAGGAAAAATAATTTCTTACTGCAAGAGTTTTGTTTGCCTTAGTGCGATTAGCTTTGCAACCGTTTCATTTCTAACAAATTAACAAGGCGAATTGTATATGAAACGTAGGAAAGAGGGCGTTTAGAAGCTGTAATTTTATAAACCTACTTAAACAATTTTAAAGTTAATAATTTTAATTAAAATCGAGATGAAGCCTACGGTTTCCAATTACTTTTAATAAAACTATGCGACGCAAAATAAAGAGGACTACTGTGTTTCTAATATTAACCAGTTAGTGTGACATTTTCAGATCCATTAGACTTGCATGGCGGCGTAGGAAAGCCTGGAAAAGGAGATCTGGCACTTTTATGAGGCTGGGAGTTGCTTAATCTTTGGTTATGGGCGAATCGTATGATGGAAGGAAGTATAGATAAATGTAGTAAGCGCATGCAGAGAGATAATAAAGCTAAGGGGCTGGGGAGGAGGATAGTTACAGCTTTGTCGTTACTAACTTTGTGTATTACTAACCATAAGAGCAGATACAGCCCTTCCTCCACTATCAACTCTCCCTTGGGACTGTCCGATAAAATGGAGAACGTCCAAACGATCTTCTATACCGTCAAGTTATTGAGCTACCTTTTTATTTGTTTGTTATACTTTTTATCTTCTTGTCGTCTTTTGATAGCCTATGAAGTTGTTAAGAACTTTGTAGTGGACGTAGTCTACAAGAATTGTACCGATAAAGTTTCCTTGAAGGCTAAAAATAAAAATACGAATAGATAGATCTCTCATAAGGAGGATCAGAGCTATATCACACATGTAAAACTACAAGCATACTTACATATAGAAATGTTTTATAAGTATATGACAGTATTATGTTGTGCTAAGGTGCCACAGTGTTAAATTTTCATGTTTTGTAATAAGCGTCTCGTAACTGGAGACAAATCCTGGAAGTTTAATATTCTGACTTCGCCACCATTGAGGAAGAAATTTAACTTTCGAAAAGAAACATATATAAACATAATTTTCCTTTAAATATAGTCCTTTTGAAAAGTTTAAGAACATCCGTTCTATGCATACTGGAGTTGATTTACTTTTATAACATTCCCATTTGAATAAGTAATAACCGCCCTCTGCAATAACCTAATAGCAGAAGATAGATAATTATGTATTAGCAAGACAAGTTATTTTTAATACTATCCAAATGTCTGTCTGTCTCTCTATCTGTCTATCTATCTATTTATAGCTCTACAGTCCTTTTGTTGCACCTTGGTCGCTTCTTCAGCTTCTTAATCTATACACAGTCAGTAGGACTCCTTGGACAAGGGATCAGCCCATTTCAAGGCCGCTGCCGACACACAGAACAACACAAACATAGAATATAAGCACACAGACATCCATGCCTCTAGTGGGATTGGAACCCACGATCCCAGCGTCCGAGCGGGCGAAGACAGTTCATGCCTTAGACCGCGCCGCTGTCATCGGCTCTTATACTTCTTAGAAAGGAGAGGTCTTATTAATTTCGGGTCTTCAATAATAAATGTGATGGAGGAGATTGAGAGGAGTTCTAATTACTAACTCCATTGATATTTGTGAACATGTTTAGAATTAAATTTAAACTATTAAAATTTTAATTTTTTACTTCCCAATAATATATCTTTTAGTTCTTCTCGCTTGCAACCCCCAGAACTTGATGGTATATTCACTTTTGTCAAAGAAACTTTCTTTTCTGATTTTCTCGTAGAAAAAATTTAGGGATCCATTTGTTTGGGATTATACAATATGTCTGACGTATTAAAAGTTTACTTCTTCACAAAAAAGAGTTGCTTCAAGATGATAATTTAAAGAATATAGAAATTCATCTTTCGCTGTTCTTAAACTACACCCCATAAAGAGGTGTGACTAGGTAGACATGTGTAACTCACCACGAATTCTTAACCTCGGCACCACATAAAGGTAAGTGACCCAAAGTAACCAGTTGCATAAAATGTTGTCTGGAGTTTGGGCATGGGAGTGAAGAGAGGAATTTCCATCCCTGCCTGGAATCGAACCCCGGTCGTCCGTACGGAATGTAGTCACTCACATATCAGAACTGATCCATTTCGATTCATTTTGAAAACAATTTCACTTATTAATTGTTATAAATGTACCAGATTTCCGTAATTTTTTCTTTGAAACTGCAACAGTAAGCTTAAATTAAGGCCGAACTGGGACTTCTCCCCGTTTATAAACAGAATACTGAATTAAGCGCGGTTCCATTAATTTTCATTAGTCCATAAACTGTCTTGTTTCTAACGTGAATTCCCACCATGAAACGAGTCTGACTAGAGTACCCATATTTTGATGAGTGATTCAGATTTCAACAATACCACGAGATAAGACGGGTAATGCTATGTAGGACAGATAAAAATGAATATTAAAGGATTGACAGTAAATGAAAAATCGCTATGCAAAGAAAATAAACATTTTCTTTTTGCTAAGATGCCTGCGACAGTAAACTGTTTATACAATATTCTAGTATATTTCATTATCAAAATACCCATTTCACTGACACTATGGCAGAAAAATCCAAAAATTCACCAACTCTAATGCTAAACTCCGCAAATGTATACAATCCTGATCTTCAATCCACCAAAACGTCCTCTTAACCTGACTCTCTAATTCCCACCTTGACGATTTCCTATCACGTTTTTGGGCTGCCAGGTCGACGTTATCAATTAATTTTCCCTACAAAATTATACATGCATTCTCTGTCTCCTCGATGCTAGTCTCACAAACAATAATCGAAAACTTATAGATTTTAATGTCTTCGCAATTTAGGCTGATATGTTTAATCACTAAATTCTTGCTGTTTAATATACCGCAATGGTCATTTCAGTTTCATAGGACCATACATTTGTCTAAGTACATACTGTCACGTGTTTGCTAGGCAACGTGACGAGAAATTGTGTGGGTTCTCGGGCTTGAGCGAATAACTTTATTGGACAGTCACTTTTACACACACACTGACAGTTATTCTTGGCCGCGCCATAGCTCAAGCGGTTAGTCGCTGGCTTCCCACTGCGGCGGCCCGGGTTCGATCCCGGGTCTGGTAAATTGGGATTTATGGACAAAGTGGCGCTGGTGCAGGTTTCCTCCGAGTGGGACTTAGTCCCACCCCACTAGCAATAAAAAATACAGTTATTCTTGGCCGCGCCATAGCTCAAGCGGTTAGTCGCTGGCTTCCCACCGCCGCGGTCCGGGTTCGATCCCGGGTCTGGTGAAGTGGGATTTGTGGTGGACAAAGTGGCGCTGGGGTAGGTTTTCTCCGGGTACTTCGGTTTCCCCTGCCAATCTTCATTCCACCAATTGCTCCACAATCACCCTCACTTATCATTTGGGACTGGTACAATAGGCCAGAAGTGGCCTCAGTGCAAGGGACTTAGTCCCACCCCACTAGCAATAAAAAAATAAAGTTATTCTTCACTTATAACGTCCTTAGACGTTTCTTCTTCAACATTACAACATTTCTGCACTAGTCGAATAAGAANAACGTCGGTTAACACCACATATACACGGTGCCAAATCCCAGAAGACTGCTTTCTTCAAGAACTCTCATGTTCTACTCGGATAAGAACTTTTTCCTGCCAACGTCGAATACAAATTCTGCTGGTCTCTGGCCGACGTTGGACTGTTATAATGTGCCTTCGGACTGAATAGGGAATACCTTGTCGAAGGGTTAATTTCGCCCGCTGCTACGCAACGAAAGCGGGAATACGAGTCTGCCTCACACAATTCGTTTGTAACGGTGGATAACCCACTGTTAGCCTTTCATGTCCTGGGTAACGATTTCATAGACTTCGCTGCCTAGGAATTGCTAACCGTTGTATAGCAATGAACGCGTTCTGATTTGAATTTTCCGGCCCTAGGCGGCACACCACAATATCTTCAATGTTTGTTAATTTTTATTCTTCTGTCAAAGTAAGACACAACATTTTACGCCGTATGAAACAACAGTCAAAGTCGCTGTGATGTTTATGATGATCTTGGAATTTACAAGAATTTATGCAGAGAAACAACTACATTGGATATGGACCACAGAGAAATCTTCAAGGTTCAACAAAGCCTGTCCTTTTAGTCCACAACGAAAATCTTCATTTCTCAAAACAGCCCGCCTCTTGAATCCACAGCGAAGACACCAAAGCTTCAACACAACCCGTCCGCTGAGCTCATAGTAAAAACCTTCCATCCTCAACACAACCTGTCAGTCAAATCCACAATGAATACCTCCAGCCTCAACACAACCTACCGATTGAATCCGCAGTGGAAACCCTAGCTTCAACATAACCTGATAGTTGAATTCACTGTGGAAACCTTGAGCTCAAACACAAATGTTCCGTTGAATCCGCGGTGAAGACCTAGATCTTCAACAAAATCTGCCCCTTAAATTCAGAGAAGCAGTTTATATGTTTCAGAATCAGGGAAGAACAATACATTACAGCTACACCAATGCATGCATCTGCTATTATGCTACTACAAAGTGATTTTCAAAACAACTCGTAAGACTGAAGCTATTTCCGGCTGACGATAACTTCAGTCTGATCCATCACTGCACCATAACGAGGAGCTCGCATCCTCGGTTCGCGACCAAGTTGCCTGCCTAGAAACGCGTATAACTATTTTAAAGTAGGTATAGTTCCCCAATTCTCGTAGCGTCATTATAGGGTATTCATGCATAAAGTACCTTCACATCTGATATTTCAAGTGTGGCACTTCACACTAATCCACTTATTCAGAGTGGAGTGTTTCCTCTGCAAGGTAGGTAAAGTAAACTGACAGCTCTGTGTATTATAAGGTTTTGAATCGAAACATCAGCCATTGAAGTTTCGTGCTGCCTACTAATTTCAGTGAAAGGTCTGCGTGGTTCATGAGTCCGTCAGCCGTCGTCCCCACACGGAAACACGCAACGCTTGGTGACGCCTTCAACAAAGTATGTTGTGTATCGAAGCAAGTCTTTGCACTGAACTGTATACAGAAGTTTATTTCCAATTAGTGTTATCGGAATAAATTTAGTTTTCTTATGTCAGAGTGTTCTAAATTTCGAATTTATGGAAGATCAAAATTTCAATTCCAGGAACATATGCAAATTATTAATTATTCCGTATCTGTGCATAACTGCCACTACTAATATTACGATTACAATAAATTTGTCAGAAATTATTCAGAATGTTAAGCCGTCGCCATTTTCATAATTTTGATATACGAACAATATTTCATAAAGAATGTAGGTATTGTATTGGTCCATCTCTATATAAAATTTAACATTCAAAGCCGTAATAATCCATTATCTTCGCCGTCAATTTGAAATGTAAATGAAAATTTCCAGCAGACTTTTAGGTTATTCATATTCTATAGAAATCATCTTAAGTTGCATATCACGTGGGACTAATGATATTACAACACACAAATTCGCGCAGCAGCCATATTAATATCAGTGACGTGAAAACACAAAGGTGGGGTAACGGTTACTAAGGGGGCGCGCCATAGCTCGAACGGTTAGTCGCTGGCTTCCCACCGCGGCTGCCCGGGTTCGATCCCGAGTCTGGTCAAGTGGGATTTGTGGTGGACAAAGTGACGCTGGGGTAGGTTTTCTCAGAGTACTTCGGTTTCCCCTACCAATCCTCATTCCACCAATTGCTCCACAATCACCTTCACCTATCATCTGGGGCTGGTACAATAGGCCAGAAGTGGCCGCAGTACAAGGGAATTAGCCCCACCCCACTAGCAATAGAAGAAAGTTTATTAAAATGATGGTAAATAAATTTTCATGAAAACCTATCAATTCATTTCAAATTAGAAGACTTACTAGCAACGTGACAATAGAAAAGTATATTTCGTTATAAGGTAAGGCAGGGGGTCTGAAAGGAGCAATTCGAAAACAAGGCGTTTATAAAAAAAAACCTGAATTTTTAATTTGGATGATTATCTAGATTCAAAACATGTCCTTATGAAGATACGTGTTGATATAACCGCTGTATCATGAATTTATACAGAGGATATTTTCAGGAAAGCAACGCCTTCAAGCGGTGAGATAAGGAAACATAGGATGCATGTACTGTATTCTACTGTGGCAGTGAACAAAAGAATGGCGTTACTTGCGCATTTATGTTTCATTTTGGTAAGCGAAATGCATGCCACGTTTAGTGTCCTATTCAGGAATACTACTTTCACTCCCCTTACTAACCTTAAAGCATTTTCTTGATGTTATGGTCGCTGTTATTGCTAGCCTTTGAATTGATGTGCACAATTTTCTCCATCGTCCATAAGGAAGAAAGAAATAGAAGTCTTTCTTTCTTTTCTTTTCTTTAAATCTCTCTTCCGCTCTGTCGTCTACATTCTTTCTAAAAACACAGGGGAAAGAATTCACACGGTCAGACAAAAACAAAGATGGTACCTCGTAAACTGAAGGATATTTCCTGCGATGTTTTTCGTTGGAAAATAGGACTTAACTTTTTATCCCCAACAATTTGAGCTCGGGGTTATGGCATATTAGCAATTTCAGGTTTGTTTTCCATTCAATAAATTTTCCTTTACATTTACATTGTTATTGTGATAGTTCAGCGGTGGGAGTTGTACTGAGAGTGGATGAAATTTTTTAAACAAAAAACCAGATCCATTCCTTCGTACTTCTTACACTTACACTTACACTTACTAGACAAGGAAGAATAGTTAGGACAATGAACCTTGGTGCTTTTTCAAGTTACGTAGCGTATGACGAGTGAATGAACATTGCGAATTGCAAACGATGTAAAAGAAAGCAATAACTGGGTAGAATAATGCAATATTTGTATGAAGGGACTAAGTAAAACTATGAAATACTTCCTTTATTATAGCATATAGTGGGGACGACATTCCAACCAGGATCTTATGCAATGACGTGTAATATTTATTTATTTCACTGGCTTCCCACCGCGGCAGCCCGGGTTCAAGTCCGGGTCTGGTCAAATGGGATTTGTGGCGGACACAGTGGTGCTGGGGCAGGTTTTCTCCGAGTACTTCGGTTTCCCCTGCCAATCTTCATTCCACCAAATTCTCCATCATCATAATCACCCTGGGCAGGTACAATAGGCCAGTCAGTGGCCGACGTGCCGAGTGGACCCAACTGGACTCTACCCCCCCCCCACTATGAGAATTAAAATGAGAATTATTTGTTTATTTATTTATATATACACACTTGATAATGGTCTCCAGTTCGAAACACGTAGTATGACAGTTATAGACTGACTGTTATATACTATGCATGTTCCAGTCATATATAAAACTGTAATCAATCCACTTACTTTTGTCTCGACGGTCCCAGTGCAAGTGAAAATTATACACAACATAATGCAAAATATGAAAATAAAAAATAATAAAAAGTAAACATGAATAAAGAAAGTTGACCACTTAGCTGCGACCAGTAACGTGGTACCTTACCACACTAAAGTAACCAGTGTGTCTATTCCTGTGTAAGATTTGAGGATTTCACGGCGGTGACTATGAAGAAAGCAGTCTTCTGGGATTTGGCATCGTGTATATGTGGTGTTAACCGACGTTTCGGAGGAAAGTATCGCCTCCATCTTCAGGATAGAAGAAAAAATATAAGAAATCTGCAAGCGAAGAGACCGTGAGAACCGGTAAAAGTCT
>NW_019721523.1:261808-278405 GCF_002891405.2 Cryptotermes secundus | reverse complement strand
TAGTGGGGAGTGGAGTCCAACTGGGTCCACTCGGCACGGCGGCCACCGATTGGCCTATTGTACCTGCCCCGGGTGATTATGACGATGGAGAATTTGGTGGAATGAAGATTGGCAGGGGAAACCGAAGTACTCGGAGAAAATTCGCCCCAGAACCACTTTGTTCACCACAAATCCCACTTTACCATACCCGGGATTGAACTCGGGTCCCCGCGGTGGGAAGTCAGCGAGTAACCGCTTGAGCTACTGCGCGGCCTTTTAGAAAGTAACACAATAGTCGTTCGAGCAATAAGACAGCTGCGTATGGAATCTAGTGTTCAACACTCCATTATTACACACAAGAAACCGAAGGGTATGGACCTACTATTCAAACGAAATGAGGACATATATTACAGACTGCCCAAGCAGACAAGAAGGCTCGTGATGACACAAAAAAATAATGATCGTGGAATAAATAGAGACAAAAATAAACAAACCCCGTGACTTGAGTCCGCAAGCGAACTATACCGACCGAGCGACCCCCGCTTGTCGGCGAAGTTATAGTACCAAATTTAGCGGATAGAGGGTGTCGCGTGGTCAGCGCAACGCATCCCCACGGCCGTTAATTTCGGTTTTCTAGACCGGAGCCTCTATTTCCTCGAAATAGCTCCTTAATTATCCTCACAAGGCTGAGTGGACCACGTTCCAGACCCACTACTTCTCAGAAAATCTGGTAGTGCCGGGAATCGAACCCTGGACCCCTGGATATGCAGCCAGAAACTCTAGCCACTAGACCACAGAGGCGGGTCTAAATAGAGAAAGGACAAATAAATAGATCAGATTCAAATAGGACAAATTTATATACTTGGGCCTCCTGACATGCGAGATATGAATGTATGAGGGGTAGGCTTTCTAGGCCCTTGCACCGGGATATGATGGAAGAAGATACCATAATGACACAAATAAGTAAAATATATTTTTACATTTTCCGACTAGCAAAATGAAAGGGAAACCACTTATGCTATCTGTACAAATATATTTTACCTCTTTAAATCAATCAAAACAAATTTTTCGGTGCCCAATAATTATTAAAAACAATGTTTCGACCTATGCTGGTCATCTTCGGCGGTACGATGACTTAAAAGACAACTTGATCCACGTTTTCAATTAGACAGTGAAACTGCGATAATAATTCGCTAGTTAACGTTTCAAATATTGTATCACGTGAAGATGATGAATATTAGTCAAAATACATAGTAAATTTTTAATTAATATTAGACACGGAAGAGGTTTTTAAAAACGTAAAATACATTCTTACTGACAGCTTACTATAAAACACAACAGGATTCGAGAACTGAGCTGAAGCTGTTTATATTGGAACCGGTACAGATGCCTGAAGGCAGTTGTACTGACAATTTCAGCTAGACTGAAGGCAACTCCTCCTGTCTCCGTTTCAATTTCATTCGCTCGGGTTATTAGGGGTCAACTTATAACTTATGAAAGATAACTGTAAATTAAGTTTGTAAGGTCCTCTCGATACCCCAATAGTATTTGGCGACTACTGGTTACTATTAAATTATTATTCTGAGCTGTTCCACAGGAAACAAACGCGCATTAAAGAAACCAGAAGTTATACTACACAGTTCAAAGGATTTCTGGCTCTCTGAAAGCTCTTTACTCATACGTTGGTGTCAATAGCAGGCAAAGCAGCATCTGTTAGCATTGCTTTTAGCTTTCTATGTGTAAAGGTCAGAAAGAATCCACAAAAAAGAGCAAATGTTTGTAAGAGTACATGGGAATAAAAATAAATTCCGTAGAGCCAGTGCTTTGAAAGCACTTTAGCGCAATTGCAAAATGAAGTAAATGTAACCGTCTACCCTTTTGTTGGCTTCTTGCGATGTCATAGAAGTTCTGTGGCGGAATGCTATAAGATTTATTATTAATATTTTCATGAAATATGTATTTTGTCAGTTACAACTCACTCTGACAGAATGATCTTCGTCAATAGATTTAAAATATAAATATAAATTAAACAGGTAAATGTGTTCCGGATTAGGTCCAGTGGCGGGCTGACACGAATATTGTAATGGAATTTAGGGCGCTATAACATGTAGGAAATTTCTGTCTAGATGAGCGACTATTAGCTTCTCAAGATGAAATTTGTTCAATGCAATTAGCCGAAATAAGTATTTTTGTTTGAAAATATTAAGTTGCCCGTATTCTAAAGCGATATGATCAAGTAGGCACTGCTTAACTTCGAATGATTGGTATAACTGAACACATACCTAAAATTAAAATATTATATTAAAAATAAAGTAAGCAGGAAAGATTAGCAGATAACCTGAAAGTGAATGTAAATTTTGTTAATAACTGATGATGGCCGAAAGCCCGAAACATGTAGTAAAATTATGGAGTATGGTTGTGTTGACAGAGACCGCCTCTGTGACCAAGTGGTAAAAGTTTCTGGCAACAGATCAGATTTTCTGAGAAGTAGTGGGTCTGGAACTGGGTCCACTCAGCCTTGTGAGGATAACTGAAGAGCTATTTCAAGGAAATAGCGGCTCCGGTCTAGAGAACCGAAATTAACGGTTGTGGGGATACGTTGCGCTAACCAAGCGACACCCTCTATCCGCTAAAGTTGGCACTAACTTCGCCGACAAGCGGCGGTCGCTCGGTCGGTATAGGTCGCTTGCCTACTAAAACCACGGAGTTTGTTGTTTGTTTTTGACAGAGCCAAATAAAACAATACCTAGTTCGACTACATGGCGGGATTTACAGTTATCATGGCCAAGGAACAACAAAAATATTGAGGTCCCTATTAATAACAACAAATTTAGGTTAGATAATTCTTTTCTTTAAGAGACGCAAATCTCTCAATGAATCCGTGTATTATGTTTGTGTGACGTGGAGCCCCCAGGACGGCCGCCCCGCTCGCCTTCCCCTTAAATCCGACCCCGCATATATTTTGTGTGGATGCCTTGAGACACCTCTAGAGATTAGAATGACACGAAACGGAGGCTTTCTTCGAGTTCCTTACCTCAATTTACTTTCATTCCTTATATCGAGGCTCTCCATTACTGATGGAGCTCTTAGCCCAAAGAGCTGGGATCCGCCTCGCCATTTGTGTCACGCTGAAAGAAATAAAACGTTTCCGTATGTACACATTAAGCCTGGAACTGATGGCCATGACAGTAGGCTATATTCCGGTTAATTTAGTATCCCAGAAATCGGTTCACCCTGGTCCCTACCTTATGAAGGACCGAAGTTGGCATAACTATCCTGTAAACTTTGAAAATGTATTAGCCGATTCCATTCTTTGGGTCAGTGCTTAATAAACAGACCGCCTCTGTGGTCTAGTAGTCAGTGTTCCTGGCTACAGATCCAGATATCCAGGTTCCATTCCCGGCCCTGTCAGATTTTCTGAAATGGAGTGGGTCTGGAACGGGGTCCATTCAGCATCGTGAGGATAACTGAGGAGCTATTTCAAGGAAATAGTGGCTCCGGTCTAGAAAACTGAGATTAACGGCCGTGGGGATGCGTTGCGCTGACCACGTGATACCCTCTATCCGCTAAAGTTGACACTAACTTCGCCGACAAGCGACTGTCTCTCGGTCGGTATAGTTTGCTTGCAGACTACAGGCCACGGAGTTTTACTTAATAAGCATATCTGGTATTGCTCCATGTTTTAGCTTCGCCTTTAGAGGTAGAGTTGTCCCTGTGCTTAACTAATTAAGCACTACACCATGAAGGCGTTTAGGGGAGTGGATGTATAGATCCATATTTTCTTAATCTTGTCACTAGTCGGAGGTGAGTGGTCATTTTCACGCTCCGGCCGCTTTATCCCCGGTGAAAAATCCCCCGATACTCATTGGATAGGAGGCTGGGTGGGCCCCAGAGCCGGTCTGGACGACGTGGAGAAGAGGAAATTTATGACACTACAGGGACTTGAACTCCGATCTCTTGGTCGTCCAACCTGTAGCTAGTCGCTACACCCACTCTGCTGTCCCGGCTCACTTTAGCTTTGCCTTTAGATATTTTAATTATTTAGGATACAGAGTGCGCTGTTGCCAAAATGAAGAAATGTACAACGAATAGAATGAACTCCGAAAGATGTGACAAAAAATAATAGATCTGAGACAAAAGAAAAGTTTAAAGGGCAACAAAATTAAATTTGTATGAAGTGATGGTAGTGTCCATGTTGAATTAAGGCATCGAAAATTGGACAGTGAATCTGTGGGAAGAGAGAGTGTTCGAGCTTGCTGAAGTCAAGCTTGTGAGATAAGTTAATGGATTTGCCCCGTTAGACTTCAGGAGAGAAACAGAAATACGAAGCCAACTAAAATGTCTATAACCTGAACTAGGGGAATAACAGAGGAAATGAATTGTTCTGGACATATTTTAAGAACGGTTGAAAATGGATTTTCGAAGATACAATTAAATTACAGACTGGAAGGTCGTAGAAAAACAGGAAGACACGAGACAAGTTGGAAAGGTGAGCTCAGTTCATGATGGAATTGACCAGGGGCCTTGACCCTCGAAGTAGAGGCGGTAGATGCCCCACGTGTGATTTATATTTATCTTATAAACTTTTATCTTCAAAACAGTGAATATTGAGGGGCTTCAAACTTGTACTCTTCTCCAAATACAATTAGAATGATCAATTCAAGGAGGGTGAGATGGGCAGGGCATGTAGCACGAATGGGGGAGACGAGGAATGCGTATAGGATATTGGTGGGAAAGCCAGAAAGAAAGAGACCACTGGGATGACCAAGGCGTAGGTGGTTGGACAATATTAAAATGGATCTTAGAGAGATAGGATGGGACGGTATGGATTTGATTGATCTGGCTGAGGATAGATACAAGTAGAGGGCTCTTGTGAACACGGTAATGGCCCTTCAGGTTCCATAAAATGCTGGGAAATTCTTGAGTAGCCGCAGAATTGGCGGCTCCTTAAGAAGGGCTCAGCACCACGTGTAAGTAAGTAAACAGTGAATATGATATCTTCCACTATAAGACCTGTCATTTCATGGGCTAGGCTGGAATTAGGGATTCCGGTTAGCTTTACTGTCTCGTTCTTTGTAAGTTGAAATGCGATTCTGCTGTATGCAAATGAGACACCAGCCTGCCGTAAACATCCTCTCGAACAATGACGGTGCTACATGTGTTTACCGGAAGGAAAACCGTTCGTTCCACAAGAGTAACACGGTAACATTTGCCATCACGTATTTATCCTTCTATTGAGAAGCAGTAAGCACAATTCGCTCATTGAACATGTACATATGTAGGCTTGTAAAGAATTAATCTAAGTAATTCATCCAGTATCAATACAAATGCTGATCACAATGACCGAGAGTGTCTAAAGCATGAAATGTCTTTGCTCGCTCCAACGCTTGGATCGTGGGTTCCAATCCAACTAAATTCACAGATATCTGTGAGCGTTTTTTTCTCTGTCTGTGTTGTTCTGTGTGTAGGTAGTGGTCTTCCGACGGTCTGATCCCCAGTCCAAGGAGTCCTACCGACTGTTTATAGGATTAAGAAACTGAGAAAGCGGCCAAAGTCCAACAAAAGGTCTATAGAGCCATAGATAGATAGATTAATATATTAAGTATGTGCGGTTACATATTTGAAGTTCTTTGAAAATATCTCATAATCCTGAAACTCATAAATATAAGGCTTTTACCAGAATTAGGTGGTTAGGAACGGGGTTCACAATCCCTATTTTATATGATAATCAGTTATGTTGATCTTTCCTGGTTATTTAACTTTCCAGCGTCACAGAACCAATTAACATTCTTTCATATGTTAGAGAACCGAGAATCGACGTTAAACTCGAATGGCAGCTGTCTGATTCAGGAATCAACTGTTGTTTCGTTACTCCAAGGAAGTGCTAGAATAGTACGGAAACACATGTCTCAGCAATGGAAGGTACCCTACAAATATCCCCTGTCCTCTCATTATTGGCCTACAGTATGTGATTCTGCAGCACACTTCTTATATAAATGGGTCACAATAATGAATTATGTTCCATGTATATCTCATGTTCAGTAAACGGCAACTTAAAATTATGTGATGTACGATGCATATTGCTTAGTATATATGTATACGCATAAATATAACCACTGAATTCAGTTGAAAACTAACGGAAATATTAATACGACAATATATGCACCTGACTAGGTCTTACAAAGTATTAAACATTAATGCAAATACATGTAAGCTGAGTAGTTCTGTAACCGAAACTAAATCTATGGGAATATGAGGCATTGATACTCAAATAATTAAAATATAATTATCTTACAGATACCGGTATTTAAGTATCTGAAATATCTTGCCTCAGACCACAACCAGGATATGAAAATACAGCTACATAATTACAATAAAATAAATGTCATAATTGTGAGAGATTTCTGCAAAAATGAGTAATGTTATCATTGAGCAATGGTGCAGTTATTATTTTCTTCAACAGTTTAACGCCCTTTACTCATGGCTTCGCCCTGATAGCGCCGCGTTTCCTACTGACCAGCCACCGTACGACACAATCATATAGTCTGCTACCAGCACACCTCGCAGCGTCATAGAGTGAAAGGTTTCACACTGCGGAGGTGCAATCATGGTGACTCAGAGTGTGACAGGCCTCAGGCACGCATCCAGAGGGAACTGCACGGCGTCGCGGACATTAATGTACACGTAGCAGTAATACATTGCCAATAACTGGGCACATTCTCCTATAGCCCAATTCAGGGACCTGAAATATTAGCCAGTTTCATTTCTTAGGTACACTCTGCTAACTTCCAGTGACACACTTTCGGTCAACGGGAATATACAGGCGTAATCAGAGAATACGGATGACGTTTGTCAAAAGCTATAATGTGTATCCTAAAATTCGCTTTAACGATGCGATTACGTATTTAACTGTGATTATTTTAACCTGCGTTGAGATTATATTTGCACCAGTTGATGACAGCGCGCTTACACTGGAACGTGTTTCACTCAACTGTCCTGTTACTGATGTATTTACCTGAAATTGCATTTGGTGGTAAACAAAGTAGTTTTTTTCCCCTGGAACGTAAGTATTGTAATGGGTCTGATCAATGCGTTGCCAGGCAACACCTCTGTAAACACGGTCCAACACGCAACAATAGAGGGAGCTGTGTTTTCTGTATAGCCAACCGATGCGTCAATAGCCTGACTGGATAGCTATCACATGATATACTTCCACCGTGACCCTGCGAGTCGTAAGAGGCGACGAAAATGGAATTATCAAATCTGAGACAGTAAAATATGGTCTCGAGTCCCAAGGGACTCAGACCCTAGAAAGACTGCACTGGCAAGGGCCAGCAGCATATACAAAAGGCAGACCCGTCCTCTCGTCAGAGAGGGCGCCCCACAAAAACAAGACCGTAAATGCCAAACAGTAATAAATATCTGGTCATGAGCCCCAGATGGAGCTCGACAACAAGACTTACTGACTGACTGACCGTCGGTCGCAATGTGACTTGGACTATCACGTGATATGTGTTTACTCTAGGTCCATGTCCGTTCCGCTGATATATAAGTGACAGAATCCGTTCAGGGCAGTTACGGGTTACGAGTTGCTAGTAGTATTAGCTACAGAGGCAGGAGAAAAGCAAGTTCTCGCTAGGAGATAGCCACGAGAAGTTCGTAGTTGAAGAAGAATTAGAAGCCGACCTGTGAAGATTTAACGTGTCATTAGAAGATTCTATTTATGGGTAATATTTGGAGTGTGTAATTCAGTGAGACTGTTATAGTTCCCGTGTTATAAATCCATGAAGACCAGTGCAGATAGACTGAAGAGATTAGTTCGGAGTGATTGTAAATTGTGTAAAGCAGCAATAGTGTAATAATAAAATATAGTTACGACCTGGAGGTGGTTAATAAATCCAATTACCAATCCGAACCCCGAATTTAGTCACCCATACACGTGAGAGTATAATATCTGTAAACCAACTTTTAAAACACCCTGTATTGCTTTTGAAGATAATTCCATTAGTCTTATTCTTTTTTCTATGACGGATTCGATCCTCTGGCATAATTCAATTTCAGAATTAGTCTATAAACTGCGAATCTGACAAACATTTGGTTGGGCTCCTTAGACGGGTTATAACACCATCGTGAGACCACTGTCTACGCAGGACAACACAAACACATAAAGAACGCGTAGGTCCATGCCTCAAAAGGGATTCGAACCCACTATCCAAGTGTTCGAGCGGGTAAAGACTTTCATACCTCGGACTGCACGGTCACTGTGATCGGCTTAGGCCCATTCAATCCATATTAATTACGCTGGAGCAAAATCTAGATTTATGTTCCTGTAACTGAATATGTTAATATGCCAGTAGTGGCATTGTTACATAACGAGATAACCAGCAGTTGAACTGTGATTCATGAACGTTCAGGCTACAGCAGTCCTCTGGCATCAGGAAGTTATTGACGTGTTTGCAATATTACTAAGAGAATTTTAATTCTTTCAGATGATTCCACGGTACCACACGCATTCAACTGAATATAATTTTTCGGAAGTTACTCATACAAAGATCCAGAGAAGCTTCAATGCCGTGATTATTGTTTGTCTTTAACATTGACATTCTTAATGAGATTCTGCACAATAATTTAAAGACATATCGCGTGATTATAGCTAGGAACATAACCTATAATTCTTATTACTGAACCATTCTTGAGAAGCTGCTAATTGTGCAGCTACTCAAGAGTGTCCCAGTATTGTATGGGACCAAAAAGTTCATTACCATGTTCACAATAACCCTCCACTGGTCCCTATCCTGAGCCACATCAATCCAATCAATATAATTTCATCCTATCTCTCTATTATCCATTTTAATATTGTCCACTCAACTACGCATTGATCTTCCCAGTGGGCTCTTTCCATCTGGCTTTCCCACCAGTGTCCTATATATAGTCTTCTGCTCCCCGATTTGTGCTACATGCCCTGCCAACCTAATCCTCCTTGATTTGATCATTCTAATTATACTTGGCGAAGAATACAAGTTATGAAGCACCTCATTACGCAGTTTTGTCCAACCTCCTGTCACTTCATCTCTCTTTGATCCAAATATTCTCCTCAACATCCTGAATTAAAATAAAGTAGATATTTTTATTGCGTTTGTCTGTACGCTACTTTTATTTAATTTTAATTGCGTGCGCATGCCTGTTTGTTACATAGGCAGGTAGTTCAATATGCTGAGCCCTGAAAACCAAAGTACGTAATGTTGCGCAGGCTCCGGCCAACCCTTCACTGAAATACGAGTGAAATTGTCTACTGCAAACTTAGCCACAAGGTACGTATATGTGGAGATGCCTCTGACAGGAGGGTATATAAATTACGCTCAGAAATTACGGTAGAGAAATAAATTGTTGTGGTAACTTCTAGTTCTGAAACAAAGTGATTTCGTTCGTACTGTGACACAGCAAGAAATAATTCCCGTAGCGTAAATTTATGAATTCCTTTAACGTACCTGCATTATCAGGATTAAAGTGTACAAAACTATATTCGTAGCAGTTATTTCATATTGGCGTGGAACTTAGCCTCTGAGCCTAAGAAAATTGAGGGTGTCTGAAGGTAAAAACCCAAAGGAGAATATTTTGACTTGACCCTTTCAGATACTGAACCCAATGTGTTGATAGAAGACAAAACGGAATAAGAAAATGAAGAGAGGAAGAAGATATAGGGAAACAAGAGAAACAAAAGAATTAAATTGGAGGAAGGAGACGAAGAAACGAGAGAAGGAAATTTGAGGAAGAAGTTGACAAAGGATATGAAAGAGAAAGAAAGAAAGAAAATAAAAAAAATGGAAGGAGGAGGTACATAAGAAGGTCTAGAAGCGGAATGATGTTAAGGAAAAGGAGAAGAAGTTGAAGAAGGAAGAAGGAAGAATGGTGAATAAGATGAAAGAAGAAAGCGAGCAAATAAAAGGAAAGGAGAATGAGCAGAAGATATAGCAGGAGGAAATGAAGAAGAAAAATAAGTAGGTGAAATGGGTAGAAGAAGAAGAAGGAGACGATCGATTGTCGTATTCCTGATCTGTCCAGAATAGCATCACTTTGCTAAATAAGTATGCAGACTCTGGCCTTGTGATTTGGCCCTGAAAGGACTCAGAGAAAGGATGAAATAACAGGAAGGAATGAACGGCAAAACGGCTGCTTCGTAGCTTGTAGCCTTCGCTACGGTGCACGGCGTTCATATTAAGGCCGATATGGGAGGGAGATGTGACGCGCATGCGCAAGTGAAAAATACGAAAATTTTAATCCAAAGAAACGCAAGAGAAAAGAGATCAAGGCATGAATGGGACGATGATGTAAAAGGATCTCAAAGAAACAGGGCGTGGACTGGGTTGAACTGGTTCTCTGCAAGCTCCAGGGACTGCCTCTGGTGAAGTCGGTGATAAAACTTCGGGTTCTAGAAACGACGCATAATTCCTTGAACATCTGAACGACTATCAGCTTCTCAACGACTCTGCTACACGTCTTTAGTTAACCAGTTAGATACAATAAGTTTTAAGACTGTGGATTCAAAAGTTCTCTGCAGTGCCAGCTACAACTGTTACTGTTGCACCGCAGTGCGCATTGCTGTGAATGTTAAACCGTGCCCAGTGAGTTTTACGAGGCAGACATCCATATTGACCAATCCTGAAACAAAGCTCGTCTGCATCTTCGACTCCGTCCCTAAAAGTTGCAACACAGAGTAAAGTATAATGGCACGTATTAACATTCAGAACAAGATGGCTCGGTAGTTAACCTGTATGGCACCATTAGTACTTTCCCCCTTCCTCTGCACTTAGAAAACTACAGAACTCTTTGCAGGCTGCAACTGTCGTTAACTGTTCATATAAACAAATATTAAAATAAACTGCAGTTACAACTGAACAAAATATGAGAGCTATATGCCCTTATAAAAGCTGTCCCTTTAACATATCATGGAGGCCCATAGGCTTGTGAGACGTTGAGGCTCCCACACTTTCTCTAGACAGTCGACTCATAGATGACGGTAAGGTTGCCAACCGTACGCCCCGCCTGCCCTTTAGCCCCGCGGAAGATTCCTGGTACTCACTTCTGAGTCTACCCCAGGACCAGAGTGCGTCTTGAAGGATTAGGCAAATTGAACAATCCACCTTATCGGGACCCCAACCCGCGACCTTCGGGCTTGTAGCATAGTACCTCAACCAACTACGCTTACCGTTTGCACATTCTCTTGTAGTTAAGACAATTTCTTTCTTCTAGGGTTGCTTTTCATTAGTCCTGTGTTTTATGAAGTATATTATTTTAAATAATTAAGCATCGCGTTCGTCTGAAAAGCTTAATAGAAAAACTAAAGATAAAATGGTAAAGTTATCCCTGTGCTTAATTAAGTACCACGCCATGAAGAAATATGGGATAGTGAACATATAGCTCCATTATTGACTTCGGCTCTAGATAGAGGTGAATGGTCAGCTTCACGTCCTGGCCGCTTTACCACCAGGGAAAGCACCTCGGTACCCAATGGATAAGAGGTGGTTAAGCCCCAGAGCCGGTCTGGACACTTTACAGTACAGAAAAAATCTCTTGCCCTGTCGGAACTCGAATGCCGGCCGTCTATTCGGTATCCCGTCGCTATACTGACAGAGCTAACCCGACTCCTAACTGAAGGAATGTCGTCTAAGACATGAACCTTCTTCACTCACTCGAATACTAGGATGGTGGGTTCGAATTCCACTTAAGGCATTGATATCTGTCTGCGTTTATATTGTGTTTGTATAGGTAGCAGCCTCGCGGCGGGCTGATCCCCCGTCCAAGGAGTCCTACAGACTGCGCATAGGAATAAGAAACTGAATAGGCGGCTGTAGAATCATAGATAGATTTACTTCTACTAAACATATCTCCCCGCCGGTCACGGTAGCCGAGCGGTCTAAGGCATGTACTGTCTTCGCTCGCTAGGAAACCGGGATCATGGGTTCGAATCCTACTCAGGGCATGGATGTTTAGTTTGTGTGTGCGTTTTTCTGTGTTTGTGTACAGGTAGAGGCCTTGCGACGAGCTGATCACCCGCCCAAGGAGTCCTACCGTATGTGTAAGATCTAGAAAAACCGAAGTGAACGGAGTTCATGGAGGTAGGCCTAGGCCCACTGGGGCTGTAGTGCCAAGCAAAAAAAAAGTAAAGTTGTCCGTGTCCTTAACCAATTAAACACCTTGCCATGAAGACATATGGGGGAGTGGATATATGAATCCACATTTTCTTGACCTCGGCACTAGCTGAAGGTGAGTGGTCAGCTTCACGCCCCTGCCGCTTTACCCTCCAGGAAGAGACCCTGGTACCCATTGGATAGGAGGTTAGGTGAACCCCAGTGCCGGTCTGGACGGCGTGGAGAAGAGAACATTCTTGACCCTCTGGACTCGAACTCCGACCCCTCTATCGTCCAGCCCATGGCCGAATACGCTACCCCGGCTCCTCTCAGCTTGTTTAAAAGCTTTAATAATGACAGTTAAAAGGTAAATTATACAAGCAGATACATGCATGAAGAATCCGTTAAATTTCCCTGAAAGAGCTGTAAATAAAGAAGCCAGCATTGGATATATGAATGCATGTATCACAGCCACAGCATCTGAAGTTGGCTGAATGAATACCGTCGTAAAAAAAGTAAAGCTATTCCTGTGACAGGTCATGGAGGCCCTTAGGGATGTGAGACGTTGAGGCTCCCATACTATATAGACAATCGGCTCATAGATGGCGGTAAGGTTGTCAGCCTTACGCGCCGGCCTCCCTTTACCCCACAGGAAGATTCCTGGTACTCATTTCTGTTAGATGCTGAATTGACCCCAGGGCCATAATGCGGCTGGAAGGATTAGGTCAATTGAAAAAATCCACCTCATCAGGACTTGAACCCTCAACCTTCCGGCTCGTAGCATAGTGCCTCAACCAGTTACGTTACTGCGTGCCCCGGATGAATACCGCTGTGTCCATCATAAATTCGGGTGTTTCTCTATAGTCACTACAGACAGATGACATAGTTGAAATTTAAACTAAGACCACGAAGCACATTCCAGTCCAGAAAGCCCCGCCTCTTATGGAAATGTGGTGTTCATTACCGTGTTCAGAAGAGCTTGTAAGGAGTCTCATTAACCTAATTCACACTTCACATCTTATTTCATAAAACCTATTTTAATATAATCAACCTATCTTCTCCTAGATTATATTTCGTACGAATTTCTTAAAGTTCCCATGTGTGCTATATTCTGCCTCTCCCGTCTCATTTTTTTTTTTTACTTCTTCAGCTTATTATTATTATTTTGTGAAGATTACAAACTCTTAAGCTCCTTATTGTGTAAGTTTCTTCATTATCCTGTTTCTTCCTCCCTCAGGTACAAACATTCTCCTTAGAAATTCGTTGTAAACGCTATCAATCTATGCTCTTCTTCATATGAGACACCAACGAATAGGATTATACCGAACACACGATATGATAAGCATAATAATAATAACCCTGACTTCTAAATTATAACACACATACACGTATTTGCAATCGGAGAGGTTTCTCTGTCACATTTATACTCATCAACCTAGAATATTTGTATGAATGTATGAGGGGTAGGCGTTCTCGGCCCGTGCACCGCGACCTACAGTGGTCTATTGAGCTTTTCCAAGAATATTTAATATTATATGTTCACAGTCCTAATGTTCTGTGTTATGTAGCTCTTGTTACCTCTCATCTTCGTTTGTTTGTTTGTTTGTTTACTTTCTTACATACGTTTTTCCACCAAAACTTGCTTGTAATTAGTCTTTGACTTTATGTTGTGTTTGTCCATAATGTAATTACCTGTATCTACACTGTGCTCTGTCTGTAACTGGCCTTGTGGCTGTTGACTCCGTACATAAATCATAAAGAATTGAATTTTCATTATATAGAAAGCTACCACAATTCTTATGTTTCGGCTTAACTTCTCCGAACCATGGTACAATGGGACACCGTATTCTGCTACAGTATGACGACAGAATCCATCACTGAACCAACATGTAGGTCCATTTCCCTCAGTATCATTAGCATGTTATCTGTGATTCAGATAGCTTTCACCTCATCTACATAACCTTAAATGGACATAAAGTGACGCTAACAACATTGTAACAACAATTAAGTGTTTGTGTATGTAGACGATAACATCTGAACACGGGTGAAGTGTACGGGGCTGGGGGGGGGGGCTCCTATCCAGGGTTGGCTGGCGTGGTTCTCTCCAAGCACGGAAATCGATAGGGTTGTTGTTGCTACCCCTCTGCTCGCAGTTACCTCCCCCACAGTGTGACACTTCTTGCCACCTCATTGCTCCCACTGCCAAGAAATGCAAACCGTACGTCATGACTCTCCTTCCGTTTTTATTCTTCTCTCCTTCCTAAATGAAAAAGAAAGTTTATGAGATAAACAGACGTCATGTGTTTCCTCGCTGGACTCTTAAAGGAAGTCACCGACATTCATGAAGCTGAGTGTTCTACTGGAGGCCGCCCCAGTCACGGATGTTTAAATTTCCTGCTACGAGCACTAGCAACAATATGAACGCTTGAACCTGCAAGGTGGAAACAGCATTAGCACAGAGTAATGTAAGGCCCTGGAATTATGAACGATAATACATCTAAAAAAAAATCCATCACATTTTTTTCTTGTAAAAATTTGAACTAAAAACGGCAGCCATGTTAAAAATTTTTAATAAAGTAAGGTAATGTCCTTGTGCTTAATTAATTAAACACTACGCCATGGAGGAGTAAGGGGGAGTGGATGTATAGATCCATATTTTCTTGACCTCGGCACATGCTGGAGGTGAATGGTCAGCTTCACGCCCCGGCCGCTTTACCCCCGGGCTCCCGGCATGGCGTTTTGGTGTTCCGTAAGCTCTCCATGAGTCGTTCTTGGCCAGTTACAGCTTGTGGGTGTTGGCGGTGTTTGACGACGTTTCGGAGGCACATATTGACACCATTATCAGCACAGAATTCGACCTTGAAGTTCGAAGCAGCATATACCTCCGAAGCGCCGGCGATAACTCCCACATTCACACGGTGTGATAATCCAAGAGCGGACTTACTATTGTGACGTGTATATCCATTGCTAGGCAACGACTCGGTAAATACGCCTCCTTTATAATAGATACTGTGATTTCTGCGCGTTCCATGCAGAGTGCTTATAAGGAAGTGTTCAGCAGCACAAAGTGAAGTGAAGAATCGAGTTTCGAGAGGCCAGCCTGCCGGGATATGAGCTTGGAAGCAGAGGAATTGAGTGGAGTCTTCGGAATTGACAGGTGCAGAATAGTGGCAAGAAAGGAATTAGGTGGGTGAAAAAAACTTCATTATGTGATTTGAAGTGATAGTGAGACTGCTATAAATCCGTTGCCAGGATACGACTACTGAAGACAGAGAACCTTAGTGCATGTATAACGGTGAACAGTGAATTGTGTAAATCAGCGATAGAGCTGTAATTGCCTGTGGTCCCGAACTGTGGGAATGAATATGGTGCAATGAATCCAATCATCCAATCGAAAACCCATGTTAGAAGTCACGCGTTACAAACCCCTGCACGTGACAATATCAATAATTAACCACCGCGAAAGCGTGAAAGCTGCGGATATTATTTTGCTTTTCTGTGGTTCCAGATGGGAGGCGCTGGTGTGTGTGTGTGTGTGTGTGTGTGTGTGTGGGGGCGGGGGTCAGGACTCTGGTATTGCTCCCATATCGAGCTCTTGTTAATGGTACAGACCAATAGCACAGACGCGCCAGTGTGGCTAACATATGTTGTACTAATGAAAGAAACGTGAATGACCAACAGCAATACGAACATCTCACCTCTGAGTGGTGAGCACTTTTGCGTGCTTACCATACAATGCCAAAGTAATGCATGGAACAATGTTCATTCTCTGCTGCTCTTAAATTTTCATAGAAGATTAATATAATGCATAGGAATCATACAGAAGCCCTAAGTATGTAATTGTCTCCAGTATTCTTATTTTAACATCCACAACCTCAAATATATCAAGAGAAAGAACAGGTATAGATAAAGATTATGGAATAAACATCGTATCCAATGAAGAAAACAAAAAGTTCTGGGGAGAGCCAACACCTACTTTCCTCTCACTACATACTGAGTATTTGATAAGACACGGACCGCATAGAAATCACCGCGTCCAAAAGTTCTTCTATTGTTTCGTGTGTATTCACTGCAGCAGAAACATCGTTTACCGAGCCTTTGCTTAGCCTGCGTTGGGGAGGAAACCACAGACACACGGTAAGCTGAACAAATAAGCCTCAATTTATTTCAAAAGAAGGAACTGATACCAAAAATGATTTATAGATCTCGGATTGATCTTTAACTTTCACAATCTTACACCGATACTCTTAAATTCTTCAAAAGGAACAGATATACACATATCTAGGAGCTGATGAAAAATACAGTTTAAACGAACTAGACTTATGAATTGGCTGTAACATTCATATACTCAGATTAAGCAGGAGCAACAAGATGTATACATGGATCTGTGAGCAGATTGTGAAAGCATTCTCAAAAATAAGCATTTCTAGACCTTGAATTAGCTATGCGGTATACAATCCTTGTACAGGAAGACATTTACATTATGAGAT
>NW_019721523.1:205187-261691 GCF_002891405.2 Cryptotermes secundus | reverse complement strand
AATACACAAAACACAACAATAAGGACATCCTACCACAGTGAATACAAGCCAATACAGAGAGTAATGCGCTTGATAATTATCCGCAGCAAGGACAAGTGATTTTTCTCTACTCCCCAGCGTCAAGACGGACTCTGAGGTCCACCCAGCCTCCTACCACATGGGTACCGGGGGGCTTTGTAAAGCGGCAGGGGGCTGATTACTCACCTCAATACAGTGCCAAGTTCAAAAATAATGGGGCCATATTTCCACTCCCCCTAATCCTTCATGGTATAGTGCTTAATTGGCCGGTCACGGTAGCCGAGCGGTCTAAGGCATGCACTGTCTTCGCTCGCTCGGAAGCCGGGATCGTGGGTTCGAATCCCACTCAGGGCATGGATATTTGTGTGCGTTTTTCTGTGTTTGTGTACAGGTAGAGGCCTTGCGACGAGCTGATCACAACCTCCCAAGGAGTCCTACCGAATGTATAAGATCTCGAAAAACCGAAGTGAACGGAGAAGTTCATGGAGGTAGGCCTAGGCCCACTGGGGCTGTAATGCCAAGGGGAAAAATAATATNGTTGTCTAGTAACGATGGAGGGAGGGGTTACACAGACACACAAACACACACACACACACCGAGGTGACCTCATAAGCCTCGTTTTGTTTATTTTCGAAATAAGGGAAGTTTGCTAAAAATATTTCGTGACATATTAATCAATTAAGTATAGTCACCGTGTCGATATATCGGGTTTTGATATCCCTGTTGAAGCATGAGACTAAAGACGGACAGACCATACTCTTTACACTCACTGACAAATTTCATGAGCTACCATTTTACAGCCTTAACTAGCAAATGAAATCCAACTTACAACCTCCAAGAGAAATGTCTGACGAGTGAAAGAGAATGGGTGTGTGTCTTGTAGTCCAGTAGTTCAACTGACAAGTGTAATCTACGCCATGTTTCTGGGAGAGTAAGGATATTACTAAAATTGAAGTATGTCGTAGGACAGCTGCTCTGTTCTAGACAAAGAGAGGACAACGTCACTGCTTCCCTTCCTTTTTCAGTATATATGGGACGTCCATTTCTTATTCTTTTCCTGTGCCATCAATCCTCTTTGTAAAAGGTGCATTTTGTATTCGTCTCCCTATTTCCAGATCCCCTGCCATTTTTTAAAGGTCGCTTCTTAGTTATCTTCTTCTTTCCACTTACCTCTTCTTGCTTTCGTCTTGTCGTGAGGCCCGCTGGGTAGCCACAAAGAAAAATAACCTGTTGGAGGCATACGAAGAGGAAATACATACAAAGAATTATAGTTGGAAGGTGAACGGGTAAACGGAAAAGTGCAAGGGAAAATTTTCTATTATATAGTATTGCTTGGGGCACCAGATGTATTTGGCTCTTGTATATTCTGATAATGCTGCGACTGTAGTCATTATAATGTTACATAGCTCGAGCTCTCCGTTGAGTACGTAAGACACTCTTAAAAGAAGAGGGTGGAAAATCACACACAAATGGATTACTCACATAATTCAAACATATTCTTTGATAATTTTCACACCTCACTGACTGTGAGATTCCAAATCTACAGTTTCGAAGCAGATCACACCAATAAAACCTCTTTATGTGTTCTTGAATTTCTTGAGACATCATTAGTATGCTTCTTATATGGCACGACAGACTAGCGTGGGCAAAGACTTCCGTTTTTCCGGGGTTTCGGAATATTATCTGTAGGAATTTAATGGTACTCTTTGGCTGGGGAACTCAACGAGTCCAAGGGCCTGTATACCTACCCAGACAACACACAGAAGAAGTACTAACGAAGGTACATGCCCCTCTTGCTCCTCGTGGAAGAAGAAGCCCTCTTCTAAATACGTACATATCTAGGAGAGAACGCAAATCTTGGTCATGGATCTCGACAAGACCTGAAGCCAAGAATGACTGTGTTGACGAGGATCATCAGCAATTTAACAGACCGATCGAACCCATTACCCCGATGTCAGAATGGTAGAAGGCAATACACACATTACACCTTGTGACAACTGAGACCACTTCTATACATATTCACCACACATAAAAATGTTTGAAATAGAAATATCGATCAGATGGGATATGTTTTTACGTTGTCTATAAATATAAGAGAAAACTTATTAAGCCTGATGTAAAGTAGGGGTCAAAATGGACCTATTCTAAAAACAAACAAAAAGTTCTAGGGAGAAGTAATAGGGCACTTTCCTTTCATTCGACACGGACAGAATATAAAACGACGCGTCTAATATTTCCTAAAGAGGAAGTATTGCGTGTGTATTCATTGCCGCGGTAACGTTTTACGGAGCCGTTGCCCAGCAACGATAAGTGGATTGACATACAGACACGGACTGATAGGACAGATTTATAAAATACGCCGTTCAGATAGGCCTAGGTACTGTGATATACATACCAAGTTTAATAAAAAATTTTTCAGGCATTCAAAAGTTGATGGGGGGATATACAGACACACAGCTACACCGACACACACAGGCAGCATGATGATCTCATAAGCCTAGTTTTACTTGTATTTTTTTTTCTTAAAAAAAATAAGGAAACGCAGTATGCATATTATATCATCAAAACCCATTCAGCAGTTTCGGAGATAAACCGTGAGAACGGGCAGATGGACGAATTTTAAATCAAGCATCGTCTGTATTGACTTCATGCCACATATTCCTTGGAGAAAAGACATATTTCGAAATCAAGCACGCGGAACCAGTGACGGCTGGTGTTCTGTTGGCAATGAACTTAATAACAGTAACATATTGTAACGTAGAGGAGATAATTCACTTTACTGCATTTACATGACTCGGCCCATAAGGACCATTTTCAGAAGACATACATTAAAAAAAGAAGTAAAAGTGAACGTAAAGTTTTCCCAATTAAGACGTATTGAGGAGTGAAGTTACAGCTCCACAATTCTTGAGTAGAAAGAGGTGAGTTGTCAGCTTCACGCCCCAACCGCTTTACCTCAAGGGAAATCAATCCATTGGATCGGAGGCTGGGTGGGCCTCAGACCCGGTCTGGACGCTGTAAATACTTGGTCCCTCCCAAGAATCTAACATGTGTCATCCAGTACGCAGCCCTTCGCTATACCGATTGAGATATCCCGACGCCTATATATTAAAAGAAAGTGTCTGAACTATGTAATATTTTGTCTAGTGTTATAAAATTACGACTAGTTGTAAACTATGAGGCATGAAAGCTGTTTTATTTTGTTATTCCTCGTTATCTGTTAATTCTGTTTATCTACAGATGTTACATACTGTAGCCAGTAGTATCTCTGCAACTGTAACATGGGATTTATTATTCTGTTATTTTTATGTGAGTTCCATTAAATGAGTAATTATAATGTATTTTCATACCTGTTGCTTTTGTTGTGTATAGTCTCTATGTTCAATGAGTTGCCTTGTGGCTGTATGACTGGTGTATGAGCTTTGTTTTTGCCGTGTTTAATGCATTTTGTGACGCATTCTGATGGCAATATGTTGATTAAATTTTATATTTTTCCGAGTAACACAGTGTGTCTAAAATGTATACACTCTCCAACAGAGAAGTAAATATGTCTACATTAAAGTAATTTGGAGGGTGAAGACACATGCAGTACTTAATGTAACTCGTTAGCTTGTCTAACTGATGGCGATGCAGTGAAAAGAAATGGCCGCGCCTTCCCAACCAGCTGTTAGCCACAGGACAGCGCATTGTATATGATGTCAGAAATATGCTTGAAGTTTAAACGACAAATTTATTTATTGAAATATATTGGAAATGTGTGGAGTCGTGAAATCGAAGGTGGAGACGTGAATTTCCAATTAAGTTCGTAACGCTACTAAGAATATTCTGAACTTATGATAAGATTGAATGTTGTATTTTAGCGTCCTTTTGCACTGATTTTCGTCCATGATATGTATGCAGTGTCCGTCTTTTAGTGCACTCAATTTCACTTGTTATTTCACAACATGTTTCGGCACTATAGTGCCATCATCAGGTGCTCCATTTACGTTAATCTATTTCATTGCATGCCATTATGTCATTGTAAAATTAAAAAGTATTTAAAAATGTTCGTCAATTATAATAAATATTTATATACTAAAAACTTGTTAAGATTATTTATCTTATCTGTCCCAATTCTAACACCGCGCATAATTCCACCACTATGGGAGTCGTTCCTCTTACTCTCAGTGCATATCGTGTCTCGTGTTGTGTGTTCCCTGTTTGGTTGCGAGTGTTGTAATGAACACCATTATTTAAATCCGTAATTATATATTGAACAAAATCAAATCATATTGAATATAGAAGTTCTTACTAGCGAAAGCGCACCTTCTTCACCAGTTTATTTTCATAGTAAACTATTCATTATTAACGAAGATAGATATCTATGTAGTATTATGCCAATGTGAATAATACAGAAATATTTCTTACGACCAACTTTCTCGTCGTGGGGGCAGAGTGATGTTTTCATGCAATATGAAACTGAGTTATCACTGAAATCACATATGGGTGAAATTGGGCAGACCACATATTCACTTACTATTTGTTTAACTACGCTGTAAGTATCTCAGATCATGCAGTGTCGAATGGTAGGATGACAAGTAAATAATGGATTGGTAAGTTTGTAGAAGGAAGTGATCGTGGTATAATTAAATATATTATCGCGAAATTTTCTTCTTGGGGCTCGGAAAATTACGATACAAGTCAGAAGATTTACCGCCTCAGTCATCTTGCTGGGTAGGATAGGTTAAAGCTTCATATCTGGAAATTAACTGCGTGCTTATGGAAAGTCAACAGCCTTTATGTTGACATAATTTTGCCCAATACAAGTTCCGACGTTTAACTGCGTTATAAATAATTAAATACAATTATTCTTTAATTTAAATTCCAATGAAATTATGTTTGATTTATATTTGTATTATTACCGTCAACAAAACACAACGAGCGGTATCAAAATATCTTCAATGGAGATAGTAGATGTTAATAGCTATAGCTATATTTGTAATAAATAAGTAAAATGTACATTAACATTTACTATCTCCATTGAAGATATTTCCATATCACTTGTATTGTGTTGACGGTTATAATACAAATAAAAATCAAATATTATATACACAACATGATGCAGTCTACAAAGTAATTATGTTTATTATATGGCCTCACCATCGGTATATTATTAATTCTTATGTACTAGTGCATTTTTCAAAATAAATAAAATCAAATGTTCTCTCCTACATTTTGATGTTAGAAATGGGGAAATGGCTATTTTATGGATTTGGTTGTGTTCTAAATTAAATATCGTGGTTTTATCCATATGGCTTTACAGTCCTTGTAGTCCTTGGCTGCTTTTTCATATTGATCTATATACAGTCGGTAGGACCCCTTGGATGCGGGATCAGCCCGTCACAAGGTCGCTACCTGCACACAGAACAATACACACATAGAGTAAACGCACAAGGACATCCATTCTAACGCACGATCCCAGTGTTCAAGCGGGCGAAGAAGGTTCATACCTTAGACTACGCAGCCACTGTAATCATACAAAGGGTTTGGGTAACCACCATAAATTATTTAAGAGTCGTTATGAATCTGAACATCCAAAGTTTTTGAAGGTGTCACGAGTCGCCTTGAGTAGATGTGAAATATCACCGAAAGGTCTCAGAGTGGTCACGAGACTCGATACAGAGGCCCTCTGTCAACAGCGATAACGCGGTTCTAACTCGCGCAATGATTGCCTTACATTACGTTAGGGACCAACTTCTATCATTACACAACTAGCCTTACTGTGCATGAAGCTGATGTGGGAAGTTTAATTTCTCGCTTAACACATTCGGCCATTTAAACATCCCATTTAGGTTCGTGTAATGCGTCTCCCTCTCTTCTCTTTAAATGTATGAACAGCTGAACAGCCGCCTTTGCTCTCACGAGTTGTTCGGGAGCAAGATTTCTGTAGCCCGCTCTACAAGGAGATTCTTTGGGCGGTTTGTAATCTCAGCGTGGGAGAGGCGACGTAGATTTGTGTGTATTTAAACTGCCGTAATCTTCGGCAGTGGGTTCCATGTACCCTTAAGTTAAATGGAGCACTGAGCAATTTCAGGGCAATGAATGCAGAAATGGGGCGGCAGCGCCTAGTTAATTATTCGTGCGGCGTCTTGTTGGCCACGCCTATAAATGCTACGATTACAGCACAAAGTATATTCTGTCTAAATTAAACTTTGGTGAGGGAATCCTTTTTTTGAGCTGTGTGTTCTCCCGGTCGCTAATTAAATCGTAACAATAGGCATATTCATAAAAAGTATTAAACATAAGGGATGAATTCGAAACCGATTTCTGCAGCAACCTACGGACTTCTATGAAGTCTGAGGTTTCCAAAGCAGACCGTGATTACTGTAGAGCGTTCTGGGTATAGCACCGTTTCAAAATTATAAAAGTTTCGGAGCAAATTTCTGACTTTTTAGGTCGAAGTAGTGGGAAGAAAGAGTCATCACTTATGGTTGGTATTGTGACATAATGGGATATTTTAAGAAGAGCCATCCGTTGCTAGTCAGTGGCACAGTAAGCACGCTCCTGTATCATCAAGAAAGTCATTGCTAGGCAATAAGTCAAAGTCACATTGCGACTGACGGTCAGTCAGTCTGTCAGTAAGTATTGTTGTCGAGCCTCATCTGGGGCTCATGACCAAATATTTATTACTGTTTGACAGTTACGGGCTTGTTTTTATGGGGCGCCCTCTCTAACGAGAGGACGGATCTGTCTGTTGTATATGCTGCTGGTCCTTGCCAGCGCAGCCATTCTCGGGTCCGAGTCCCTTGGGACTCCCGACCATATTTTACTCTCTCAGATTAGAGACTTCCCTTTTCGTCGTGGAGGCGGAGGTATTCGACCCCGCCTCCACACGGGTTTGCTAGGTAATAAATAAATACGCAACAATAGAAGAGTTGTTGAACACGGTGTTTTCTATGCGATCCGACCCGAGTCGCAAGGGCATTTCAGCAGACCATGATATAGCTCAATGGGGCCGAGTCAGAAGAAGACAGAATAGTGGCCATCATAGAACTCACGAAGCAAAATGGTTGCATAAAGATGGCATGTACTGCTATGATCGCTATAAATGATAGACCCGTCCTCTCGTCAGAGATGACGTCAAACATTGACAAAACCGCACCTCTCTGACAGTAACAAAAATCTGACCTTGAATCCCAGAACGGGCTTGACACCAAGAATGACTGTCCGACGGACTGCTGGTCGTAATATGTCTTTGACTGGAGTTAGTTAGTTGCGAGTCGATAGTTGAGGACCAGTTGCCAGATTGCACAAGAAACGGCAACGATGTAAGCAGAAGATATTGTTGAAGCCGCCACTAAGCAACGACTGCTCAAGTCTATAAAACATTGAGTCTTAGCCTATGTTGTAGTAGTTTCTTAAGTGCGGGGCTGAGTCGACCTCAGAGCCACAATGCGGCTGGAAGGTTTAGGTCAATTGAAGACAAAAAAAAATTCACCTTATCGGTACTGGAACCCGCAAACCTCCGGCTTGTAGCATAGTGCCTCAACTAACTACGCTACCGCGTGACCCATTTGCGTTCACACTTCATTCATTCATCAGTAATCTGTCAAGACCACAGGTCCACAGTCTCTTCCAAAACAGTTCCTCCACTTGATGCGATCTAGAGCTTTCTCCTTCAAATGAAGGTTTTGGTTAACGTAAGTGTAAACACATTCTTTGTAATAGCTTCAAGTTTTGTCAGCATACGAGACATTTTCGATTAAATATGAGCGAAATGAAAATATCGGTACTACATTTCAGCATTCTGTTGCCCTGGTTAACAATTTAATTTAGTCTTGAATATATGACTTCTAGAAGCATCATATATATTTTTAAAAAGTGATATGTAGCACGACCGACTCTGTGGTCCAATGGTCAGAGTTCCTGCTTACAGATCCTGAGGTCTCGAGTTCGATTCCCGGCGCTACCAGATTTTCTGAGAAGTAGTGGGTCTGGAAAGGGGTCCACTCAGCCTCGTGAGGATAACTGAGGAGTTATTTCAAGGACATAGCGGCTCCGGTCTAGAAAACTGACATTAACGGCCTTGGGGATCCGTTGCGCTGACCACGCGAAATCCTCTATCCGCTGAAGTTGGTACTAACTTCGCCGACAAGCGGCGGTCGCTCGGTCGGTATAGTTCGCTTGCGGACTCAAGCCACGGTGTTTNGCTTCGCACTGTAGCTCTTTCCGTAGTATGTGTGATGTTCCCAGGATAGCTGTTTTTTGCAGTGAATCTATGGAGTGCTTACCAGGAATTAGTTCCAAATATTCTCTCAACCCTCTCGTGACTGTACCCGTGGCTCCAATAATTACTGGTATCACAAAACATTTCATGTTCCACATTCGCTGAATTATTATTATTATTATTATTATTATTATTATTATTATTATTATTATTATTACTATTACTATTATTATTAATCTCTGGTTTAGAAAACCGAGAATAACGGCCGTGTGGATCCGCTGCGCCGACCACGCGACACCCTCTATCCGCAAAAGTTGGCACTAACTTCACCGACAAGCGGCGGTCGCTCGGTCGGTATAGTTCGCTTGCGGACTACAGGCCACGGAGTTTGTTTTGCTTTATTTGATACGTAGCCCACCAACAGTCTATGAGTACAACAAGAAGTTGCACCTTCAAGACTGTCCCTGCAAATTAAATGAACGAATTCATTTTCGATGACCAGTCACTAGAACGTAAGAACAAGTAGTGTTTAGCGAATATTTCTTCTGCGGCCGCCATGTAATTTCCTTTTTGCCCACAGAACTCTGTTTGAAAAATGAAGTTTCATTCTTGAAAACGCTTCCTCAATAGCTCCATTGTGTTTGTTGGCCCGAAGATTATCACTAATATCTCTGCGCTGTCCGTGATGAATCATAAACGCTGAATAACCGTGCCCACTAGCACTGAAGTGAAATTCTTTGCGTAAAGTTTCACGGGACGCTCTCTTACATTTCGACATTTTACAGGAAACACACTCGCACTAATGTCCAGAGCTGCCTGACCAAGGGTGGAACCACAGATCACAGCATCCAGCCACCGGAATAGAGCAACAGTAACAGTACCAGATCCATGTATTTCGTTTGTTTCTGCTCTCGGGACAACAGTATTTAATTAAACTCGGTGACGATACCAGGCTCTTTCAGAGTAAATTTCTCCCTCGAGGAACAAGTTTATGTAAGAGTACAAGGATGAATAAAAGTTGAAATCCGTAAGATTTCTTACATTCCTAATTCAACCGGCCAGGGTCCTGGGGCAAGGTACTAAACCCGAGAGTGACCCGATTAAACTGTGTCGCAATGTCGCCCTTTATATGTATATAATTATTATGTATGGGTGTGAAACTTGGTCTCTGACATTAAGGGAGGAACATAGACTGAGGGTGTTTGAGAACAGGGTGTTGAGGAGAATATTTGGACCGAAGAGAGATGAAGTGACAGGAGGTTGGAGAAAACTGCATAATGAGGAGCTTCATAACTTGTATTCTTCTCCAAGTATAATTAGAATGATCAAGTCAAGGAGGATGAGATGGGCAGGACATGTAGCACGAATGGGGAGAAGAGGAATGCGCATAGGATATTGGTGGGAAAGCCAGAAGGAGAGAGACCACTAGGCAGACCTAGACGTAGGTGGGTTTATAATATGAAAATTGATCCTAGAGAGATTGGACGGGGTCGTATGAACTGGATTGATCTGGCTCAGGATGGGAGCCTGTGGAGGGCTCTTGTAAACATAACAATAAACATTGGAGTTCCATAAAATGCTGGGAATTTCTTGAGTAAAAAGTAAAAAAATAAAGCTATCCCTGTATCAATCCGTGAAAGTCCATAGGGTTGTGAGACGTTGAGGGTCCCACATTATCTAGACAATCGGCTCAAAGATGCCACTTAGGTTGTCAGCCTTACGCGCCGGCCGCTCTTTATTCCCCAGAAAATTTATTTAATTAATTCCTGGTACTCATTTCTGTTAGAGGCTGAGTCGACCCCAAGGCCATAGTACGGCTGGAAGGATTAGGTCAATTTAAAAACTACACAATCGGCGGCTTTTCAATAAGGGCTCAGCTCCATGAAGTTAGTTAGTTAGTTAATTAGTAATCAGCCAATGAGAGGTCGGCTCTACGGATGAAACGTAACTATATCAGCGAATCAGAATATAGTTGGACGTACACTAAAAGATTGGGAATATTTATCTAATTCATTTAAATAGAGATTCAGATTGTTTCAAAACCAGACACTGGGAGCTCCAGCCGCACTCCTGCTGCGATACTGGCCTTAGAGGCTTTCCTTTATCCATTGTCTAGAACACGCGGCTATTGTCAGACCTCATTTTATTCATCTTTAGTTAATGATCATTTCAAGAAACACTGTTCAACAGAAAACATCCGGTTACGTCCAGGATGACATTACTGAAAGCTCAATTATCGAGACATCGGTTCGAGGAGATAGTTAAGTTCGCGCAGTATAATCTGATGATCGTAAAGTATGTTCGTCACGGTGACTTACTTGCGTGAAGCATCATTTATCACACAGGACAGAACTTCGCTCCAGTACATCAAACCAGTCTCTCTTAACACTGTTAGTCCAGTTCCAGTCGCTCCAGTACATCAAACCAGTCTCTCTTAACACTGTTAGTCCAGTTCCAGTCGCTCCAGTACATCAAACCAGTCTCTCTTAACACTGTTAGTCCAGTTCCAGTCGCTCCAGTACATCAAACCAGTCTCTCTTAACACTGTTAGTCCAGTTCCAGTCGCTCCAGTACATCAAACCAGTCTCTCTTAACACTGTTAGTCCAGTTCCAGTCGCTCCAGTACATCAAACCAGTCTCTCTTAACACTGTTAGTCCAGTTCCAGTCGCTCCAGTACATCAAACCAGTCTCTCTTAACACTGTTAGTCCAGTTCCAGTCGCTCCAGTACATCAAACCAGTCTCTCTTAACACTGTTAGTCCAGTTCCAGTGCCGGCTTTGCACACGGATACACGATCTCGTGTTCTCCAGAGCTATCCGAATCCTAAAACAAATCCACTTGTTATATTAAAGGCCCCTATCAACTGGGCTCATTTGAGTAAGCTTTTTACCTCAAGACGGATCAAGAATCGACTCTCCGAAACGTTGTTTTGAACAAAAAAGAAGTTCTGGAAAAACTATCACTGTTTCCTTTTGTACGACAAGGACCGCAGAGAAAATGTCGCGTCCAACTGCTGGAGGCGGTGTTGAACCAGAAGGGACTGTGCTGGCACCATGCATAAACAAAGGCACATCTTCAAGGTCACCACGAAAGATGCTTTTATTCTTACGTGAGCCTACCGGACAGATGGGAAACCGGAACAGAAAATATGTTTAACCTTTAACTTAAATGGGCGCATTCTGAGGAAACACATTTCAATCTGTCTAAAAGGAATTACTCAAATAATAATGGAACTATGTTAGCTGACAGAATGAGTCGAATTATGATTATTCCAAATGTTAATTAATTCTATATAATTAATTAAGTATATTTAACTGTTTATTAACCGACCATCCTGGCTCAACCGGTAACGCTCCTGACTTGTATTCGGAAGATAGTTGGTTCAAATCTCGGGCGGGAACCCGATATAGAGACCGAAATTTTCGTGATTTTCTTCGATTCCTCCAGACAAATTCGGAGTGGTAATCTCAGTCGGTATAGCGACAGACTACGGGCTGGACGCCATTAGTTCGATTGTGGGCGGGAATCAGAGAAGTTTCTCTTCTCCATAACGTCCAGACGGCTCTGGGGCCCAATCAGCCTCCTATCCAATGGGTACCGGGGGCTTTTTCCCAGGAGGTAAAATAGCAGTTGCGTGACGCTGACTACTCACTTCCATCTAATGCAGAGATCGAGACAGCTATAACTCCACTTCCCCATACGTCTTCATGGTGTGATACTTATTTCATATAACACAGGGAAAACTTACGTTGCGACTGCTTCCTTCCACAGACTTTCTTATTCATTGCTCATTGAAAAACATGCCGGTGGACGTTATGTAGTGTGAGCTACTGGCAGCGTTGTTAAATAATAATCACATAAAATAAATATAAAAATTACTTGAAAGAATAATATTTATTTCATTTTAATCTTATGTCCAGAGTTGTCTCACATAATGCCTAACACCTAAAGGTAAGTTAAACTATGCCTGTAACAGGCCGTGGAGGACCGTAGGGCTATGAGACGTCGAGGCCCCCACATTTTCTAGACAGATCGCGGTGAGGTTGTCAGTTTTACCCGTCGGCCGCCCTCTACCTCCAGGAAGATTCCTGGTACTCATTTCTGTTAGAGACTGAGTCAACACCAGGGTCATAGTGCGGCTGGAAGGATTAGGTGAACTGAAAAATAATCCAATGACATCGGAAATCGAACCCGCGACCTTCTGGCTTGTAGCATAGTGCCTCAACCAATTACGCCAACGCGTGCCCCTGATGTTTATCACGTAAACATCAGAAGAGGCCTGCCGACAGACGGTTTTTAGACGAAAAAGAGAGCTGCCTGAAATCACACGGTTTTGTCCACCCATGACGCCATAGGGTGCAAATGTAAAATAGTTTCTATAGTCATGCTCTCATTGAAAGGTAATACAATTTTGTTTCAAATTTTGCGTATATTACTGTGCACATTTCTTTTTATTTCAGTTTTATCAGAAATGGTTTCGTATATGTGGCTCAATATGGATATATTTCTTTCCCTTCCGTGGCGTATTGAACTTCTCGAGGATAACAAAAGGAAACGTGAGAGCGCGGTACAGACTTCTTCTCCGTCCGGTGTTTACAGTTCCCTCAAATACCTCCAGCTTCAAGACAAAGGAGTGGCAATTCATACTGGGCCAATTCAAGATGAGAGAGGTGCAGAATTTTTATCTTGGTCCAATACGGAAATAAAAATAGAAATTCACTTTTTCATTCTGTAAGCTTGAAAACAAGAGACACGCATTGCATGCGAATTGCCACCTCAAAATTCTCTTGATGTCATTGCGAACTTTCAGTCCAATATGTAAGGCTTCCCCTGTGCTTTATTAAACATCACACCACTACACAAAAGGCCTAAGCAGACAGTATAAAGTAATTATACTTATTATTTAAATGTTATTATCTTACAATATACACTCCATCTTTTGATGCATATTTTCTATCAAATTCATAGCAGAGTTTCGAAAAAGTAATTGTACGAGTTGCTAACAAGAATTTCTGGGAACTGTTCCGTTAGAGAGAGAAAAAGAAAGAAAGAAAAGAAGTTGAGAGTGGTAGTGAGACACACATACATTTAGGGGGGAGAGGTAGAATTTATATCTCCTGTTTGAAGGTTCCCAGGCAATGCTCGTTTGTCCTTCTGATATAGGTAACGCAGAACTAATCGCCTTCTTTCCTTGATACGACACGAACCTTATAGAAAACAATGAGTCCAACAATTCTTATACTGTTGTGTGTTAGTTGCCGCGATAACGTTTCTATCGAGCGGTTGCCTATCAACGACAGGGGATACACATATAGACACACAGACTGATGAGAGGGATTTATGAGGTACGCCATTGAGGTGGGCTCAGGTGCCATGATATAGATATCTGTTTCATAAGGACTGGTTCAGCCTTTCAAAAGTTTATTGGGTGGGACATACAGACAGCATGGTGATAACATAAGCGTACATTTATTTTTTTTAAAGTAAGGAAAATAGTCTAATAAGCTGTAAACGATTTCTTGTGTAAAACACGGGTATTAAGTTTCTTTATAATCAGGTAATAATAAAACGAAATGTTGGGGTTTCAAAGAAAAATGGTGATCAGTAATGGAATATAGATATTGTTGCCTTGTAAATTATATATATATGCTGTTAACTTGAAAACGACATGGATCCAATCGTAATACAGTCATCTGCCTTTTTAAATTTTCCGCACTGAGATATTCATCGCTAAAACCGGGGGACTGATGTATGAGAGTTATCATATGATTGAATGAACCGTCCGCCATTAGCTTCTCGCTTCAGCCACCAGGTGACAGCAGGTGAGAAATGACATTAGACTGTCTCACTCTGCCGTACTAACACTCCACTCTAATCTGAGTCCGTGGAAACTAATATGAATTATTGTCGCTATTGCTGAATGCAGAGAATGATGAATCACATCAACGTCCTTCATTATGTTCATGCAAAGACTACAATTTTATCATGATGACATTCATTAATGACCAACTTTATAAATGCAAGACGGAAGCCACATTATTAACCTGATTTCCTCATGTATGTAAGAAACTACTGGCTTTTGGAGTCATCATGTCCGTCCGTCAGCGTCCGTCTCCACTGCTAAGATTTGAACTGATCTGACGGATTGTTATCAAACTGGGTTTGAACATCACTCCACTAGTGATATCTGCATTTTCTAATTCCATAGCAGCGTTAACGTTATGATGGTACTCTGACGTCAGAGTGGCACTTGCCTTAATAACATACGACACTGAGGTTTTGTTTGGTAGCAGATCTTCAAAGAATATAAGACAACAAGGCTACCTCGTGAAATCTACATTTATCTTCCATTTTCTCAAAAATAAATAATGGCCAATGTTATTTTATATATCTTGGTTTATTTATATAATCATCGTAGCGTAGTTGGTTGAGGCACTATGTTACAAGACGGAAGGTCGCGGGTTCGAGTCCCGATGAGGTGGACTTTTTTCAATTGACCTAATCATTCCAGCCGCACTATGGCACTGAGGTCGACTCAGTCTCTAACAGAAATGAGTACCAGGAATATTCGGTGGGGGGTAAAGGGCGGCCGGCGCGTAAGGCTGACAACCTTACCGCCATCTGTGAGCAGATTGTCTAGAGAAAATGTGGGAGCCTTGACGTCTCACAACCCTATGGGCCTTCACGACCTGTTACAGAGATAGCTTTAATTTTTATCTTAAATTAGGAAGGTTAATAATAATATTTAACTACACGTATATTTGAATTGTAGAGAGTTTATCGCGATTTCTATGGCCCACAGTAGCTTCCAGTTGTCCCTCTAAGCCACTGAATAAAAACAATGTTCGCCCCATTCTACGCACGATTCTTAAATCAGCAAAACAGAATTCAAAGGAGGAAATAACAAAATGAAATTATAATAATACACATCGGCATACACCGTGAAATATTCAAGGGCTTTCCATAAACGAATTCACTGTTTGGACGTTGGACCCCAAAGTTTCAACACAGCTAATACCAAATCCTGCCGCTGCACCAGATTCGGAGTCACGTCTCCTTATGGTTTTCCACGTGATCGTTTTCCATGCGGATTCCGTCCAAAATCCTGTATCCATCCCCCTGTCTCCCAATACTAGCTATGAACCCGACTAAAGTTCACTATCATACCATTATTTGGTGATCTGCACAAATCATGAAGTTCTTCGTTATGAAACAGGCTCTCTTTTAAGTTGCTCGCTGGATTATGCATAGCCCTTCCTATGTATAGATATGTACCCAACATGTTCTCACAACGGTGATTATGAAGAGTTTTATCTTCTAAGATACATATCCAGGTAGCCTGTGGAAAATCAACCGAAGTTTAGAAGGACAAAGTCGTCTGAATCTTTAAAGTTAAAAAATAAGCCAAGTTAGAAACCAGCATTAAGCAGTCAGAAAACTACGCTTATTCAGTACTGAAGATGGAGGCGAAATGTTCCCTCGAAACAACGATTGACTTCCAACGGACATAAGACGAATTTTCACTTGTAATAATGAGGAGCTTCATAACTTGTACTCTTTTCCAAGTGTAATTAGAATGATTAAGTCAAGGAGGATGAGGTGGGCAGGGCATGTAGCACGAATGGGGGAGAAGAGGAATGCATATAGGGTATTGGTGGGAGAGCCAGAAAGAAAGAGACTACTGGGAGACCAAGGGGTAGATGGGTGGACAATATTAAAATGGATCTTAGAGAGATAGAATGGGATGTTATGGATTGGATTAATTTGGCTCTGGATAGGGACCAGTGGAGGGCTCTTGTGAACACGGTAATGAACTTTCGGATTACATAAAATGCTGGGAAATTCTTGAGTAGCTGCAGATTCGGCTTCTCCTCAAGAAGGGCTCAGCTCCATAAGTAAGTATTTTTTATTGTTAATGGGGTGGGACTAAGTCTCTTGTACTGCGGCCACTTCTGGCCTATTGTACCAGACCCAGATAATAGGTGAGGATAATTGTGGAGCAATTGGTGGAATGAAGATTGGCAGGAAAAACCGAAGTACTCGGAGAAAACCTGCCCCAGCGCCACTTTGTCCACCACACATCCCACTTGAGCAGACCCGAGTTGGAACCCAGGCCGCCACGGTAGGAAACCAGCGACTAACCGCTTGAGCTGTGGCGCGACCCAAGTAAATAAGAAAGTAATAATCTTCGTTGGGGAACAGACGTCAGTAGTTTTTGGCATAAAGTTCTTTATTAAAAATGGCATCCGCCTACTGTGAGACAAATTTGCAGTCCTACAGTTACACTCTGGGTAATGATGGGTTTGGTGAGCTGTTCATGTGGCAACAATGGGAAACATAACGAATGTATACCGGAATTACGGTGTAATATTGGTGACTGGGGCGGAGATTGGGGGGATGACTTTCAGATGATAGTAGGTAACATTAGGGATGAAGATGGAGGCAGAAATAGCAGACTGAGGAGCCAGTAAAACGAGACGGCTTTGCTGTTAGCGGAACTGAAACTTCGGGTTCTGTTACCACGGTTTTACTCATGCCTATACATATACTCGGCTAAATATGATATTTCTACCTCCGTGGCTTTTACTCCGCAAGCGAACTATACCGATCGAGGGACCGCCGCTTATCAGTGAAGTTAGTACCAAATTTTGTGGATAGAGGGTGTCGCGTGGTCAGCGCAACGGATTCCCACTGCCGTTAATCTCGGTTTTCTAGACCGGATGACATTTCTATCATGATGTAAATTCGAAACTTCCACCTGTCACAAGTTTTGGATATAGTACAACCATGCTTTCGAGGTGCACACTAAATCTGCATGCCATAGACGCAATAGAAACTGTGAGGAAGTGGCTTTTATAACTCAATGCCGATAAGGTGGCCATTTTGTAATGAGTACTTCAAGACAGGAACATGAAGGGTAACAGAGACCCAAACTCATCCATCCGAACATAGATAGCGCAGGCCAGCACACTTTTCTATCTCCTTCATTGGTAAGGGCATTCATTTTTCTCTTCATTTTTTGGGTGGGGGAGAGGGTGGGGAGGGTGAAAGATTCCTCTTCAGTGGAGTGTCTGACGCTGGAGCTCTGAACCTTGCTGTTGGCAAGAGGGCTGTTCTACCAGAAGTGAGTGATATGTTGTCAGGGAAGAAATGAAAGGGAACAGCAGATGAGGGTTGGCTAGCTAGTCACTTGGCAGACAACTGAGGGGTATTCGTGCTTTTACTGGCGCGGGGAGACAAACGTTTTGAATCTTGCTGCTTTCCTATTCAGAATATAAGCTTACAGTAGTACGTTTCCCTGTTCAGTACAGTAACTTGCACATGTCAGTATGTAAATTAAACTTTCAAACATAGTGGTTCCATACGTACCGCCCTATTAAACATAAAAACAATTTCTGTGCTTCATTTGATTCTCACGACTATTTCACTAAACAGTATTAACCGGTTAGTTTTTGAGGTAAGTAAAAAAAGTAAAAAGTAAAGCTATCCCTGTACCAGGCCGTGAAGGCCCACAGGGTTGTGAGACGTTGAGGGTCCCACATTATCTAGATAATCGGCTCAAAGATGGCGGTAAGGTTGTCAGCCTTACGCGCCGGCCGCGCTTTGCTTCCCAGGAAAATTATTTAATTAATTCCTGGTACTCATTTCTGTTAGAGGCTGAGTAAACCTCAGGGCCTAGTATGGCTGGAAGGATTAGGTCAACTGAAAAAATTCCAATGACCTCATCGGGAGGTACGGACTGAATTTCTATGTATTATTTAGAAAAAAATTTATATAATAAATTTTTATATATGCTCGCTTGTGGACTCGAGCCACGGGGTTTGTGTCTTTTTTTTTTACTTTTTAACTACCGCCCAGTGTGACTGATAAGAGCTGTGTTTTTAATTTTTCATCCTTTACATGTTTCGGTCAAAACGACCATCTTCAGAAGAATATTATCAACATGTATGGAAACTATTATTACTAAATCATAGGTAAATATTATATCCTTTAAATAATGCTAAGTTGTACACTGATTTGTTAAAATATCTAAAAATTATTAAACTAAGTCTGTTTACAAGTAATGTACAATATTGTTCTAAACTACAACCAATTGCGTTTTTCTCATTACACTTCTTCTCGTTAATGGAGAGCGTAGTTGGTTGAGGCACTATGCTGCAAGCCGGAAGGTCACGAGTTCACGTCCCGATGAGGTCATTGGATTTTCTTCAGTTGGCCTAATCCTTCCTGCCGCACTATGGCCCTGAGGTCGACTCAGCCTCTAAAAGAAATGAGTACCAGGAATTAATTAAATAGTTTTCCTGCGGAATAAAGCGCGGCCGGCGCGTAAGGCTGACGACCTTACCGCCATCTTTGAGCCGATTGTCTAGATAATATGGGAACCTCAACGTTTCACAACCCTATGGGCCTTCACGGCCTGTTACAGGGATAGCTTTACTTACTTTTTACTACTCTTGTCGGAAGGACGAAAGGACGATGCCTGGGGACCTTCTATCTGCTACTTCTCTCCCCCACCCCACACAATTTAGCTTCTCTCGCCTCTACAATGACTTTCGCCTAATCTTCTGCTTTGTTTTCTACTTCTCTCCCTCCCTCCCTCTCTCTCTCTCTTCAGTTACATTCTAATTGCAATGGCTTCAGTATTAAAGGATTATTGCAGTAACCTTGGACTGTCTGCCGCAAAGATTACTTTATAATTAACAAAAACTCGCTTACCGAAAATGTAAAATTTTCGAACTCTGAAAATATCGTATGAAATTTTGGGTTTTCACGGCAGTGAAAAAGAATGGATCGCTGCCTTCTGGCTTATGTCACCGTGTTATCTGACAAGAAGTCACCAGAGTAGTGGGGAAGCTTGGTTTTTAGTTAGGTTACATTTTTGCTGGTCCTCGCCAGTACAGTCATTCCTGGCTTTAGGCCTGCTCGAGATCGTGACCAAGATTTCTTTTTCTCTCCTAGATATATACGTGTTTAGACTTGGCGCCTTCTCTTCTACAAGTGGGGGGGAGGGCGGTCTTCCTGTGTAGGTGCTACGTTCATTGTGCCGCAGTTTAAGCATGAGTATATCCGGGCCGTCACAGCGCGGCACGATGCAACAAACTTAGCACCTACAAAGAACGACTGACCCCTCTTCCTCCTTGGTCCTTATCCCAATGGAAAATCAGAGCATGGATTCAGGTAAGGTGTCAATTATTTTTATTTGGGAGCCCAACAGAACTATTCGAAGAGATTGGAGACCGAAAATTTGCTGTGGTTTATATAGTTTAATAATTTATAAAATAACAATTTTTATTGATATACCAACAGAGACATTAAGTTTATAGTAGTTAATAACGAGACAATATCACAAACTCTGCCTCACGTTCCGAAGGAGTTAAAACACGGTTTAAAGGAGACCCTCAACCAATCCCACTATTCTTTTTCTGTTCCTAAATTAAAAGCATGAAGTAGGAGCCCTAAAGCTTGTATTTGTGTCGAAGTATACATATATATATCTGAGGATGGCTGTGTGTGGTCGGAACATGTTGTGACTTTACATGAAATCATGTACTAAGTGGTGATTCGATTAATATTCTGTGAAGCTGCATAGAGTACCGTGTTTCACACACACACACACACACACACATGAAGGAAAAGTTTTTCGAAGATACGTTGTAGAAAGAAAAGACACAAGCATCCTCTGCTCAATCAGTTGTTTCCGGCAAGTCTTGACTGCTTTCGAGATAATTAAACCAAAGGAAATTTTATAACGCATGCATAATGGAAATATTTTTGTGCTGACGTTGATCGCTGTTTAAGAGAATGTCAAATTTGTTCAGTCTATATAGTGAAGGTCTACTGGCTGGGTGACCGGGACTCTGTCTAAATCCCTTAACCTCTGTCTCGCGATTATCCGAACCCTACTTAAGGGATAAAAATCAGCAACGCTCTTATAAATGCATTTTTGCTAAAATATATAAGCTTAATGTAATATCTAACTTCTTTCTGTTGACACTGTAACGTGGATGACCAGAGCGCAGCTAGGTTAACGAACCTGTAAACACACGCGATACACTCGCAACAGTGGCTTTCAGGCAACGCAGCGGTAAACATTCACGCACGCAAATAGTACAAGAACGGCGTTTTCTATGTGTCTTGCGCCGCGACTGTTCCTATGCAACGACGAGGCAAATACGCCTCTACAACAATAGAGACTGTGTTTTCTGTGGGTCCGTGCAAGGAGTTATCTTGAAGACAAATGACGCTACAGGAATCAGTTGAGGGTTCAGCTGTGGAGTGTTTACCGGCGGGCAACGGAAGCGGAAGAATCTCCATTGCTAAGATTTGTTTAATGAAGACATGACAGATGAGTAGCCACTGTGGAGAGCCGTTACCAAGTAAAGACTAGTGGAAATAAACTGAGAAGACTTAGTGTTGAGTGATTTGCAGTGTGGAAATCGGCAATAGTGTAATAATTGTTTGTAGTTACGACCTGTAAGTTTGAAATAAACCGATTCACCAATCCAAACCCGCGTCTTGGTCACTGTGACACGTGACAATACTAATCAAGGCAGTCATTATGATGAATGCGAAAATAATTTTAAAAGTAGAAATAGAGAAGAAGCGGATAATTGCCTTCAGGATACCAGTTAATGCTTCCAGGAAAACTGTCTATTTAAGACAACTGCAACCTTCTTCATTAAGTAACATACACGTCAAGCTAGATTAAGTTTATACTGTATTTTATATATATTAAGTTATGTTTCTCATGTGCATTCCATTCCAATATTCTCGGCCTCGATCTTAAAGAGAATGCGGTGCCCTTGAAACGTCGAAATAATAATCTGGCATAAAACTCGCTGTGCCATAAAGAAGAATAACACGCAACTACGAAGTACCACGCAAAATACCTGAACTGTTTGAATAAACATTTATTTGCAAATTACAAAGAATTTTGCAACGAGCAGGTTGACTGACACGATAGCTCTTCTGACTTGTATTCAGGAGGCACTCAGTTCGAATCTCGGCTAGGACACCGACATTTCTCATTGAGGTTTCTCGTAGATTTTTCTCAGTCCATCCAGAGAAATATTAGGATATAATCTTAAATTCAGACACTTTTGCTCCCTTTCGAATCCTTTCTAGTTTATTCCTCACTGTTATCTAAACGACAGCGTCGTTAGATAGGCTACAAATACATACGTAAAGAAATATACCAAAAAATTTGGTCTCCCCTGATTTACTTGGTCCGGATCCAAACCACGTCCTCTATATCACGTCACGCCTTCTGTCCACCTCAACTAGAAGTCAACCCCAGACAGACCTATGACCGAGCCTCTGTTTGGGGATACTTTGGAATTCCCCTGCCTCCACCATGTTACAGTCCGACCGACCAACCAACGTGGTTAGAATTCCTGAAGCGAGTTGACACACACTATTCCAATCATGGCTGACAGTCATGATAACCCGTCCTGTGTGGCGGAGAACAATTCTGTCGCGTGTGACGTAATGCATTGGATTTGTTTTAGTGTCGTTCCTAAAAGGACAGGACACAAAAACCACACAGTGCTTTGAATGGCCTAGTTTCATCCGTGCAATTTCCGTAAGATAGCTGCAGACTCTCTCAGCCTTGGGACGGTTACCCTTTTAGTCCAAAGCTGTAAATCTCTATCAGCTTATTTCTGTGTTTTAAATCGTAGTAATCTTGTGGTAAAATAAAATTACACTTGTACGTAATTAAAAGGGAGCCGGGATAGCTCAGTCTGTATAGCGACTAGCTACGGGATGGAAGGTCTAGGGGTCGAAGTTCGAGTCCCGGTAGGGACAAGAATTTTCTCCTCTTCACGTCATCCAGACTGGCTCTGGGGTCTACCCAACCTCCTATAAAATGGGTACCGGGGTCTATTTCCCCGGAGGTAAAGCGGCCGAGGCGTGAAGCTGACCAGTCACCTCCAATTAGCGCCGAAGTCAAGAAAGTGTGGATCTATAAATCCATTCCCCAATAGGTCTTAATGACGTAGTGCTTAATTAGTTAAGCACAGGAACAACTTTACATTTTTACTAAGCATCACGCCAAGAAGGCATACACGGAAGTGAGTTTGTAGCTCCACAATTTTTTGCATCGACACTCGATGAAGGTAAATGGTCAACTTCATACTCCTGTCGCACAATTCCTGGGGATACAGTCCCCAGGACCCCTCAGAACGTACTGGTTAGGAGGCTGGATGTGCCCCAGAGTTTGTGTGGACTCAATGAAGAAGAGAAAACTCTCTAGCCCCTCCTGGCATCAAACCCTGGCCGTCCAGCTCCTGGTCTAGTAGCCGTTCCGACCGAGCTTTCCGAATACGGTTAGGTAGGTGATTTAACATAAGAAATGAAAATGGCGGAGTTATTGTCACGTATGTAGGGAATACATGCACAAGAAATTTTAGTCCGAACACTTGCATGAACCCAGGCAAATTTCATGATATGTCACATGTCCGGGCTTTCGTGACTGGAAATAACGGGTTCATGATTGGATGACTGGATTTATTAACAACTTCGTTTAAAATTCCTCTTAATCACAATCAATTATAGCGGTATCCTTAATCTACCCACTTCACAAATCACTCGGACATGCTCCATTCTCATCCTCGTTGTACTCCTTCGTACTCCATACTCTCTGTCCTGAGTCTGAGTCTCTTTTTATGACCGACGGTCAGTCGGCCAGTCTGTCTTGGCATAAAGCACCCATCTGGGACCTGCGACCAGATCTTTATTATTGTTTCTGTGGGCGCCTTCTCTGACGAGAGGACGCGTCTGTCTTTTGAATATGCTGTTGGTCCTTGCCAGCGCATTCTTTCTGTAGTCCGAGACGCTTGGTACTCGAGACTATATATTACTCTCTCAAATTTGAAACTTCCCTTTTCGGCCTCCTACGACTCGCAGGGTCACGGTGGAGGTATTCGAACCCTCCTCCACACGGGCCTCATTCATACTCTACTCTGAGTTCTCAAAGTCAAAGTCACATCACGACTAACGGTCAGTCAGTCATTAATTCTTGGTGTCGAGCCCCATATGGGGCTCATGACGAGATATTTATTGCTGTTTGACAGTTACAGTCTTGTTTTCGTGGGGCGCTCTCTCTGACGAGAGGATGGGTCTGTCTTTTGTATATGCTGCTGGTCCTTGCCAGCGCAGTCTTTTTCGGGTCCGAGTTCCTTGGGACTCGCCACCTGTTGCCTTATATTGGTGTGAAACTTGGACTTAGACATGGATTGAGGACGCTGGAGGAGCCTGCACAAAGAGAAACTTCACAATTTGCAGGCCTAACCTTCACCAAATATTACTAGGTCTACGGTTATCAGAGCAAGAACAGAAGTGAAATGCAAGCAATAATACCCATTTTCGTTGAATAGCCCGAAGATAAGATACCACTTATAACGACAAGTCTTAGTTAAAGGGATAATACTGTAGCATATAGACCCATTGCTAAGTAATGATTCTGTAAATAATGTCCGTTGCTAGGCAACAGAATCCCATCAAGGGCCAATGGATTGGCTGGAAAGCGGTTTGTACGCGGTCGGTGCTGATGGCTGCGCACGTAACAATGGATACAGCAACACAGGAACGGTGTTTTCTCTGCGATACGTGCCGAACAGAGAAATGAATCTCTGGGATATATAAAAAGAGAGTAATTTGTTGGCCAGTAGAGCGTGTGTCAGCTGTCAGTTCTACGAACTAAATATATCCTGAGTTTCACGTCCAACTCTTTTCCTGGTACATAAGATGCTATGTGGTCTGCGTAGTTATTGAACGTCGAGTGTTGTATGAACATAATCACGAATGATAAAGTGTTACGGATTTGGGAGGAAGGACTCTCTTTCTGGGTGTAAAACCAGGATAATCCATTAGAATTCCGGCCATACTGTCATCGCATTTTGTTAGTGAAAGTTCAAGCTCTTTCAGTATATTGATATTCTCTTGTTCCAAATATTTATTTTGAAGCTGAGTTTTGCAGTGGAGCATCTCAATTTTACATTCTGAGAAGGTGATTTGCCTGTAATGGCCTTCGGGAATTGTAACCAGAGAAGCTTTTGGTTTCATACGGATCTGAAATAGTTCATGGGAGACTTAAATACTGCGAAAAGAAATAATTGATTATTACAATCTGTGTATTTTAATTGTGGTTTAAAATTAAATATTTTCCATTAATTTTTTTTCAATTTTGGTGAAGTTCATGAATATATAAATTATTTCTAAACTAATAAATTTGATCGAGGGAGCCAGGATAGTATAGTCGCATGACCGAGGGGTTGGAGTTTGAGTCCCGGTAAGGTCAAGAATTTTCTCTTCTCCACATCGTCCAGACCGGCTTTGAGATCCCCGCCAACATCCTACCCAATGGGTACCGGGGGCTCTTTCCCCGGGGGTAAAGCGGTCGGGGCGTGAAGCTGATCACTCGCCTCCAGCTAGCGCCGACGTCAAGAAAATTTGGATCTATATATCCACTCTCCCATGCGTCATCATAAAATTGTGCTTAAATAGTTAAGTACAGGGACAATATACCACTTTCCCTTTTTAATTGGCTCGAACCAGAGGAGTCGGTCTCTGCAGTTTCTGAGAAGTCGTGTTCCTTGACACAAATAAAAAATATGAACTTCAACTCTTTGTATCGCGAAGCGGATAAAGGGGATATGACCATGATAACTTCTTGGGAGACCAGGCGCGTCATTTCTGAACACAAGCCCAAGATTTCAGAGGGAGATATTCTCTGTCTTCATCATCAAAAAATGATGTACTGCGGAAGTATTAATGGTTATACAGGATATAACTGAAAGTGTGGGAAAATTTGGGCAAAAGTTCCATGTACCGAAACAAGAAAAATTATCCATATTGTGGCGTATAGAACGGTTGTTAGGAAAAAGACTTCGAAACAAACAACTAGAACAGCCGTTGTTATGCAATAGGCAAATCGTTTCTGAGCAACGGCTCGGTAAACACGTTCCCGTGGAAACGAACAGGCACGCAACAATACAAAAAATGGCGTTTCCGACATCGTCCGCGCGGAGGTATTATAAGGAAGACAGCTGGGACAATCGAATTAATTGATTGTTGGCAGAACAGTTGAGCTGTGCAAGGGAGGCTTAGAAGAGATGGCTTTGTAGTTGAGTGAGTTGGGTTAAGTTATATATGGGCGGCTGTGACAAACAGGACCTGAATGCGGGAAACTGAGGAATGTTCACTGTTAGAAGCCGTTTCCAGGAAGCGTCTAATGAAGACTGAGAAGACTTACCGTGTAGTGATTTGTGAAGTGTGGAAGTCAGCAATAGTGTTACAGCAATTTGTAGTTACGACTTGTAAGTGGTCACCAAATCTATTCACTAATCCAAACCCTGACTACAGTTACTCCTAAATATGTGACAATATCAGCATGTTTCCGGAAACATTTAATTTGTGAGTTTAGCTGAAAGAATGCACGATGGAACTTCGGCACATGTTAGCCATGCTGTGTGAGATGTTCTCCACGCTCGCCAGATTTGAATTCTCTGCAATTTACCAGTGGAAACACCTAAATACCCTTGCGTATGCGGCTCCTGTTGACAACGAAGAGGCATTTCACCGTCGCATTGTGGATACCTGTCAGACTATCCGCAGCGATCCCTGCATCTCTGAACGGATGCGGCGCTCCATGGTGGGACGTGTCTAGGCGTGCATTGAGTCTCATGGAGGACATTTTGAGCACTTATTGTAAATGTGCTCCTTCAGCTGTAACTCAAAAATTAAATGTTTCCGGATATTTTTCCTTGTGTTTGCATGTGGAACTCGTGTCCAAAGTTTATCTGCACATTTCAATTACACCCTGAATATAGGGAGTACGTTTCAGGAACCTTATGGCACTTGAAGGTGTCAGAAGTATACATGAAATTAACAGACAGCTGGAGGCTTACTGTTTAATAAAATTATGTAATTCATCTGTTTCTTCGTCACTCCCTCGTACCGATAGAAGTGAAAATTTGATAAGTTTTCTGGGAGGCTTGATGTTTTGACAGCGATGAAAAATGATCAAATCTTCCTGGGTGACTAGCCGAAACAGTTCGGATTAGAATTCCAAAGTTTCGGGGACCTTCCCTATATCAATCATCAGGGAATGGTGTACTGATTAATCGTATGATCGAGGCTAACCCGGAGAAGGTCTTGGAAACGTTTGAATTCTATTCCGAATTGACGTGGATGATCATACAAGAAGATTTTATCACCTTCAATCGCCATAAAAACTTCAAGTCTCTCAGGAAAATAAGCAAACTGTGTGTGACTTCTGCTGGTGTGGACGAGTACTCGTAAGAAGAAAGAGATCTGAGGTATAGAATTTCGTTTAAAGCAGTAACTCTCCAGCTGTCTCATAACTCGTGTGTACTTGTGCTGTCCATAACGTTGGACTGATAAGCATAAAAAGAGAAGTTACTTGGTTCTGTGAGTGGTATTGTCGGTAGTCCGTCAGATAGCAAGGCTGGCTGTTGAACAATCAATACTGGACTGAGCTCTGCACCGAGGTACAGGTAAGCGAGGTCAGGGCGTGTACTTGCTGATCAGAATAGTTCAGCAGTCAATTTAATTTGTCTTATTTCACGGATATAATTCGTGCTGCATGTGTCTCGAATGTTTAGGACACATATTGTCAAGCGTTTTAGTGACTATAGACGGGGTTTCGTTTGGTGAATAGCTTTATTGACCACTTACAGGTCGTGACAACAAATAACTATAACATTATTGATGATTTCCAGGCTATAAATTACTCCTCACTAAGTCTTGTCAGTGTACCTTTACCAGGCTTTACTTGGGAACAGCTCTCAGAAATTGCTATTCTTCTGCAGTGTTTTCGCTAGACATTTCCCCATAACGAATCTTAGCAATGGATATTCTTCTGTTGCTCGGTGGTTAACACTCCACAGCTAAACCGTCAACTCCTCTATAGCGCCAATTGCCAAGATAACTTCTCGGGAGGACACAAGGAGGGGCTGCGCCATAGCTCAAGCCGTTAGTCGCTGGCTTTCCACCGCGGCGGCCCGGGTTCGACCCCGGGTCTGGTCGAATGGGATTTGTGGTGGACAAAGTGGCGCTGGGGCAGGTTTTCTCCGAGTACTTCGGTTTCCCTGCCAATCTTCATTCCACCAAATTCTCCATCATCATAATCATCCGGGGCAGGTACAATAGGCCAATTTGTGGCCGCCGTACCGAATGAACCCAGCTGGAATGGTCCAAAGAGAAAACACAACCTCTCTCTCGTCGAGGCATGTTTACCGCACCATTGCATAGCAAAGATCGAGGCGCGGACCACATTAAAAACAGCATATCTATTGTTGAGGTGTTTTTATCGCGGGCACTTGTTTAACAAACCGTTGCTTAGAAAGGGGTTGCGTAACCCCGTTTCTCTACTATTGCGTGCTTGTGTTACTTACAACGGTTTTCTCTCTGGCTCCACAGTTCTAGCATGGGCAAGCACACCACAGTATTTTCACTGGGAAAATGTGCAATAGGGAGCTACCCTAATTTGTATTACTTTTGTTACTGTTTGCAGCAGGAGGGACGGCCTAGGATATATAGTGCATTTGGAGAAACGAGAAATACCTACATGTTCGTCTAACTTCAAGAGGGTATGAAAATAAAGCATGAAGGTTATGAAACTCATTCATATAAAAATGTTTAAAACGTTCCGCCTAATAATTTGCAAATAAATATTTTGATGGATATTTTCATAATATGCATAAATATAGAATGAATATCATTATTATACATTTAAATTTGAAAGGCGTTCACCATTAATACTTATTTTAAGTTTAAGCAAGCTGTTTGTAAACATAAACGAGACGGAACGCTTGACGCTAGAAATGTTAACAAACAATGCCCAGAGTTAAAAATATGAGACAACAATACAAGAATAAAAAATGTAATGCAAATTTACCTCTATGAAATTTTAAGTTTGAGCTTTAGAAATAAGGCAAATATGAACATATTCTGTCGTGAGGTAATGAGCCTTCGATTTCCATAAAATGGGGAATTTTTTTGGAGTAATTATTAGGTTTTCAAGAAGGACTGTACTCCATGGAGTTAGTTCATTTATGGGTAATTTAACACGCTCTGTACAAATCACACGTCATCGAATTTTGGGATTATTAGTAAATAATGTAATGGGACGGAAGGAAACACCTGTGGCCTAATTTGAATTACTTTCCCAGAATTCTCGTGAATGGACCACGAATATCATGTAAGAACGGTCGGTTTCCCGCCCGAGATTTCAACTCAGGACCTCTTCAGAGCCACACGCTTATCACCCAGGACCAGAATGATGATTGAGAGGCTTATAGTCATTCACCTAGTCAAGGCCACACAAAGTATTCCAAACAATAAGAAGGCCGTTCGAAAACACTTTGCTTTACAATTTTTATTTCTTTCCATTATAATTATCATCCTCTTCAGCATTAAGCCTCTTGAGACCTGCTGACAATACCAAACGGAATCCTTCCATCGTTTCAGAAAACTTCGACAGCTTCTTTCTCTGTGAGGAAGATAGTTTAAAGCCTTTTGTCGTATCTTGTCCCGGCTCATCCTCGCAAAATGCTCTTTGCTGTTTCTTTCTGTACTGTACTACAAATTGTGTTCGTGATACTTTGTTCTCCCATAGTTTCTTCATTTCCTTTGCGGTCCCCGTTCTTGTATCCCGCAGTTCTCCTTATGATTCGCTGTCTTTTGATATCAGTCTTTTCTCATAATTTCTTCCTTGGACCTATGTATCGTTGTTTTCACTCATTCATGGCATTAGTCTTGACTATGTCTAACTAAACAGCCGGTCACAGTAGCCGCGCGGTCTAAGGCACGAACTGTCTTCGCTCGCTCGGACGCTGGGATCGTGGATCCCACTCAGATCATGGATGTTTGGTATGTGTATGCGTTTATTCTGTGTTGGTGTTGTCCTGTGTTTAGGTAGCGGCCTTGCGACGGGCTGATCACTCGTCCAAGGAGTCCTACCATCTATGGAAACTGATTACCTAACTGAAAAAGATGGCAGAGCCCTGAATGGGCTTTAAAAGTCATTGAAAAAAGCTCTGGTTAAATGCTTGCCTGAAAGTTGGGAAGGCCTAACGAAGAAGGCGTCGGTCCGGAAGCAGAACCCAGTCTTATAGACCTTTAAGCTAAGAATGATTCTACAGGAAATTCTTCTTCTTCTACTTTGACGGACTAGGCTCTCTGGCCTTTCCCATTCAGAATTACTTCTGAAATCATAAATCTTACAGATAGCTGATAGGTCCCGTTAAATGAGGGATCATGCCGTCATAAGCCCACCACCTACGGACGACAAGGCAAACAGACAAAACGAAGACATACATCCATGCCTCGAGTGAATTTCGAACACACGATCCCAGAGTTCGAGAGGGAGGAAAATTTTTGGATGTTACACAGCACGGTCACTGTGATCGTCGTTGCAAAAAAATGTTTTGTTTTTTTTTCATTACTTGTATCGCGATTGTACTATTGTACCAGTGTAAGAGCCCATTTAAATTCATTTTTATCACTTTCATACATTTGTCTCGTCCACTCCGCCTTTCTCAGTTAAAGTAATTAACTGAATTTTATAAATATCCTTCCGACATCACCGTTGGAAACATAAAGTTTCCATCTGCGTAAGTACACAGAAACTACTATGGCGTGAGAACGGCTTATATATACACAGTCAAATGACACACAAACATAGTCAACTCCGTGGCCTGTAATCCGCAAGCTAACTATACCGATCGAGTGACCGCTGCTTGTCGGCAAAGTTAGTGCCAACTTTAGCAGATAGAGGGTTCGCGCGGCCAGCGCAACGGATCCCCACGACCGTTAATCTCTGTTTTCTAAACCGGAGCCGCTATTTCCTTGAAATAACTCCTCAATTATCCTTACGAGGCTGAGTGGACCCAGTTCCAGACCCACTACTTCTCAGAAAATCTGGTAGCGCCGGAAATTGAACCTGGGATCTCTGGATCTGTAGCCAGGAACTCTGACCACTAGACCACAGAGGCGGTCAAAAGTCACGTATTGTGTTTACTCGTCAGTAGAGATTTTCGACTTAAGAAGGAGTGCTGATACGGTTCATCAGAATATGGCAAGTCTAATGTTTATGGCCAAGTGTGAAGCTGTAATGTGCGAAATGCTATTGTCTTATGGTTAGACACTCTGTTTTCTTACATGCTATTGGACCCCGCTGTATTATCTATCAAACCGTTTTGTTTTCTTGTGTTCTTTGTTTCCGCTTTTACACATTAATTTTTGTTCTAGACAGTAGCTTACAGACCCCCCTTAATTCTTAGAACAGTTTTGGAAATCCAATTAGACTCGAGGAAACATATGGCTGTGTCAGTGTATATAGATAGGCACTATTTCTTCGAAGGGAAAGACGTTGCTATGGAAATAGATATATTTCCTTCGGTTGACTAAATCTACGCAATAAGTCACTCGAAGAAAAAGATAAAAACTTTTCTTTGGAATAATACAAGAGCAGAAATCTAGGTTAGAATAACTTTCGGAAAACAAAACGGAAAATGTCTAATATAAATATCTCAGACTGCAAAGTCTCCATCTCAAGTAGAATAGACAAGATTCGGTTTGGTTGCGTGTTTCTTGAAAATAGTCCTTCTGGATAAGGCAGCTTGCAGAATCTTCGCATATAATGATAGCTTAGAAAATTTTATAAAAACTTTTGTATCGTATATACCTACTTTAAAATTGTCAGTCATGAGCATAATTCAATGCAGTCTTGACTATCTGAATTTTTAATCATTCGGGACTCTTCTTAATTGCTGTGAATATGAAAAATGTTCTTCAGTTACTACAGTGTATAAGGATTATAGGTAAAGAAGAAGAAATTTTATGGTTTAACCGTCAATCAGAATTCTTGATCCCTTCATATGATTAGCATATCATTTATAATTTTGAAAATAAGGTATGCCGTCTATTTAATACAGCTCGTTGTATTCATAGGCTTTATTTAATTTTCCTTTACTGAACATGAGTTACTGACTCCTGTGGTATGCAAGACGATAATATCGGGTTAGTTCTCAAAGAGGCATGAGTCAAGAGGAATATTAATTTGTTAGATTGCCAAGATTTTAAAATAAATTTATTAAGTATAACATTATTACTTTATTGTTAAATACTGTTAGTTTTCGTATAACCAGTGTTATAACTGTTTGATAAAATGAGGTAATACTGGGTTAGTTTTAAAAACGACGTGAGTCACGAAGGAAAAATAATTTGCTGCAAGGCAAGTTTCTGAAACAAAATTAAGTTAAATATAAGTTCCAATGAATGTGCAAGGAAACACATTAATTCACCTATACGAAGCGATCTGTGACTTGAAGTAGTACCAGTAACCATAAGATAAACTTTCTGTTACTCCTGTAAAGTTTGGTTTCATCATGTCTTTCTCAAAATAAACAACAAAAGCGTTCGGTATTGTAGTCGGGGAAACCTGAAGGTAAGTCATGGGGAGAAGTAGGCATGGATAGGAGAATAATATTAAAATATATCTTAAAGAAAAGGGTGTGGATTTAATTTAACTCACTCTGAACACTGCTCAATGGCAGAGTTCTGCGAAGACGGTAGTTCAGTTTCATGTTCCATAGAAGGCGGAAAATTTTCAGACCAGCAGAGATATCATTAGCTTCTCAAGAAGGTAGTTATGTCATCATCACTGGCGAGACAGCCCTTTTTGAGTCACAGCCTTCCTTAGAAGATTCTACAACATTTTATCCTGTTTCTACTTCTATGGATTTCTAAAAAAAAAATTAAAGAGCAAGGTAATGAGCCTTCCGTCCAACCCCCAACCTGGAGGACCAGGTCTCTGTACGTATACCTCCCAGTGATAGGGTGTCCCAGACACCGGGTTCCCTTCTCATCGGCCTTCTGCGGCTCTCAGGACTATGGTGGAGGTAATCTAGTCCGCCTCCACACAGGATTAATTACGATTCACTTTTCCATGTATCCTTTCTATGGCATTAATACTTTTTGCTCATTCTCAAACTGCGAATTATGCTTCCTTGACAGTCACATATTCACTCCTAAGAGGTCCTCTATACAAATGAACGGCCGTCAGAGGAGAGCTGCTCAGACCAAGCAGAGCTTATGCCTATATATAAGGCTTAAGACAAGGTTCTTCATAATGGCAACACCCTGTAGAGAGAAGTAGTTCATGTCATGCTGAGCTCAAGATTTTTCCAAGAGAAATATACTGAGAGGGTAAAGGCATGTTATATATGAGTGCACGTCTTTTCAAAACGCGCTCTTTCCATATTTGCCTTTCCCCGTAGACCTGATCTTATTCGTTTCAGGTAGGAATTACTGTAATCGTTTCGTCTTATCTGCCCTCTGCTGAATTCTTTTGGAAGATACGGGTTCTAGGAATCGGTAAGCAAATGTAACAGGCAGGCTATTTTACGGAAAGCTAAGCAGAAATGAATTCATGCCTACAATATCATTATTTTTGTAACAAATTAAGCACTTAAAGCCATAGAAGTCAGTAATAGTAATTTTATTTGGGCCGATGGATTTTCAGTGTTGAAGCTGAACAAAATTATTGTAATTTCTTAGTAAGATCTAAGAGTTTCTGACGACGGTACATTAGTACAAATATTTTTTTTTGTTTCTCTGCGAATTTACAATCTACTCACTACAGAAAGGAGCAATAAGTAAATTGCTTAAAGTAGGAACGTGAGTAGAGAATCAACCAGCGTCGATGCTCTTAAACACAATTGATGCTAGAATTTATTGCTTAACCTAATTTTGTTTTTACGGAAGGTCGGATGGCCACTGTCTCTTCAGTCTCCGTACAACGTTTGGAGGGTTTCTTAATTCTTCAATTAATCTGTTGTCGTGTCCTTGTAGTCGTTGTTTGTAGAGTAGAGCTAATCTTCGTATCTCGTCTGTTACGTATGGGACTTGCAGGTCGTTGTGGAGCGTCCGGTTGGAGACGTACCAGGGTGCGTTGGTGATTGTTCGTAGAATTCTGGACTGTAACCTTTGGATGATTTGTGTATTTGATGTCTTTGCACAGCCCCACAGTTGAACTCCATATGTCCATATAGGTTTAATTATGCATTGTACAAATATTATGGGTTTTTAGATTATTCATTGCCTTGTCTTTATCTAAAACCCGTCCCCTTTATTTTCAAAACGCAGCGTTTCGGGGGGATAATTCTCTCTGAAGACGGAGACAGAATGTAGTCTCCGAAACGTTGTGTTTTGAAAAATAAACAAGAAAGTTTTTAGATAAAGATAAGAGATGGATATTGTCCAAAAACATAAAATTTGTATTGAATGAATTTATGGTTTTAGTCCGCAAGCGAACTATACCGACCGAGTGACCGCCGCTTGTCGGCGAAGTCACGAGGCTGAGTGGACCCCGTTCCAGACCCACTACTTCTCAGAAAATCTGGTAGCGCCAGGATTTAAACCCTGGATCTCTGGATCTGTAGGTAGGAACTTTGATCACTAGGCCACAGAGGCGGTCAATACTTGTATTACAATTTCTTTTCTTTTTCGTCCTCTTCCCCTTCTGCCATAATCGTATGGTAAAAATAAAGGACTACAAATCGCTAGAGCAGAAGGGGACATTTATTATTGAATGGAAATGTAATATTAAATTGTGTTACATCAGAAACACTTTATAAACTTTTTCTTTTCCAAATAGAAGCGGTAGATATTAAAGATAAGTAGATAAGTAGTCTTTGCTCGCTCGGATGCTGGGTTCATGGGTTCAGGACATGGAAGTTTGGTGTGTGTATGTGTTTATTGTATGTTTGTGTTGTTCTGTGTTTAGGTAACGGCCTTGCGACGGGTTGAGCACTCGTCCAAGGAGTCCTACCGTCTGTGTAAAAGAGAGTTTGAAACTGAAAAAGAGGCCAGGGCCCTGAGTTACTTTTATAGTGAATTCAGTCGATCCTTTTAATAATATTCCACGCCACAAAACTTAGAGTGCGGTGGAGGTTTAGCTTCACGCATTCTTAACATCTGTACTAGATTGATTCGAAGTATCAGCTGCGCGTTCCGGCCGCATTACCACCGATAAAAGAACCTCCGAAATGGTTATATATTCCTATAGGAGAAATGCTGGACAATACTAACTCTTCGGGGTTTTTCGCTCTGTTCTTTAACTCACAGTACGTGCTACTAATCACAGCCAGTACAGTTGTTTTGAATGTTACTGTACTTATACGGGAACATTTGGTCGGATGAAGAAAATTTATTACCTGTAAGCTCAAATGCGCCCTCGTGCTGTGAATATCCCACCGAGAGTTAAAGGCTCTTGGGGGTTGGTATCTTTCATTTAGGTGCTCCAATAACACAGTGCAGCCAACATCAGCAGGGGGAACTGCTACAACGACCTTGTGTGCATCCCCGCGAAACTTTATTGAGGGCTTCGACCTCGGAGAGAGGGGGGTAATATTGCCTTGACTCGTAAACTTCAAGTAAACAATGAAATTAAATGGTCCGAAGCAAATCAACAGTAGCACTGATGCTGGGATAGTACTTGAATTAGGTCATGGCCACTTCCTTTAAAATTCTTTCCAGTACGTCCACAAAATTACAGACAGCGTCGTAAAATAGGCCACAATAAAAGTAGTACTGGTAATGAGACAGATGTGACATCGAAACATTTCAACGTTACTCTATGTGTATTTGGCCGTTTATTCTGTGTTATGCGGTATGCACAAAATTTACTCTCCCATTTTAGTCTTTGGAAATATCAGAATTTGGTGTATGTTGGTTATGTTTATTCGTAGGGCAAAAATACAAATAACATAAAGAAAAATAGAGAATCACAGGGCCTATTATGTAACTTCATTGTCTTACGAGAATAGAATTAGAACATACAAAACTATAATTTTGCCTGGTGCTCTGTATGGATGTGAAACGTGGTCTCTGACATTAATAGAACATAGACTGAAGGTGTTCGAGAACAGGGTGTTGAGGAGAATATTTGGACCGGAGAGATGGAGTGACGGAAGGTTGGAGAAAACTACATAATGAGGACCTTCATAACTTGTACTCTCATCCAGGTATAATTAGAATGATCAAGTCTAGGAGAATTAGATTCACAGGGCATGTAGCACGAATGAGGCGAAGAGGAATGCATATATGATATTGATGGGAAAGCTAAAAGGAAAGAGACTATGAGAAGACCATATGAAGGTGGGTGGATAATATTAAAGCGAATCTTAGAGAGGTAGGACAGGATATTATGGAGTGGATTGATCTTGCTTAGGATAGGGACCAGTGGAAGGCTCTTGTGAACACGGTAATGTACCTCCAGGTTCCATAAAATACTGGTAAGTTCTTGAGTGGCTGCACAATTAACGGTTCCTTAAGAAGGGCTCAGCTCCATGAGTGATGTGTTGTATGAGAATACGACATCCTAGTACACAATAATAGGAGAAATAGNTGACAATATACAAGATTGTAATCTTGAGAGAAGAAGGGTAGCAGATCCGTTTCTCTTGTGCGGTAAAAGGAAATTTTGGTTTCTTGTTCCAGTAAATTTTTGTCGTTCAACCTAGAAGCCAGTAATTCAGAAGCTTCTTTTGACAGGTTGAGATCTCTGATGAGGTCATTTAACTCATCCTGGTTAAAACGTTGAGGGATTGACGACATCCCTTCATAATCATTGTCACCTTCATTACAATCAGAAGGGTGATTAGAGGGAAAATACTCATCCTCACAGAGCTCTGGTAGCTGGTGAAACGTTGGGATCGGTACTTCCTCTGAGTGAGGAACTGGGCGTCTTGCAGAGGCTAAATCAGGATAAGTCCACTTGCTACGGTTGTTTCGATTGATTTTGGGAACTCAGTGGACAGCAGACTGACAATAGGGCAAATATACAGGAACCAATCCTTGCATATGAGATTTAGAACTGCACAAAATACAATTAGAACTGCACATTTTGTGTAGAACTGCACGTTACAAAAACGCTGATCTAAAAAAGTAGAGCTGGTAGAGAAAAACTGATTTTATATTTAGATTCAGCGCCTTAAATATAACTAAAATTAGTTCTAAAATCCTAGACACCAAAAAAAAAATTTTTTTTTGTAGGCCTGTGTAATAGATCTTAAAAGAATACGATAACTGAGCATGGCGACAGGCTATGGACTGGAATGCCGGGGTTCAATTCTGGGTAGGATCAAGGGATTTTTCTGTTCTCCAGTGTGTCCAGACAGGCTGTGGGTTCCACCCGTATTCCTGTCCAAAGGGCACGAGGGACTCTACTCCCGGGAATAAAGGGACTTCAGGAAAAGACCACTTACCTCCATCTAGTGTCAAGGTCAAAAATGGTGGAGCTATACCTTCACTCCACCACACGTCTTCGTGGCATAGTGCTTAATTAATTAAGCAGTTTATCGTTATTTTTAACCGTTTTATCTGGCTCAGGGTAGCAGTGCCAGCAGCGATTGTAAATGACAGACCCACCCTCTCGTCAGAGAGGATGTTACATAAGGACTATGAGCGCAAATGTTCAGTTGAAAAAATCGCAGGCAGTGAGTCTCAAGGGTGCTTGCTGCCAAGACGCACTGATTGGATGTAAATTACTAGTCGTAAAGTAATTCTGACTCTGACTCTTTGAGTGCTCTGTTGAAAGCCGGGCTGCGAAGAGTAGACCAAGAGGTTGGTGTGAAATGGCCGCCAGCCCAGGAGGTAGTCAGTTGAAAGTCAGGCTGTAAAGAGAAGACTTTATGTGTGCTGTAGTTACAGTGATATTTGGAGTGGGTAATTCAGCGAGACTGTTGGAAAGGAGCAGCAAACCAGAGCGGACTTCAGAACAGAAGCAGAGGAATATAAGTTGTTAGAAGCCGTTACCAGGAAACGTCTAGTGAAGACTAAGAACACTAGTGTGTGTGCTCTGTGAGGGGGCCCATACATGTACGAGTCTGGCTCGCGAGTCCGGCTGGGCGAGCTTGACTCGGGAACCTGGCTCGGATTAATTTCACCACAAACGCATAAGCTGACTCCCTACTTTGCGACCCACACACGGATGAGTTTGGCTCATTGGAACCCGAGCCGAGTCGGACTCGCGAGCCAGGCTCGTACGTGTATGGGCCCCTTAAAGCGCGGAAATAGGTGATGGCGCTATAATTATGTGTAACTACGAATTGGGTATTGAAGTGGTCAATAAATCCAATATCCAATATAAAATCCAGTCTATAGTCACTCTAACACGTGGGAATATGATATGTGCTTATATAGAGTGATACAGATTTCAAATTTCTGTCAATGTCTAAATTAATTTCCAAAAAGATCTCTTCAGCATGGTACAGAGATCAAAGATCTATTCCAATTAGATCCTAGAAGTCATTCCAAAGGCCTAGTGGGAAACAAGAATAGATGAAGAGTTCTGGCTCCTGGGATATAACGCCATGTAGTCCGTTGAAAGTAAACCGATGTTTCGGAGAAGCATATCGTTTCCATCTTCAGGGTCAAAGTATAATACAAGCAAGAAAGCAGGGTGAAGCTGGTAGAAAACAAGGTTAATATGTCACGGAATTTATTTATATTATTTCACGATACTCTTTAATGAGTTGTGAACAATAAACAGTCTGTCCAGGAAATTTTTAAAGAACCCTATATGGGGTACAAGCCAGATAACAGAAGATGTATATTTAATTGATAAGTGTTCATTCTTTCAATTAACAGAATGTAGTGGTGTCGTATCAATAAGGGAGAAAATTTACTGTCTATTTTTACTACCTAAAATTTAAATTTAATTAACGGAAGTGCATTAGTAGGAAGCATGGCACTGATTCGTCCACACAAGATTCATCACATCAAACATTTGTAAATATTAGTATCTTCACATTTCCAACTAAATTTGATTACAAGCTAAACAGGGCATCTCAACAGCTGTGGGAATAGGCTTCACCACAGTGCTTCTTATTAGTGGCACTGCAAAATTATAGCGTAGTGGTAAGTTGCATTACGTTAATGGAATAAAGACATTGAACTTGTGGTCACTTTTGTATGCACCTCGACACAATCTGTACACATTACATTCCTACTTGGATTTAGTTTCTTTGTAAACTAAATAATATTTATATTCAATTGCATTCATAAATTCAATTATAAACGGGTAAAACTGAAATAATTCAACTCAATTCTTGTTTATTAACGTGAAAACATAACAACCCAGACGCCAAATACAAAGTCAGCACGAGTAAGAAGTATGAAACGACAACAAAACACTTATAAACAAAANAGGAAAAAAAAAAAGTGGCATTGGAGCAGATTTTCTTCGAGAATTTCCGTTCGAGGGCACGCAGTAGCATAGTTGGTTGTGATACTATGCTACAAGTCGGAAGGACATGGGTTCGAGTCCCGATGAGGTGGATTTTTTTTCTCAATTTACCTACTCCTTCCAGCCGCGCTATGGTCCTGGGGTCGGCTCAGCCTCTAACAGAAATGAGTACCATGAATCTTCCTGGGGGTTAAAAGTAGGCCAGCGTGTAAGCCTGACATCCTTACCGCCATCTGTGAGCCGATTGCACAGAGAAAATGTGGGAGCCTGAACGTCTCACAACCCTATGGGCCTTCACGGCCTGTTACAGGAATAACTTTTATTTTCATTTCCTCTTCCAGTTTTCATTCCACCAAATGTTCCATACTCATCTCTCATCCTGGGCTGGTACAGTAGTTCAGTTAGTGGTCGAAATGCCAAGTGGACTCAGTCACTCCAAACTCCAAGAAATAAAAAAAAAATGCTCGAATTCAAAAGTGAATCAGCTCTGTGCCTTTCATACGTCGTGCCATGCGGGCTGCGTTTCTTTTCTTCCTTGCGCTTCTCAAAACAATCTATCCGCTTTTCCATCATTAGGTCGGTTGGCCTGTGCTTTGTCAAGTTCCAATAGTTACGTACTGACTTAAGAGTCAATAACAATGTACATTCGGTATATTTGATCTACGTCTCTTTGGATGTAGTGTTTGTCCCTTGCAAATGAGAAACTATTGTTGGAAAGTAAATCTTACTGAAGATACGAAACTACGATCATATCAGAGTATGTTGCTGATATGTGTTGCAGATTTTAACGTGATATTTAATTACCTGTTTCTACGATGAAATGTTGGGGAAATTGATAAATTTCGCCATTTTTTTCTTTGGCGCTACAGCCCAAATTTGAGCCTTGGCCTACCTTCAAGAAACTCTCCGTTTCACTTCGGTTTACTAGATCTTAGACATTCGGTAGGACTCATTGGGCGGGTGATCAGCTCCTCACAAGGCCTCTCTACCTGTACACAAACACAGAAAAACGCACACACACAAACACGAAGCATCTATGCCCTGAGTAGGATTAGAACCCACGACCCCGGCTCCCTAGCGAGAGAAGACAGTACATGCCTTAGACCTCTGGGCTACCGTGACCGGCAGTGTATAAGAATAATATATAAGAATTTAGTTCGTACCTCACAGGAAACAGATCCAAACCCACGATCTCGGCTTCTAAGCGAACGAAGACAGTACATGCCTTAGGCAGCTCGGCTACCGTGACGGGAAAATTTCGCCATTAGTTTCCTGTAAATTATGTTCGACTGCTCTGTACAGAAATTAAAGTCGCCAGACAAATTTTAATGTAGGCTCACGCTATCAAAGATCATCGAATTTAATTCACTATCTTCAGAAGTGCAACATATAGGCATTACCAGCGTATTATGCGTTCAGTTTATGCCCTCCGTGAAATATAGGTACACGTAAAATGGATGAGAGGAGAAACCTGAAATTGTTGTACGTCAGAGTTTTCTGCGCGGAATGTAAAATTCGAAGCAGTTACGGTAAGTGCGTTTTGGGGAAAGTTTCCTGATTAACAGAACAATGTAGATAAGCTTGCAAGTTCCGCATCACACTGTTCTGCAGTGTGCTCTGCTGACTACTTGTAAGCAAACAAGTGACTCAGGGAGGCGTAAACGACTTGTGAGGGTAAACTAGCAGCGAAGCAATCCCGTGGCGACCATTTTAGGGGGATCGACTTTCAATACGGCACATAAGAAGAGAGAAAGGCTAGCTCCATGGAGCAGATACCTACTACAGAACCTGACAGTCGCTCAGATGGTTAAGAAATTTCCCTTCTTTTATCCAACTACGAAGTTCACTATTGTACGTACTAATAAAACACCGCCACATAAACCTATTCTGAGCCAGATGAATCCAGTTCATACCCAAATTGTTTCCAATATATTTTATTAAAACCCTCCCATCTGCGACTAGATCTTCCAAATGGGCATTTCAGGTTCTCCGGCTAAGATTGTGTATACGTTTTTACCGTCCCATGCATGCTAAGTATCCCCGCCTATCTCATTCTCCTTGACTTACCTCCAAAACAATGAAGTTACAAAGCTCCTCATTATGCAGTTTTTCTTTTCGCCTACTCGTTCTTCTTTCCCACTAGAAAGAGCAAACTTGATAAGTCTGATGTTCGATGACTCTCCCAAGTCTGACAGTTGGAGCCGGGATTGCGCGGTCAGTATAGAGACTGACTACGGGCTGGATGACCGAAGAGCCGGCTTTAGAGTCCCGGTAGGGCCAAGAATTTTCTTTTCTCCACGTCGTCCAACCAACATCCTATCAAATGGGTAGCAGGGGCTCTTTTCCATGGGGTAAAGCGGCCGGGGTGTGAAGCTGACCACTCCCATCTAGTGCCGAAGTCAAGAAAACATGGATTTATACATCCACTTCCCCATACGCCTTAATGGCGTAATGCTTAATTAGTTAGGCACAGGAACAATTTTACTTTTGCCTTATAGTATAGTTAAATATTTTAAGATATTTGTAATTTATTTATATACTCTCTTGTTTCCTAGATCTAGGCACGTTCATTAAAATAGTTGAATTTTATAGAGTAAAATTTAATGGGAATGATCGTTCTAGATTTGTGGATTAAACGCATTATGGAACTGAAGCGCGATTGTGCCTAACGACGCTTTTCGATATTAACGGTGTTAATATTTCAAGTTCTGCTACCGCGGTGTTACTTTAATATCATGGAATTTATTTTACTGCTTTCTGTCTTCATTGTCAGCTTCACAAACCATACGTGCCTGTAATTATTTCCTTTTCAATGACTGGAAACACAGTGTAAGCAATAGAAAAGCATATTTTTGTGTTCAGTACCTTGTCTCAATGTGTGTGGTAGATCTGCAGATTGTAGATCGTCTATTAACTCCTGTGTTCATTCATCAGTAATCTGTCAAGACGACAGGTCCACAGTCTCTTCCAAAACAATTCCTCCACTTAATGCGATCTAGAGCTTTCTCCTTCAAATGACAGTATCCTCTTCTGTCCCCAAGGTCATCCAGCATCTTCTTACGTCTTCTTCCTCGTCTTCTGGTCACTTCTATCCGCCCCTTTATCTTTCCTTCAATAACTTCTTTTAGAAGGCAGTTACTGCGTAAGATATGACCAATCCAATTAGCCTTCCATTTTTTTATTTCGTGTAGGATATTCCTCTGCTCACTGACTCTAAATAACACTTCTTCATTTCTCACATAATCGGTCCAACTGATCTTCTCCAAATAAAATAAACGTCCAAGTGCTTAATTCAGCCCTACGCTATAAAGATGTACGGAGGAGTGGAGTATGGCTCCATATATTCTTAACTTCGACATTAGATAAAGGTGAGTTGCCAAGCCAGGGATGTTCCCATTGGATGGGAAGATACATGAAATACAGAACACGTCTGGACACTGTGGAAGAGACAAAAATCTCTGCCCTTATCGGGAATCAAACACGGATTTCCCGTTCCTCTATACATAGTCGCTATGCTTTTGTCAGTATACTTAAAGGTAGAACCTAAGTAGGTAAGAATATAACATTAAGTTGTTCTTAAAGATTGCATGCCTAAAGAATACACTTCTTAGAACACAAATAGCTTCGTATTCTAGACATAAAACGGTTGTAAGTGTATCTTCCTGAAACAAGGTAATGCTTCTAGAACTGTTAGCCGTAACGTCTGAATCTTTCTTGTCAGTGCATCACTTAATGGCCGTCTTACTAAATTACTGCTAAAAGTCCATTAAAGCCAACGAGATACGAGACAGGCACAGAGCAGTAACTTTCCGTCAGACTTCTACACGGGTAGAATTAACAAACAAACCTGCATCCAGCCAAAAACAAAGGGACAGGCAAAGGGCAATTTCCTACGACCTCAAACTGTTTCCCCACGACATGGTACTGCACGGAAGAGATTCGAGCAACGAAATCGCTGTCACGGCCTTCTAAACTGGACTCGGAAGACTGACATTTCCATTAGCTGAACATTACATGTCTTCGAGATTTTCACGATAATATCGATTTATATTTGATCTCGAAGTGACAATTTATTTCCTCCTAGCTTAACAATCAATTCATGTTCAATAGGCCCAAGCGACAGCAACAAACGTAAATAATGATGTGTTTTCCTCGGTAACGTTGCGCGGACACGTTAGAGAACACATAATATATATAGGTGTTTATTAGGCCAGAAGTGATGAACATTGCATATATATTATGTGTGTGTCTGCGTGCGTTTTATTTTAATTTTACCTGTCAAAGAAAACAAAAATAAAAACACCAAGTAAGGCACTCACATTCCACTGTGCTTATCTGAGTTTATTTGGTTATACAGCGTCGCTACATGGAGCCATCATCAGGCGATACATAAACGCTACTGAATTGTGCTTTCTATATGGATCCATATACTGTGTTGTTTGTCGTGTGTTATGAATAAAGTGGTAATACAGCGTGCTTCTCTCATTTCTACTCTTCACCATTATATGCTCAAATTAAGTGGTTCTATACTGAACCTAAACTTGTGTAAAATGTACAAAACAAGAATTCAGACTTATTAAATTTTTAAAATATTAACGTATTGCCAAAAGTTTTAATATTATTGAAATGTTACGATATTAGGCTTATATAAATACCATATTCTGGATATTTTCTCACCCTTAGTTTAAATAATGTCGTGTTGGGCTTGTTATTGTTCGTGATTATATTTCGGTTTTTGGCTATTATCTTGACTCGACAATGCTGTGTATACGGTATAACTGTCTTCTCTTACGCTGTTTATAATGTTGATATTTGATGAAGAATACCGTCTTCTGGGATGTGGCGCCGTGTAGAAATTGCGTAAACAGACATTTCGGAGGAACGTATCGTCTCCATCTTCAAGGCATAAAAATCCGCCAGCGAGGAACCAGCCACCTGCTCACGCCGCTTCCTCGCTACGCGGGTTTGTATACCTTGAAGATGGAGGCGATACGTTCCTCCGAAACGTCAGTTTACACAATATGTACAGGGCGCCACATCCAAGAAGACGACATTCTTCATAGTTACCGCCGTGAAAAACCTAAAATCTTACTTAATATTTGGTGTTGGTCGTAGTTGAGTATGTTGATTTTATTATTGGATAGGTAGTCTTTATTGAAGCTTACGCTGTTACGTCTGCTTTCGTCACTTGTCCAATGAGATAATAAACACCGGTTTTAAAAAGCGCCCTAGTCATTTTAAACCTGAACACATAACTGTGCAGGCAGAGACAGAAGAAATTGGAAAGGAAAAACGATATAAGTGAAGGAGGAGGAAATTGAGTCCTGTTAAACAACGCTTATTAATCAGAGGCCACACTGCATTGAACAGAACAACAGTTTGACGCCACAGTTTATATAAGAACTGAGTAAAACCAAGGAAAAAGAACAAAAAACTCCGTGGCCTGTAGTTCGCAAGCGAACTATACCGCCCGAGCCCCACCACTTATCGGCGAATTTACTGTCAACTTTAGCGGATATAGGATTTCGCGTGGTCAGCGCAACGAATCCCCACGGACGTTAATTTCGGTTTTCTAGACCGGAGCCGCTACTTTTCTGTTCAAGTAGCTCCTCGGTTATCCTCACGAAGCTGACTGGATCCCTTTCCAGACCCACTACTTCTCAGAAAATCTGGTAGCGCCTGGAATCGAACCCGGACCTCTGGATCTGTAGCCAGGAACTCTGACCACTGGACCAAAGAGGCGGTCAACGCCAGGGAAATATATAATTCCTATCTCCACGGACAGGTCTAGGACCTTCCGAAAACAAAACTGAAGTGCTAACCACTCACAGAGGAGAATGAAATAGAGGAGCAAGAAACGAAATAGAAAACGAAAGAAGTTCGAGATAAGGACAAGTATATGGAGGAAGGCAGGACAGGAAGATAAAACAAATTTATTGCCATTTTATATCTTCTCCATGCCTTTTGTGTTCACAGGCGACCATTACTTGACAAAAACGGGCTTCTTGTTGATGACGTCAGTCTGAAAGCAATACAAGCCCTTTCTGTGGCCGAAATACCTATTTATGGGAAACTACCTGTTCTGTTCCTCTTGAACCCTTACGAAGGGCATATGTGAAATGCAAAGCGTTGCCCAGTACAAACTACATATATTTTTTTCCCCCTTGGCACTACAGCCCCAGTGGGCCTAGGCCTACCTCCATGAACTTCTCCGTTCACTTCGGTTTTTCTAGATCTTACACGTTCGGTAGGACTCCTTGGGCGGGTGATCAGCTCGTCGCAAGGCCTCTACCTGTACACAAACACAGAAAAACGCACACACACAAACTAAACATCCATGCCCTGAGTGGGATTCGAACCCACGATCCCGGTTTCCAAGCGAGCGAAGACAGTACATGCCTTAGACCCCTCGGCTACCGTGACCGGCAAACTACATTAGTATATAGTAATCATAAGCTAGACACTCCATAGCACACAAATCCCGCCAAAGGCAAATATTATTGCATTACTTCCTCGAAGGGTGAATATCATCTAAGTGTTCCAAAATGAAGCTCCTGCTTTAGAGAAAATATTTTGCGCCTCCATCACAAAGACAAATACTGCTGTTCAGAAATAACATAGGGCATTGCTGTATTTGCACCACGAAATTAACCAATGAGGTTCCGAATAATGTGCAATGATTGGTTATTTAAAGACGCTTTCAAGATTGAAATTATGTGACGTCGACAAAAGAATGGTTAAGTAATATAGAGGTGGCGAAATGAGGTTTGCAGGAGAAAAATAAATACTTGGACAAAGCTTGTCCCAGTGCCACTTTGTCCACCACAAATCCCACTTGATGCTGGATCAAAACTGGGCCACTACGGGGGGAGCTGATGACTAACGGCGTGAGATGTAATGCGGGCCTGCAACATACGGCTCGCGCACAATCAGCAAGTCAAAGTCGTGTAACCCACAGTCGCTGCATTTATTTGGTACTTATTATGACATGTAGATCCGTTGCTAGGCAACGACAGCGAAATAAGTAACCGTTGTTAGATAACGGCTCTACCATCAGACACGTACGCAATAATTGCACTGAAACAGAGGAGCGGTGTTTTCTATGCGGTCCATGCCGAGATGTTATAAGCGGGACAACTGGACAGAGTCAGTAAGTTAGTGAATGGTTGGTGAGTGAGTTTCACTGAGTTAGACAACCGCTGGAATTCGGTTGTTGCGAGGAGTTGCTGTGAGAAACTGGTAGCTGAGGCCGGAGATAGTTCTGGAGCCCAAAGGGAGTGGAATGTCCACCGTTGGAAGCCGCTACCAAATAACGGCTAGTGGAGAATGTAAGAGACTGAGAACACTGGTGTGTATGTGATAGTGAGTTATGAAGTATAGTAACGAGTTGAATAAGCGTGCAATAAATCCGATTAATAATCCTAACCCCGTCTATAGTCACTCCATCACGTGACAGTATATTTTCTTTTACTTTACCTAGACATGGGCATGGGCAAATCGAGGAGAAGGCTGACTCCATATTTAGGCTCAGCGTGCATCATAACACCCTGAGGATATCAAACAAAGTTTATGTTATCTTTCTTTTGTAGTGTACTTGAAGGCGTTCCCAGTAAATTCGAATGGCTGGATGACAGTGACTGAGTTGGAGAGGATGGGGAAGGAAGCGGTCGTGACGTAATGTGAGATCTTATCTCAGTATTTGTCCTGGGGTTCAGAGGGAAACAAAATGAATCTCGGTCAAAATAATAGGTGTCCTGGCAGAGATTCGAATCAGGAATTTCTCAAATACAAATGAGAACTTTTACCGCGTTCTACCGTATCCAAATTACGAGTAATATTTGTGTTATGTTCATATCTTCTAGTGTTCCTATAAAATACATTCTGGTGGTGTGAATAATTGACTAGTAGTTTAGCAGTTTTTCAAGTATATAATTTTTCTCATGTATCTTCCTGTCCATGAGCCACTTTCAATTAGCTTCATCCAGCCCTAGAACAAAAATAATTGCACATCCTTACTTTACAAATTTTCCGTTTTACTGGAAACAGTATAGATAACTTCACGTTAGTACAGTACACACTGACAATTGTAGGGAACGAGGAGTTTGTAACTCTGCTGTATGAGCAGTAATGTATACAGTCGAACAATGTATAAATATTTTAATTAACTTTACAGATACTTTATAGCTTGCTTTCTTTTTTCCTTCCGCATATTCAAACACTGAGATTAATGGAATTTTGCCTCATCTGTCCGACATATTCCTTTAGTTTTCCAAGTACCGTAATTCCCCCTGAACACGTTACCAGCGTCTTGCAGCGCAGTCGCTGATAGAGGTGACATCTTCTGGTAGTACGACCCAACTCATCTGTGTAGTATTACCCCACCGAGAGGACAGCCTCCTTCACTCAGCGCTTCATATGAGAGAGTACTGTCAGCGCCAGAGATGCAGAGTTATGGAGAAAAAATCTCAGCATAAAATACTATTGAAATAGCTTGATCCATTCAAGAAACATCTAGAAGGTTGGTGTAACGGTAACGCTCCTAAATTCTGCTTGGGAGGTGCTTGTTCCCTAACCACTGGCCTTTCTAACTCATTCTAGATTCTCCTACTAGCTTTTCTTAATGTAAACACCTCATGATAAATGTTTTCAGCGTATATCTCTTATTTTATAAAGTAAAGTAAAGGTATCCCTGTAACAGGCCGTGGAGGCCCATAGGGTTGTGAGACGTTGAGAGTCCCACATTTTATAGACAATCACCTCATAGATGGCAGCAAGGTTATCAGCCTTACGCGCCGGCCGCCCTTTATCCCCAAGAACATTCCAAGAATATTCCTGGTACTCATTTCTCTTAGAGGCTGAGTTGACCCCAGGGCCATAGTGCGGCTGGAAGAATTAGGTCAATTGAAAATCTTATTTTATACTTTTTTTAATGCTAGTGGGGTGGGACTAAGTCCCTTGTACTGCGGTCACTTCTGGCCTATTGTACCAGCCCAAGATGATAGGTGAGGGTGATGGTGGAGCAATTGGTGGAATGAAGATTGACAGGGGAAACCGAAGTATTTCGTAGAAAACCTGCCCCAGCGCCACTTTGTCCACCACAAATCCCACTGACTAGACCCGGGATCGAACCCGGGCCGCCGCGATGGGAAACCAGCGACTAACAGCTTGAGCTATGGCGCGGCCTTATTTTATACATATACTTACATATACACATCGTAAGTTCAATAATACGTGGATCTTAGTTAATCACGGCGACAACTTAACCTTTATATATTTGTGTTAATGTGTGTTGGTGTGTGCGTGCGCGCGCAGGTCACAGTGCGCGCGGTCTAAGATATAAAATGTCTTCGCTCGCTCGAAAGCTGGGATCGTGGGTTCGGATCCCACTCAAGGCATGGATGTCTGTGTACGTTTATTCTGTTTATGTTGTTGTGTGTGTAGGTGGCGGCCTTGCGGCGGGCTGATCCCTCGTCTAAGGAGTCAAGGTCCAACAAGAGGACTGTAGACACACAGATACTGAGGCGTGTGCAATCGTGCGTTCTTGCGTGCTTGTATGTATATAGTGGATGGTTCCGGGCTGGATGACGGGGTTTCGATCCTCGGTCGACGCAGAGATTTTTCCTTTCGCCAGATCATTCACATTATCTCTATAACCCACGTAGCCTACTACCCAACAAATACCTGGTATTCTTTTGCCTCGAATAAAATGGACCCATCATGAAATTAACAACAAAAGTTGTCGATGTTACATGGATATCTATTTCTGCTCTTACATATTCGTACGTCTTCATGTCGTGGTGCCTCAGGGGCAGCTTTAACTGTTCTGTAACATTTCAGTTGATACCCCTTCTTTTTCCGCGGTTTATGGCCCCCACTGCTCTGTTCCAAATCAGAAGAAATTTTGAAAAAATGAGCCCCATACTAGAACTCCTTAGGCTGGGAATAGTATCACCGCAAAGCCCGTATCTACCCAGTACAAAACGACATATTATATCATACCGTCTTCTGGTATAATGCTAGGTTCCTCTGTAAATAGTATGTTTAGCAATATGTTTCATATTTCATGCACTTTCAATAACCTTTGTCAAATATTCGGGAGCTAGAAAACCATATTACGTCCAACGTAAATAAACTACTATCGAATACCTATAGCAAGCGTGACAGTTGGAAATATTTATCGGGCGACCCACGAGAAGTTGGCCAGATGAAATATGGACTAGAATTGGAATGAACCAACCAAATCCAAACCATGTGGATGGTGATGTTGGTGAGAACATTTATGTATAATCGTACATACCTTTCATATAGTCCGAAATAATTAAAATTTTTAGGGAGTCATGGATTCCCTGTGTGAAGATTCATGCCGGTGTTGAATCTGTATCTTTGCAATTCCCTCTTCCTTCTGGTTCTCTGCTTCCTTATGGTTCATTCTTTTTCTATAAACAAACATTGTAAGGTAGTGATATAATTTGTTCTATCTGCAATTTACGGTGCAGTATTTTTTGTCGAATGAACGCTAAATTCTGCTTCATTTACTTTTCTGTATTTTCCTCTCTCCAATTCATGTAGGATATACACAAACGAATGTTTAAAATCGATTTTCTACAAATTGTGGTGCAATTTTTTTTTCACAAATGAACATTATCATCTTTTTACTCTTTTCTGCTATTTGCAACATATACTTCTACAAAAGACCGGCTCTGTGCTCTGATGGTCAGAGTTCCTGGCTACAGATCCAGAGGTTCCGGGTTCGATTCCTGGGGCTACCAGATTTTATGAGAAGTAGTGGTCCTGGAACGGGGTCCACTCAGCCTCATGAGGATAATTAAGGAGCTATTTCAAGCAAATAGCGGCTTCGGTCTAGAAAGCCAAGATTAACGGCCGTGGAGATTCATTTCGCTGACCACGTGATACCCTCTATCCGCTAAAGTTGGCACTAACTTCGCGGATAAGCGGCTGTCGACTAGTCGATATAGCTCGTTGGCGGACTACAGGTCACGGAGTTTGTTTGTTTTTGTTTCTTCTACAAAAACTGGAATTCAACTGGGCCTTAACAGCTTGTTACAAGGATAGCTAGCTTTTATAATCTTAAAACTGCCGTTGATAATTCCACATGTGTGTGTTGGGGTGATGGTTATTTCGCGACACTTACAACATCTCAGATTATACTGAGTCGAACAGTACGATAATTGTTGAATTGGAAAGAATTTTTAAGGAAGCGGTCGTAGCATAATCCTAGCATTTCCCTGGAGAAACTTAGTAAAAACATGAAGAACCTCAATTAGGAAATCCGGAGTACCAGCCACTATAGAAACGAGTTCTTGCCGCATTGCCGCCACACCAACCTGCTCAGTACATGTGGATACTGCTAACATTTTAGGAGACACTTATATTTCGTACATAGGATCTGTCGTATTCTATAAAATTAATTTATTTTTCATATATTCCAAATGTTCTCTGACAGATTCAATTCAGTTTCCCGCAGAAGAGTAGAAAGAAAAAATAATATCCTTACAACTAAATGTCATATATAATGGATCATTCATTCATTCATTCATTCACCAATGGCCCTACGGCCTTTCGTAGGGCCCTGGTCTCTTCTTTAATTGCCTAGTCTTTTTTTTTCACAGACGGTAGGACTCACTTGACGGGGCACCATCCCGTCGCAAGGCCGCTGCCTACACATAGGACAACACAAACACAGAATAAACGCACACAGACATCCATGCCTTGAGTTGGATTCGAACACACGATCTAGCGTTCGAGCGAACGAAGACAGTTCATGCCTTAGACCGCGCGGCCATTCTGATCGACTTACATAAGGGACCACCCTCTCGTAATTTTATTGTTATTCCGCATCTACCATAGAGATTTCGACTTAATTCCGATCCATGTTATGTTGTTAGATTGGTTTCTATTGGCCAGCTATTTTCTCCACTGTGGGCCAAGTAAAACTTTACGTAATTAGAGAGAGAACTATTCTTCTTCTAGTGACTGAAAGTTTTGTCTGCAGTGTGTGTATGGGTATTTTTATCTACTGAAAACATGACAAAGTTCAAATATTTGTGACCGATATAACATATTAGTATTAGTCTTACATTCATGAAGAAGTTAAAGGAGAAAGCAGAGCAAATTCGGAAAATGCTTGCGACCAACTCGTTTCACAGGCTTCGGTTTTCCTTTATGATATATAAAACTGCTGTTTTATAAACTGTGGAAGTTGGCCTCTTACCGTAAGGGAGGAACACAGATTGAGGGTTTCTGACAAAAAAAAAAAGTATCTACTTGAATATTTAGACATGAGAGAGAAGAATTGACAAGAAAATGAAGAAAAATTAATTAAAATGATCTTTATAAACTTTACTCTTTACTCTCACTCACTCATGGAGCTGAGCCCTTCTTGAGAAGCCGCCAATTGTGCAGCTACTCGAGAAGTTCCCAACATTTTATGGAAGCCGAAGGTTCGTTACAGTGTCCACAAAAGCCCTCCACTGGTCCCTATACTGAACCAGACCAATCCAGTCCATACCATACCATCCTGTCTCCCTAAGATCCATTTTAATATTGTCCACCCACCTATGTCTTGGTCTTCCCAGTGGTCTCTTTTCTTCTGGCTTTCCCAGCAATATCCTACATGCATTCCTCTTCTCCTATATTCGTGCTACATTCCCTGTCCATCTAATCCTTCTTGACTTGGTAATTCTAATTATATTTGGAGAAGAGTACATATTATGAAGCTCCTCATTATGCATTTTTCTCCAACCTTTAACAATTACGATTAGGGTGATCAAACCAAACAGATGAGTTGAGTGGGATTTGTACAGTGCACGCAGCAAATTAAAATGTTTACAAAATATCAATCTAGAAAACTGAAAGGAAAAGAATGCTTGAAAAACTTAGGGGGTTGAGGGAAGAATAATATCAGATTATATTTTAAATAAATATGTCGTGAGGCTGTGAACTGCATTCAGTTGTCTCAGGGTCGTCTGGTGGGCTGCTGTAAACACGATAATGAGTCCTTGGGTCCCACGAAAGACAATTAGTATTTTGATTTTCAGCATATCCGGAAGGTCTCTGTTCCAAGTATTAGTTAAAATTAAGTGTCATGTAACCTATTTTATTTTTGACTGTGATAGAAATTTAGTTGAGTCCACAATCGCAAAGTGATCTCTCACAGGATGGCTGGATTAGTTTTCTGATGGTTATGTGGACAGTTTAATGTTGTGATCCTGGTGACCATAAAAGCGGCGATTCTCAATTTTCCGTGCGTACCAAAAACCGGAATTTAACTGAATGAAATATGCTCCGTTTTACGTTTTGTGGCATGCATATCCGCACGAATTTCCAGCGCAGTAATGCAATTATGACGTTGTTTAGTTTATGAAGGTAATAGCTTCTGCGTGTCATGCTCTGAACTTTGCGCCTGTCATGAGGGAGTTCAAGTCACAGATGCCATTGTAGAGGTTCGCGTACTGTAGAACTTTATTATTATAGAACTAGACTAATCAAAATATGTCGATTTGTTTCTTTATCTGTTTCGTTCCGGTTTAAGAAAATATAGAACTCGAGAAGATTGAATATAAAATATATAAACAAATATCAACCGTAACCACAGCCAACATTTCGTCACTCTGTGGGATCATTTATGTACTAACTGAGTAAAAAATGTTGTGTACTTCGCAAACGATAGGAAGCGCGTAACTGATGCATACTAGAAGCCCTTCTTTAGCAAATAATACTTTTGTATTTACTCAAACTATTCCCCATTGTTTTGGAAACAGAATATTTAATTCCTCCATCGCTAACAGAGGCTGTTCTGGCCCAGTTAAATCCAGTTTACATCTTCACAACCTATTTTCGTAATATATTTTTTTCCTTGGCACTACAGCCCCAGTGGGCCTAGGCCTACATGCATGAAGTTCTCCCTTCACTTCGGTTTTTCTAGATCTTACACATTCGGTAGGACTCCTTGGACGGGTGATCAGCTCGTCGCAATGCCTCTACCTGTACACAAACACAGAAAAAACGCACACACACAAACTAAACATCCATGCCCTGAGTGGGATTCGAACCCACGATATCGGTTTCCAAGCGAGCGAAGATAGTATATGCCTTATACCGCTCGGCTACCGTGACCGACTTTCGTAATATTAACTTTAATAATATCCTGTTTTACAACTCAATGTCTCAAGTAAGCCTAGAATATTGCCATGTTTCCTTTCCAGAACTACGAGTATATGTGGATTTCTGGTTTCCCCACCTGTCCTACATGCATCGCATTTGTTCTTGCTCATGAACTTAGTAGGTTAGGTACATACGACTGATTGGTTGTTCATAATGTATGAATCATACGTGGGACAGGTTTTAGAGTGATAACATGTGACGAGAATATTACCTGTGCCCAGGAGATTACAGAAATTTGCAGACAGCAGACAAGAAAACATAAGCTTCTGGACTGAGTGGTAATGCTTGCTACCATTCAGTACAGAACATTCTGTCTTCTCGTCTGCTCTCCACAGACGTAAAAAAGAGAATATACGAAAATATAATTTTGCCTGTGGTTCTGCATGAGTGTGAAACTTGCTCTCTGACATTAAGGAAATAATACACGATAGTGAGATATTTGAGAACCGGGTGCTGAGGATAATATATGGACCGTAGAGAGATGAAGTAAAGGAAGGTAGGAGAACACTGCATAATGAGGAGCTTCATAACTTGTACTCTTCTGCAAGTAGAAAGATCAAGTCAAGAAGAAGTACCGTATTTACGCATGTATAGGCCGCAGCACAATTTTCAGACAGAAATTATAGAAAAAATAATTTTCTTGGAATATTACTTCAGGAGTGTTACTAATTACTAATTATTATTACTAATTATGAATACATTTTTTTTAAATGAAGTCTGATTACGAATATTTAGAATATAAGCCGCACCACAGTTTTCCTCTTGAATTTTTGGCAAAAAATGTGCGGCCTATACATGCATAAATACGGTAGATGGGAAAGGCATGTGGCACGAATGGGTTATAATACGAATGCGTATAGTATAGGGAAAGCCAGAAAGAAGGAAGTCACCATGAAAAAATGGATATTAGATAATAGAATGGAGTGGCATGGACTGGATCATCTGGCTCAGGATAGGGACCAGTGGAGGACTTTCGTGAACACAATAATGAACCTTTGAGTACCATAAAATGCTGGAAAATTCTGGAATTTCTGAACAACTGGCGGCTTCTCAAGAATGACTCAGCTCCATGAAGTTAGTTAGGAATTTCATGTAGATACTATAGGGTTCTGACGATGGTGTATAACACTGAGTTTTCGGACTTAGCCTGGTCTTAGGTGTTTATAGCCTTAGTGTTCTGTGACATCGGTCTTCCAGTGATTGAGGATAGCTCTTTCTAAGGGACCCAACATAGTAGGTGTCTTCCCTCACCTGAAGACGGAAACAGATCCAGCTTCCGAAACGTTGTGTTTTTTTCTTAGTTATTTAGAATCCGGACGATGGACAAAGTCCGAAACACCAATATCTCTGTGTAGGAATTTCATGATCTGTACATCGACCAAAGAGGAAACCACATGCAACATGTAGGAGTAGATGGGATATTAATATTAAGAATTATCTAAAATATATGTAATATGAGGGACTGGTCCAGAATTATATAGTGCATAGCGTGACTGTGTGTCTTGTAACGCTTTTGGAATTTTATATTGTATTGTTTTTTCCCCCTTCAAGCTTTAAATTGGAACATTGAAGTCGACTACTGAAAAATGAATATTAAATTATGCTTAGTTATTAAATTCAGGTTATAAAGAAGAAAGGATGTGACATTATGCATATATTCTATTATTCACTTCCGTGGCACCATGTACTCATCGCCTGACGCATCAGATGGTTAACAGGCAACGAAACAACGGTAAATATTTAGCGTCTGCGCAGTTGAGCTTCCCGGGTTAAACTGATATAGCCACTCGCTTTAATGTCAGTTCTAATTCGTCATTTACCATCTGACACTCCGAAACGTAGGCAACTGTTAACCTTCGTTAAATATACTGAAAATCAAACCTGGCAAGATTGCAACACTGCCACACGACGTGCGAAATAAAGGCTTGGCAGGATTCGCTTAATGGTGTTTTCCATGCCATATTCTTCCTCTCATAACCTGTTACAACACGGTTGGAGAAGCAAAGTTTTAAGGGACCAACAGCATTGCGCTTCAGACTTAACTTCTCTTTAAAGTCGCACAGTAGAAAATAAAATTTCACTTTATTCTTTTGCAGAAAAAAGAGTTGGACGCATTTGAAAAACTCTTCATTCTTCACAACAATAAAGAATTAAATTTACTTTGAAGAGTACTATATTTTTGGATATAAGGCCATATGGTACCTTATAAGATCACCTTTATTGTTCAGAAGAATGTACTGGCTCCATTTTCAGGGTTGAATAGTAAGCCACGAAATAAAAGAACACATCCCGCCTGCTTCTTGCTGGTTTCTTTCTGGGCTTATATTTCTAACCCAAAGATTAATGCGGTACATTCCTCGAAACTTCGGTGAGCTTCCATCGGACTTCATGATATCATATCTCAGAAGATAATACTCTTCAGTCTTAGCCATGGGAACAGCGAATCCAATACAAAATTACTCCGAATATGAACTGTGAACAGAAGACAACACAAGTTCCTCATATAGGCCATGTGGGAGGCTCGAAAATGAAAAGTTTATTCTGTCCTTAGAGTGAAGTTGGTAACACTGTTTCTGAGCATACCAGAATGTTTCGTTCTAGAAGCCCAAATCTTTAACTTACCCTATGTTTGACTTCTCAAAGTACTTTAAATACTGTAACAATTAGCTAAAGGTAAAGATGTCCCTGTGACAGGCCGTGGAGGCCCGTAGGGTTCTGGGACGTCCAGGCATTTTTCTAGACAATCGGCTGACAGATGGCGGTGAGGCCGCCGGCCGCCCTTTACCCCCAAGAAAATTCCTGGCACTCATTTCTGTTAGAGGCCGAGTCGACCCAAGGGCCACAGTGCGGCTGGAAGGATTAGGTCAATTGAAAAATTCAATTGCCTCATCGGGACTTGAACCTGGGCCTTACGGCTTATAGCATAGTGCCTCAACCAACTATGCTACTGCTTGCCCCTTAAATAACAACTACGAAGTCAAATATAGCTTCAGACGAACAAACAAACTCCGTGGCCTGCCGTCCGCAAGCGAACTATACCGACCGAGCGACCGCCGCTTGTCGGTAAAGTTAGTGCAAACATTTGCGGATAGAGGGTGTCACGTGGTCAGCGCAACGAATCCCCACGGCCGTTAATCTCGGTTTTTTAGACCGGAAGCTTCAGACGAAAGAAAGTAAAAATACTAAGGAGAACATATTATGTGTTTTCACAGAATAGTTACGCCGTATAAAGAGTAGGAGCGTCTGGCTTGTGCTCGGTACAAGTGCACCGTCGTTTCGGAGGAATATATCGCCTACATGAAGATCGTACTCTTGTTAGTGACAGCTATAAAAAAAACCTGAAATCCAACATCATTACGAAGTAGTGTTCAATGTCTATGTTCATATCACATCGAATTATAATAGTGATAATTTTAAATGTAAATAATTAACTGGAAAGTCCGTATATGAAACGAAGCGGTCGTGACGTAATTTAAGATCTCATCCAGGTATTTTGGAGGGTATTAAAATATTCGGAAAAGCTCGGTTAGATTAATCGGTCTCCGTTTAAAGAGCTAAACACGATATGTCAGTTCGAAGCAGGGTAGTTACCCACGCAACGGCGATATTAGAGTTCTCATCTTTATTTTTATCATCATTATTATTATTATTAATTTTTTAGATTTAAAATTTTAATTTTTTTTTATTTACCTATGGCTTTACAGCCCTTTTATACTTTGATCGTCTTTTTTCAGTTTCTTCATCTTTTACAGAGTTGGTAGGACCCCTTGGACGGGGTATCAGTCCGTCCCAAGGCTGCTACCTACATATACAAAAAT